>NC_143013.1:257007572-257378788 GCF_055824585.1 Amblyomma mixtum
ACTCACTCACTCACTCACTCACTCACTCACTCACTCACTCACTCACTCACTCACTCACTCACCCACTCACTCACTCACTCACTCACTCACTCACTCACTCACTCACTCACTCACTCACTCACTCACTCACTCACTCATTAACTCACTCAATCACTCACTTCCAAGCTTCCCTCCTTTTATTGTTCTTCTTATCCGCTCAGGCTTTTCCTTCGATTTCCAACACATCTGTGCGGAGACTCCGGTACACGCGAAAGGAACTCTAGCTTGTCTAAATTTACCATGCGCCCACTGCCAGCGCTTCCATCATGGTTCTTGCACTACTTCGCAGCTTAAAAATATGCGAGCATTCTTTCCTTTCATCTTCGTTCAACTTTTCCATTCCTTCCTTCCTTCTTCCTTCCCTTCTTCCCTTCTTCCCTTCTTTCTTCCTTTCTTTCTTTGGTTCTTTCTTTCCTCCCTTTATTTCTTTCTCTCTTTCTCTCCTCTTCCTTTCTTTCTTTATTCCTTTCTTTCCTGCTTTCTTTCCTTCTTCCTTTCTTTCTTTCTTTCTTTCTTTCTTTCCTTCTTTCTTTCTTTCTTTCTTTCTTTCTTCCTTTCTTTCCTTCCATCTTTCTCTCTCTTTCTTTCTTTCTTTCTTGCTTGCTTGCTTGCTTGCTTCCTTCCTTCCTTCCTTTTCTTTCCTCGCGTTCTTTGTACCCCAGCCACGCCATACAGTCTTCCTCCGAGCCTAGGCAACACACAGAGACGGGCCTTGTTCGGCTTCTGTGCCATGTCGCAAATGCTCCCGCGGAAATCGTTTCGCGGCGTGTACTTCTACCACCTCCCGACGTCGTCGTCCCACGGACGGCTTCCCGGACCCGCCGAAACCTCCGCGCCCTCTGCTGCCGTCGACGACGCCCAGAACTTGGGCGCAGTCTGGACGTGATCGAATTGCGCGAAAAGAACGCCGCGTGTTTGCGTCAGGCTGACTCGACGGGGAATCTGCGGCTTTCCTGAGAAAACAGCGACCTTCTCTCCTGCCCTTCCTGTCTCTCTGTTTCCCTTTCTTTCTCTCGAGCCTATTTGTGTTCCTTCAACCGTATATTTCGCTCCGAAAGAAAACTTCAGTACTGAGGCGCGTATCTACGTTCAAGGGCGAACTGCGAGACCATATGTGCCCGTTCAGTGCCGGGCGCTTTGGTAAATTATATGCCCATAAACGTCCGGAAAGAAGAATGTTTGCTCGAGCTTCTCCGGAATGAATAAGCCCGTACCGATTTCAATATTTATTTCAAACGAATCAAGAACTGCTGCGGAATAATGGCGCATAAATTTAGTCTTTTGAACTCACGAGCTAACGGCATTCAGTTACCGAATCTTTACTGAATATTCCAGCTTCTGCTGAATAAGACGAGAGTTTAGATTTATACGGATTAACTGAAACTTCGACAAAAGAACTTTAAACGATAGCTGAAAGACCTCCTTTTGGGCGGAAGGGTTATTTAAGATTGAGAGAGACTTCAATGGAAGGGTTAAGGTTGATGTTAGATGTTAAGACGGAGTGGGGTGCTTCGTCTCTAAGCATTAATCTCTAAACAGCCAAAACCGTATACGGAATTTTCAGCATTGCCGTCCTTCTTGGTTTTAAACTGACATGCGGTTTATGTCACTTAAAGTTCGAAGGATCAACTGTATTCATAATTAAGGCTCGGGTTTTTAGGTTCCTTCTTTTGATGCGGCGTGGAGCTTGTTGGCCTTCTTTGCGGTTGCAAAGAAATTAATTTTTATGAACATATTTTCACAGCTTCCTAGAAAGCATTGCTTAAAAACATAAGAAAACATGGTGCTGAAGGCTGGAAAAAATTCTACCAGCTATCAGATAATACAGCAGTCGGCTGTGGCATCTGTGGGCGAGATGACAGCGTAGCCTTTGCCGTTTTGAATTCTACTGACATTTCATGTAGACATTTAGAAAAAAAGCCTTACTCTTCTCTCCTCCTCTCCCGACTCAAGGTGAAGGAGTCGACACGGCCAAAATGTATTATATGAGTGATTTTTACACCGGCTAGCGAGAGGGCGTAGCAGATCGGAGCAACTAGTACCTTGCACTGAGGTAACGAAGCCAGCGTTTCATCTGAAGGCGCGATCTGCGCATCAGCAGCACCTAGGGAACCGGGTACAGATGTCGGGAGTAAACATAGTAGTCGGCGTAAAAGGGAAACCGACTGCTATTAGCCTTACATGTCTGGTAATCGCACCAAAGATGGAAGGAGTGGTTTCACACTGGTACATTGTAGGAAGAGGTTTGCCAATACATTACCAATATTGGGCAGATTACCTTCGCTGCTTGGGGTGATGCGGGCTACGCCAACTGCACCTGAACCCTAAACAGTTCTCATGCTTCAAGTTCGCACCACTTGACTGGTGTGACCTGAAAAGAAGTTTTCACGCAGCAATAGGCTGTGCTTGCGGAGAGCGCAAAGAGCTTAGTTTTGGAATACTGTACCACTGTCGTTTATTCCACAATCCTTGCACAAGTGGGAGCTTGCTTTTGATAAATACGACCTGTTACTTTCTGTCCTTGGGAAGAAGTGTGGAGAGGTCGAAGTCTCCAATTTTTTTTTATTATAGCTCCTATTTCAGTTTGCTGCTAAGCGATAATGAGAGAGATTGAATTCACATATTTCTGTATTTAATCGCGTAACGTCTTTTTTTTTTATCTACACATGCCTGCCAGTTACAGCAAACATCAGTTGCTAGATTTTCGAGCCCTAGTCACAGTGTGTAAAGTGCAACAAGCACCGTAAAGTCGACTGAGATGAAAATCCGCGGTCAGCTTTCAACGGAAACACAGTTTCTGATGCTGGCCTCTGTCGCAGCTAATTGTTTTGCCCTGGAGGGAAACGGCACGATTGGAGGTTTCTTTATTATTATTTTCACTTCTTCAGAGTAAAGACCTGCTTCCTCCCTTCACATTCTCCGCATCATCGCAGCAACAGTCAGCAGACCTCGGCACACAACTCCGACAGAGAGATTCTTCGAAGCGTACAAGTAAGAGACGAACCGAGCAGCGCAGCGAAACGGCAACGAAAGAGCAAAAACAAAAAGCGACCGAACGGCACTGTTCCGCCAGCTTATAACAGGACACGCTAAACGGAGCGGAGACAAACGGGACACAAAACACTCGCAACCAACTCCCCCAGCGATCCAGCCGGCACTGTCTTGCCGGGTAGCTAGCTGGCTGGCTAGCTGGGACGGCCAAACAGGAGTGCCTTCATGAACCCTTCAAGTTCCGCCCTCTGTTCTGTTTCGTTCTTCGGCACGTGGGGACCTTATACAAGAGCGAGCCTTTATTGCCTGCTTCCCTCTTCTTTCGGATCGGTGGCACGCGTCAAGAGCAGCTGCCCTTCGGCCGGGTGCTCTTCGCTTCAAGACATCCCCAATGTTGCGCGCAGTGCGGCCGAAGGAAGCCATGGAGCATTAGCTTCCACTCCTTTTGGAGTCGTGTCCAATAAGTGCCAGGGTCGCCTTATTTCACTTTCTCTGCTGCTGCCTGACACAGAGCCCGTCTTGAAGGGACGTCACAGTGCCTTGTTGAGCAGGGTCTAGCAGGTCCTTTCCTGTAGAGCAGTTGGAGACAGACTTTACATATTGGCCTTGTAGACAAGACACTCCACAGAACACACTTGTTCTGAGATCGTCCGAAAGAAGATAGAACAGTAAACTCACAACGAGACAATGCGTTGGGGCTCATAGTTCAAGAAAGTTCTTCAGTGGTCCTGCACACAACTGCTCACGTCTGTGTTCGTCCGTGATGTGTTTGGATGCCGCGGGGTGAGCTATCACTGGCAGAGCCGTACCGACATCTTTGCTTCCCAGCTAGTTCGAAATCCCGCCGTGTGAGCCCGCCTGCCTGGCGTATGTCCGTCAGTTCTTCAGCCGAACTGGATGAGCAGCGGGGGAAGGAACGTGTAAAGAACGGAAAAAATAACGAAACCACCAGCGCCGCCCCACGGATGGACGAGTAAAGATGGTGGGTGCGTTTGGCGCGAGGCACTGGCTCGGATCCAGGGGCACGGCATCTGAACTTGGCAGCCGGCGACGACTTCGGAGATGAGTCCAGGGGCCGGAAAGATAGAAAATGAACACAAACAACAAAGCGTTGTGCTCCGCGCCCAGACTCCGTTCTTCTTTTCTCTGTAACCCAGAGGACTAAGGATTGCATGGTTCTTCCTCAATACCACCGAGCTCGCGTTCGAGGAACTAAAGACCTCGCTTTTTGTGCGGACTCTGGCTTTTCTCTCCTTTATTTTTTTCTTTCTGTCTTAGTGTACAAGACACTATGTGCGTTTGTACGTGCGTGCATGCGTTTCCCGATTGGCTTCCAGGCAAGTAGTTTGATTTTCCCTTCCCCTCTCTCGCTGTATTATTTGCTCTCCCATTGACCCGCTGAAGCCTTCTCCGCTGTCGATGAAAGCAAGGTGAATGTCGTAGTATATATAGGCATCGTGTTTCCGCGTTTTGCTAAGCTTGTCTTCTTTTATTCTTTTTTGGGAGGAGTTGTTTTACCGTGGAGGGACACGAGACCTTCATTCGCAGGGTCGTGTTGACGCTGATGAGACAAAGCGCTTCCGCATCTGAGAGCATTAAGTGGGGGCGGACCATTTCCAGGGTAGCGGTAATGCAGGACTCTGTGGTGCCTCGACGTCCGTACAGCCCTGAAATGCTGTTAGGTTCTCCGAGTGATTTTCAGTGTCTATGACTAACGACGCCAGGGAAGCAGAGTGTGTGTATGCGTAAGTTGTGAGTCTTATAGGGCATTTATTTATAAATAGCCAACGAGGGTCGAGGTCTTCACGAGTTTCCTTTTTTGGTTTTCTGCAACAAGAAAGACGGGAAAAGAATGTTTTTGTGTCCTACCAACAGAAATTTACTCGTTCCTATCAGCCTGGTGATTTATTCAAAATGCAGTGATCAAATAGGATTGAAGGAAAACTTCCGTGCAACACTTTTGCTTTGGTGTTGTGCGCTCAAGGCAGCTTTGCTTCTGAGTTGTGCGAATACAGATGCTTATGTGGGTTTGGCGATAAATCTCTCCCTTTGATGAATAAAATTTACCTGATGTCTTGCGTCTGCAATATCTTTTTATGCGTTCGCCTTATATTAATTCTTTTTCAAATAATATCTCAAAATGCCAGAAACGAATGACGCCAACTGTCCGCTCTATGAAATGGAGCGATTTAAAGCGACAAAGCAAAGGTACATATGAGTTTTTGCATGCCTCGCGTGATTTCATTCTAATGGTAATGTCATGACCACCATTAAGTTGTTGAAACTGAAACTAAACAAGAATTTAAAAAGAAATTCGATCAGAAGCGGTTTACGAGGCACAGGCGAATCGCAAGTTTATCAATGGTGCACCGAGAACAAATTTAAGTTTCCCTGCATAAATAAATTTCTTTATTCCAATAACAAAGAGACCGCTCTCACCTGAAAACGGAGATGCTATAAGATAGAAAATACAAAAAAAAAAACAAATTACAGGTGCTGCCAGCAATTTTTTTTTCGAGTAATCGAAAAGAACAATTATACAAACAACATATGCAACCAAAACAGCGGCAGCCAATCCTTCTCGTTGAGGACGCCGCGAGTTCTACTGAAGTGGCGGGAACATTTTTAAATTCAATTTCTTCGGCCATAAATGCGCTTTCTGCTCCCGGGCAACCGTTTACCAACTCACAAAGAGGCAGATAATTAATTTTTACTGAGAACAATAACTGTAAGGAGTTATCTTCAGTGCCCCTTTAATGTCATGCGCATCGTTCTAAGAAAGAACACACAAAAGAAATTTGGTAACCCTACCGTTTTAAATATTCGACATCGAATGCGCTACCGCTACCAGAAACTTCTAGCTTGGCAATAACAAGTTTCCGAGAATGAATGGACTGCGTTCTGTTTTACCAAATAGCAAACAACGCGTCAAAGGATCCCCACGCGAAGGTCCTCCTTCGCGCGTCGTGTGCCTTGGTATAGACCAGGAATGCGCCGGCAGCATTAATAATTTTTCCGGCGTTAGCAGTCATCGAGCAGGCGCCGACAACGCCCGACAAACGCCGGCTCTCTCTTTCGGCATGGTCGTGAATCAATGACACTGGAGGCATGCTCGCGGTCGTCGTCGCTATACTACTATCGCGACCTCGCGTAAGAGGTCTTCCTCGTTAACGAACGTCTCGTCCTCGAATTCTTCGCGCTGTGATGTTTGCCTCGCAATGAAGAGGGCCTTCCGGAAGTCATCGCGTGGCGTAAAGTCAACGATTCGTTTTGCGCGTGCTATGCCTGGCAGTCAGTGTCGGTTAGGGACCTTGCGGTTGGCAGCGTGGAGACGCTGAAGCCCTCAGGAAAAGTTAAGAAAAATCGGTGCTATTCCCTCCTCCTACTCCACGTGTCTTCGTGCAACTTCCAGAAGCAGCATTACACAGCAGCGCTTTTGCAGTAACGACGTACGTAATTTTGCGAAGTTGCGCACCCAACGGCCGCATAGTTTGAGGAAGAACTAAAGTCGGAAGTTAACGGCGCTTACGTTTGCAAGTCGTAACGCTGACATCGTATTCTCGCACTTTCTTCGGAACGTGTTCACCCAAGCATGACTTCAGCTGGCAGATGTGTGTTTGCTGTTGATTTGCAGCTGCTTGTACGTACGTAGAATAAGTGCGTTCTTGTCATTTCTACAGTGACATTGTTCACCACGTCCGTTCTGCATTGTAACACATCCCCCCACATATCTTAAGCCTTGGCTTGATCCTCTACTCTGGTTTCTCTCAGAGTGCTTGAACCACTCCGTTAATTAGCGTAGGAGCGTAAAATGCCAAGGGCGACTTCCTTAGTCAAATGAAAACGCGACCTTGCTTCCGAATCGACCTATCACACTCGTGACTTCAGCGCAGGTCTGTCAAGAACTTGCCTCCTTATACGCTGAGCATGTACATATCCCCAAAACGGGGAATAACAACTATTCCAATATGAGAGCTCACAGTGTAAGAAATGGGTTTAGATTGGTCTCTGCTCATGAAATCATTTTCACTGCAGAAGCAAAAGACCCTTTTGAAATGAAGCGCTGACGATTCTCAGGACAAAAATAAATCACTTAAGTGTCCATTCAAAGTTATACTCGCTCCACCTATTTCTTTCGGATTGGACGACAGCAGGACATTTTGAATCTCTACCCATACTGATTTACGAGCTTCTATCGTTAGCGCAGCAGCCTTTCACTTTTTTTGCGTGTCGCAAAGTTGCCATCCTTCTTCCTGTAAGAAGCCGTCCTCGACCCGATGCTGCTTGCTAATTTGCAACCAATGCGCGGCATTATACTAAAGGTCATCGAGCCGCAGTAGCGAAGCCCCGCGTGTCAAGCATTATAATAGCAACGCTTCTTTACTGTCGGACGTGTTTGCAAGCACATCGCCGTCGCTCCCTGAGCATCAGCAAGAGTTGTTCTCAAGAGGGTCGTGCTTTTTGTTTTTGAGAAGCTAGGAATCAGGCTACGCATAGACATAGCACCGGAGACGCATATGGCGAAAGCAATGGCCCCTATTAAGCATTCGCAACGAACTGAATACGTTTTCTTCGCCGCCAGGGACAGAAGCCCTCCAATGAGAGCTCTTTGGACGTAAGTGGGAGTGTTTAAACAGCGCACAGCACTTACTTCTCCGAATATTGGTCTGACCTCAAAATACGAGTCGGTTCTCTAGATTATACTGCCATCTAACGCCATGCAATGAATAGTGGTGACATTGTATGTTGCCTGATATTTCTCAATAATTCCTAAATTATTTGATGTTTGTTAATCACCGACCATTTGTTGCTCCTCTGGAGCCGTCTCCTATCTGCCACCAAGCCGGCAATTTTTGTGCAATCTTCCAGTAGAGTTCTGTATACTAAAACTATTTTCGTAAATAATTATTAGAGCATTGATTATACGGCGTTAGTCACGCACTGACTGGTAATACTGGTCTCCAAATAAAGAGCGGTAATAAATACTTGCGTTCATAGAGGCTTACCACGTGGATATTGATAGTTGCCTTAACTTCCCAAGGCATTAATCATTGCCTACTTTTCTCTAATGTCCAGTAGAAATATGCCCTTATGGGACATCTTGTGTTTAGGACAGCTCTTTCTTTACTGGAAGCTGATTTCTCAAATTTCCGTACAACCGGTATTCGCCGCAAATTTCCGCAGCACACTGTGTGAGACATCATACGTGGTAAAGTTGCACGAAAATACATGCACAAAATAGGCTACAGGTCGAGTGCTGGAGATCGTTCTGAATAGTGCGAAGAAGGTGCACTAGGTTTTTTATTAACACTTCAGTATCATTACTTCCTTACCATTACCAATAGTGTACAAAGCCGTCAAGCCCTTTGAAACAAAAGGATATTCCAACGCTTTTTTTAAGTCCGTTGGATTGCGCCCATTAGTTTTCCACAGGCGCCTCTAAAAACAATTCCTTATCTACCATTCCATGGTAGCTGGTTCTACAGCCGTTCCTTTC
The DNA here is from genome assembly GCF_055824585.1 of Amblyomma mixtum. Lineage (NCBI taxonomy): Eukaryota > Metazoa > Arthropoda > Arachnida > Ixodida > Ixodidae > Amblyomma > Amblyomma mixtum. The sequence continues at coordinate 257,016,100 of NC_143013.1, forward strand.
ACGGTGGCAGAAAGTTAGGTGGGCGGATGAGACTGAGAAGTTTGCGGTGATACGGTGGCCGCTGCTGGCAAAGAACAGGGTTTATTGGAGAGACATATGGGAGAGGCCTTTGCCCTGCAGTGGACGTAGTCAAGCTGATGATTATGATGATTGTGGTGATAAGCAGTTATTCAAAGCGAAGCGGCAATACTTGTGGCGGCTAAAAACGAGTAGGTGCTTTTGTCCATGTCACATCGAACGCAGAGGTGCGGCTGCATCGGCAGTTGCAGTCATAGCTCGCGGTATACACTGCACTAAGCGATAACAGCGGTCTTAAAATCCACGAAGCATTTTTCCACATCATGCCCGTTCGCTGCAAGAGCGGGCAGTTACCGGCACAGAGGTTCTCGATAACTTCCTTTCATAAATTGTTCTTATACCCTTGCATGACTGCCCGAAAAAAGTTGAATGCCTTTGTGTTAACTACGAGAAAGGCACGTGCTTGTATTCGGCCATTGCCTACCTTGTTCTCTCTCTCACCTTCGTCGGCAACGCGCTTGTTTTACGCGTCAGTAGAGCGGAGTATATATATACCCCTCGGGTGATACTTGCCGAAAGAAAAGAAGAGAAGAGAAAGAAATGAATAGAAAGACAGAAATGAGAAGGCGATGTCGACAAGCTTGAGTAAAGCTTCAATGAGGCACGGCTCAGTGCCGCCGCCGGCGCCAGCGGCCTGTTGAATATGCAGCGGATGCATGACGCGCGCTACCTCCTTGCGAAAGGAGCCTGTATAGAAACGGAGACACGGCATGAGACGACGGCGCTCTAGAGCCGGCCTCGCCGTGCTCTGCTTCTGCCCGAGTTTGTTGTGGCAGTGTACACGTTAGGAGGCCAAGCTTTGTGACGGCCCTGCTAACTTTGCAGTATTAGATACGTTTCCAAAAGATCCAACGAGGCATCTCATAAGGCGCCGAGCCTTTAAAGCTTGGCCGTTGGTTTTACTTGGGCACAACAACAAAAGATCTGCAGTCTTTTCGTCCTCAAAGCACCGAGCCGAAGAAGTGAACGCCTACGTGAACCAAATGCTCTCTGTCCTCACTGATCGTATGAAAACAGATGGATTATTCTCAAGCAACTCCACATCCAGTTCAGATGTCGCTTATGGCTAAGGACCGCTCCGCTAACATTCTGTTTAGGCGAACGGACTGGATTCCAAAAGAAGGCAAGCGTAGCATGGAGCGGCAGAAAGTTAGCTAGGTGGGCAGATGTGATCAAGAAGCTTGCAGGGATAGGGTGGCCGCAGCTTGCACAGGACAGGGTTAATTGGAGAGAAATGGGAGAGGCCTTTGCCCTTCAGTGGGCGTAATCAGGCTGATGATGATGATGAATGACGAACTGTTTCAATGAAATGATGCTAAAATGCCGATACCGTTAACGCAGAAAGGAGTTCCTAAAAAGCAATTCGTGCGTTTACGATTCGTCCGTTGGCCCTTATCTCAGCGCAAGTTACCAGGTGAGTGAGTAATGGTCGTGGGGAACGGTAGACGGTAGCTGCAATCTTGCCAGGCAAGACCGATTCGCAATAACAGTCACTCTGCGCGCTGTAAGCTCGAGCATCACTCTACCCGTTCGGCAGTCCATATATTTAATCCTGTGATGACCGGCAGTCATATCATATACGGCACACATTGTAGAGAATGCTAACAGTTTTCACGTACGGTGAAAAGTTCAGGGGAATCCCCCAAGGTGGAGTAAATTTGTAATCGGGGAGCAAATTACTCATTAGTATCCACCCCAGCGCAGCCATACGGCCACAAAGGAAAGCTATACGGCTTCTCATGAACTTCGTAGTTAGAGAAAAATTCGTCCTCCTCCGAGGTTCGAAACGAGGACGATTGAAAGTAACAGGGGTAATTTTCATATGTTTATTAAAATTCCTTAAAATACTCCAGGAAAGGCTTTTCGTGTATTACCTAAGCAAGGCTAAAGTGCCAGCCGCCACAGAAGTATAAGTTCCATCATTTGGGAGTGAAGCTGCACTGTGATGGTTGAGCTTCACTCCCAAATGATGGGACTGTCTTTAATTTTTAGATTAATTTTTGTAGGAGCGTGAGTATTTTGTGCGCAGTGTTGTTATAATAAATACATATTTCTTGGCAATTCGCTAAATTTAATCATACGGTAATAATAATTTCAAAAACAAATTGGCCATGTAGGGATCACCAGCGGCGAAATACTACAAGTTTATAGGTTTCGTTTGACGCTTGTTTCACTTAGGAATTACAGATTTAATCAGAAGGCGCAAAACACGCTTCTAACACGCTCTTTCGAAACATAAGGTTCTTGATGCGTGCATTAACGACTCTGCCCAAGGTAACGAACCTAAAACCAACACGTGCCACCTTAACCGGATAAACTCGAATTTGTTCGCAGGGAAACTACATGAGAGCCGTAAGAGCGTGTTCGCGGTATATTCGAGAGACAATGGCACTACACCGACACTCACACAAATAAGGCGGTAGGACAAAGCGCTATTGTTTCTTGAAGATGAACGTTTACCAACTTGCTCATCTTTATGCCGCGCTCATGTTAGATGTATCAGAAAGTTGATAGTCTTAATCAAAATTGTATACATACGCCACAGCCTGTGTTGCTTCTGGAGTGCCCCGAAGCACCGTGGAGAACAGTGTACTTTCCCCCTCTTCACTTTCCGTACGGGATGAAGGGGAAAATCCCAAAAGGGGGCCCACCAGCATCAGCCCCCAGCAACAGCTCCGGACCTAGTTGCGCTAACAGGCGCAAGTGCACCCGTATTTAAATACTAGGAAATAGTTCTACGTTTTATTTTTACACTTAGCCAACTTGTAAGCGCCCAGTGACTCAAACAGTGGATATCTGTACAGGCTACCCGAGCGCAAGATGGTCGCAGTTCTTGAGCAACAGAAAAGTCCTTACGAGACCATCACAAGTAGACAGCGAAAGCATTGGCAATGCCTGTCGAAATTCATTCCGTGTGTCTCGTACGTAATTCCCTACGACTAAATATTCCTAAGTTCCTTCTAATGATGACGCTAGAAAAGCCATTCCTTGATTGATTTTTTACAGGTTGATTCTTCGAAGTTCGACGAGACTAATTATTCAGACGTGAGTCATCTCGCAAGCTCGATGGACATTCCCACTGTTTATCAGTGTAATTACTTATGCATGAATCGCGCTCTCCAATAGGAACGTATAGCTTTAAATAACCTGACGGCGTCAGCCTTTGAGGAAAACCTCATGTTTCAAGCTTTCGCAATTGAAGCTCGCTTTCAGCGATTTCAAACGTCCTGCTAGAGACGATCTGAAAACTGCTCATGCCTACGGAAAAATATGAATGTTCTATAGTTTTTACCCCTCCCAAAGCTAGTGTCTGCTCTGCACACTGTTCAAATTTTTATTTTCTCTGTTACTATTCTTGCCATTGTTTGACTCAGCCGACTGGAACGTTTCATCGTCGCAACAAATTTCTTTAGACGTTGCTTAGCATTTAAAGGTACTGAGGTCCTATATATGAAAATTAAAATAAAACCTTTATTTTAGCTTCACACGAAACGCCCTTTCTCGGATGCAATACATAACATGAGCAGGGAGTGCATAGCCGATAATTTGCCAGGAAGGCACATTCTTACTCGCTCAGGTGAAAGAGATCCGACCTCGCGCAACACTACCAAGGTTTGGCATGACAAAACTTTTATTGCAACTGGAGGTGCAATTCAAGAAACCACCCTTAAAAATATTTTTAAACAGTCTATAGACTGTCCGTAGACTTCTGCCCATAAAGGCTAAAGACAGTCATAGACAAATCTTACAGAACAGTCTATAAGCAATACAAATGATAAAGACAGTCTATAGGCAATCTATAGAGTTATGGCCATACACTTTAGTACACTTCAGTACACTTTAGTACACATACACTTTAGTAGCCCCGCCGCGGTGGCTCAGTGGTTACGGCGCTCGGCTGCTGACTCGAAAGACGCGGGTTCGTTCCCGGCCGCGGCGGCTGAATTTCAATGAAGGCGAAATTCTAGAGGCCCGTGTACTGTGCGATGTCAGTGCACGTTAAAGAACCCCAGGTGGTCGAAATTTCCGAAGCCCTTCACTACGGCGTCCCTCATAGCCTGAGTTGCTTTGGGACGTTAAACCCACTGATCTCCACTAGGGGAGCTGGATGCCGCATCGGGCGCCCGAAAGTGAAGCCACCGGAAGTAAGCGGCCTTGTCCCGGAAGTCAGCCTTTGGCAGTGCATGAAATCGGAGCTCAGCACGGTTTTTCAGTTCCAGTTTTGTTTTCCCACTTAGCATTTCGTCTTTTCACCGTTCTCGTCTTTTTCCATGACAATGCCTACCTTTTGCGCCGCCAACTGAGCGAGGAGACCAGCGAAGTCTTCGGGAAGGACGTTTCAAAAATAAGGGCCCATTGCATTTCAATGAAGCGACACTAGCAGACGACAGGACGCCGCTACGCACAGCAAGTATGGAGCCTCGTCTACTCGGCTCGGTGTCGTCTCGTTTGCCTAGCTTCGCCAACTGTGCTCTTTACTGCGATGCTTGTTCCCACGCTCAAGCCCAAGTTATGCTATCAATGGGGGATAAATATAAGAATAGGTTGAAACATTCACCAGGCAGCTTACTTTGCAGCGACCATTTTACCGAATTATATTTAGACCGAACCGGAGCAAGGGCTAGGCTACTATCTTGTGAGGTGTCGACGGTATTCGGTTGATTCACATTAGCGCCTCCAAAAGGTATGGTACTGCTTTTTCGACGGAGCGTGTCATGTGTTTCGTGTTGTAGCAAGTTAAGCCTGAATGGTCTTTAATTCGAGGTGCTTGGTGCAGTTGACTTCTAACAGCGCTTCTCACGCGCACTGCACCATTCGCCTTTCTTGTCAGTCGTTCCTCTCGCGCTGTGCCTTTTCTTTGCAGCACGAAAATTCGGTTTTAAGGTGACCTAGCCTCATCGTCATTCCACTACTTCTCCTTTACGCTCGGAATACAAGAACCAGGCAAGAACATAGTGTTTAATGCACGTACCCCTTTGCTATACCTTTGCCGAGGCAGGGTGAGACCTGCATGCCTGTTTTCTTCGCTTTCGCAGAAATTACAGGGTTCTGCACACAATGCTCACATTTCTCGCGATCAGCTTGCTTGTTCTTTTCATATAACAGCAGACATTACTCGAGAACAGCGCAAAAAACTGAGAACGAAAGGGCGAAAGTCGCGACTTTTTGCATTGAAATACACAGCAGACACCCGACTTCCGGGACAAGCGGTCCAACTTCCGGTGGCTTCACTCGCGCTCGTCTTGGAAGGCGGGAATGCGGCATCCAGCCACCTAGTGGAGATCAGTGGTTAAACCCAATAAAACCAAACCAAAACCAAACTTTAGTACACTTTCGCCTATAGACAGTCTGTAGACTCTAACATAGACAAAAAGAAATATATACTGAAAGGCATAGAGTCCATAAGAAGTCAATAGACTGTCTATAGACCATTTTTATGAGGGCAGGCAGACAGAAGAAAGCACCCCAACATCCAGGCGTTGGCTATCGTCATCTGAAACTCACTGCTGCGAGCGGACAAAGAGAGCGGTGGAGCGGGAGGCTGTGGCGACGGCGAGCTATGCGACAACACTTTGAGATAAACTCCAGAAGCGTGTCCTACAGCGCGCTTCACCGCGTCTAGTCACACGTCGCACAAAAGCGCCTCCTTTCTGCAGCCTCTCCAAAATGGGCACTGAATGACACGACTTTGTCCGCGACGACGACGGCACCGTGTCGGCAGCACACGCGAGGTCCTTCTTCGGTGATTCCATGCCCTCCGAGAGGCCACGGTCCTCAAGGACAGTTCCGGCGTGGTCATGGCATCTTTGTGCTTTTCCTTTCCGAGGCAGTCGCTTATCTTTTTCTTTGTTGATTCTCCGCCTTATCCTGTCAACCCAGTCCTCGCCTTTTCCTTTCTGTTTAATTTTTTTCCTCTTAGAAGGCGTAGAACGCAGAGATAGCACTTGAGACCTGTCCCGTCATCGGCCCACTGACGTCTTGCGCCATCCCGTACGGTCTAGGCGAAGCTCCTATGTTTCTTGTCTGTTTCGTCGCTGTCATAAGGCGCGAGATGTAACAAGAAGCCTTGCCCTTTAATCTCCGCTATATTATTCCACCCCTTTTCAGCGCGCCGTCCCACACTGAATGCGCTGCGTTGAGCGGGCGAACGAAAAAAAAAAGTAAGAGTAAGTACAACAAAGTAGTGTTTGTTCGATTAGCGCGCTGGGTGTTAATGCGACTGGCTTGCGTAAGTGATGAATGCTACTACTACTGCATCGCGCCCTGTGTGTGCGCAACCTTTGCGTGTAATTGCTTTCATAATGTTTATTCTCTTTCGTTTCGGTTTTCAAGTGCGTAGCCCTGTGCGGCCTTGAAACCCTGGGCTGGAGCCAGCCGTCTTCTATCGCTCAGGCGTACAAGTCTGCGTCGTACTTTATTTGCAGAACACTTCGCGGAGCTGCAGGCCCCACAACGGCGTCTTATTGGCTGAAGTCTATGGCTGGCGCACACGAATTCGCCGTTTCAGTCCCAGACGTGTTTGTGTCGTTGTTATTTAGGTGACTGCAGCGAAAGAAAAAAAAAAGAAATGGCCCTGTACTGAAATTCAGCTTCTCCTTGAGGTAAAAAAAAAAAAAGAAATGGCTGAAATTAATTCTGAGCCCTGCGCTGCGGTATCAGTTCTAGCTCCGATAACTACTTAGGACACGTAAGCGCCTGTAATTCTGCATTGCTGGAATGTGAGACCATCGACAGGATCACGGGAGAACCGAAATTTGTCTTAGAAAAGTTAGAAACAAACTTATAGAGAAAGGCTTTGCTTCATACTGAGCGCTATATATTCCGCATCTGTAGTTTTCATTACCCATAAAGAACACCACGTGTCTGCCGCGCAACGCACAGTTGGAGGCATCGTATCTGCATGGCTACAGGGTACTACGTCGTCAGAGGGTGCGGCAATTGCTCGTCGACAAAGGGATTGCTATTCGCCAGAAATCAGTCACGTGATATAGAGACATCAATTCTAACTGAAACTAGCGTCATCAACGACGTTGCAAACCGATTACAACATCCCTGACGCAGGTATAAGCCAAAAAATGAAAAAGAAGGAACTCTGCTAGGCTTGTCGTCGCGCTGAGCTAAGGAATAGCCATACCTCCCTCATCACGATGACTCTGACGCTCGAGCCTACATGGACCGCGATACTTCAAAAACACCTCCAGTAGACAGCACCCACTTCGCACCACGTGTTCCCCATTGCTCAATTGGGCAATTAGTGTTTTGCATATGCTGGCGCTTTAAAATATTGCACATAACGATGCCGACGTAGTTGCTCCTTTCCCAACTTGTTCTTTTGGAATAACTTGCGCCCAACCCAATACCCTGCGCACTGCCACTGGTGTGGTGCTTGTCCCACCCTTTTTCATATACCCTGGGTCGGTGCGAACAACCCCAAAGGCTTAGCGGAGACCAGTCCATGATACGCGCAGTGGGAGGGTGCCCTGACCAGCGGGGAGACAGACATATAGCTCAGAATAGTCCAGCTAGCACGCAAGTTGGCGCGAGCCAGTGGCGTCCTGGATAAGTAATGCCACCATGACCTGCTCGTCAACCGTAAAAAGGTGCCAATGTGGGCTAGTTGGTGTACATCAGACATAACTTCACCAGGGAAAGTACGAGACACCAGGAAAATAACACAGGAGAACGCTGGACACATATGGAAATTTGATAACCGGAAGACCCAACATATAGAAGGTTGCCCACAAAAGAATAAATAAACTGTAACAAGGTACCTATGTGGGCTAGTTGTTCATCAGACGTAACTTCACCAGCGAAAGTACGAGACACCAGGAGAAGAAGAACACAGGACAACGCTGGACAACCGTTCCTCTTCCCTTTTCCTTTTTTTTTTTTTTGGGGGGGGGGGGAGATAAAATATTTATAAAACTCCTTCATGCAGCGAAGAGTTGTAAAGAACGGTCCAGTAGCCTCCGTGTGCAGGGAACTCCACGCATCTTTCTATATGGGCGCCTCGCCTATGACTGAACCGTTTGCAACAGGACACTCGTTTCGAGGAATCGTCTTCAGCGCCGACGACGCGCCCTTCCTCACCTGCTTCTTTCTCTCTTATACTCGTCCTTACACCTCCCTCTCACCACAGCAGTCACGTTCACAAACCGCGGGACTCTACGTGGACGTGGTGACAGCCTAAGCGAGGCAAGACAACAACGACGACAGCATCAACGACAGCGATGAAGGAAAAAATTGTATTTTATTCGAAGGAAATGCAAACACCTTTCGACGTCAGAGGGCAGTACGTAGCGTCGACAGTTGCTTTCCTGGCCAGGGCCGGTGTAGCCGGCGCATTGTCAGACACTCGACAACTAATGACGGCTCCAGGAACGCGCGCAATAGAGAAACACACAAAAGACAAAAGGAGGCGTGATTCGTTCCTTGATGGTCGATCACGAGTCGCGGGGACCGAGCGAAGGTTGGGCTCGGCTTATACTATAGGCAATGGCTATTTTGCCGTGTTCAGTTAGGCGCCGGCTTGTTCTCGGCTGAGGTGCTGTGTGGCTTGAAAGTTGCGGTGAGTGGAGTTTCATAGTTTGTATAGCTGGAAGATTTACCAGGGAGCTGCTTAGGTTAGCGGTCGTGAGACGATGATGGTGTGGTAATTATTTTTTTGCCGTCTTTTATGCGGAGGTCTGTGGATGTATTTTACATTAGGCGCCGTGTCTTAGTGTTTTGTTCCGTTCTGGAGTGGGTTTCCGTACGGACCAAGAAATGCGAATCACCTTGTGGGGTGCGGGTCTGCGGAATGTCGTCCAGCCCGTCGCTGCCTTTACAGGCTTCACGCTTCGTGTGCTGGCATGGTATACTGCGGCTGGGGAAAGTGCGCAGTACTTACGTATTTCACCTAGTTTTTTTTTCTATTGTTAGGGTGTGCGCGATGCATCAGGAGAACTTAGACGCACTGACTCCTTCCCAGATTTTTCAAGTTTCTCTAAGGCGGCCTATGTTTACTCGTATGTCGATGATCGTTTACCCCCCTGCTCAACTTTTCAAGATGTCGCGTTTTGCCTGGCGTTGATCCCTTTTTGCTCCTCGAATGAATTGAGAATAGGGGACTGTAATGTGTATTTTTTTTCTGAGATTGAAATTTATCATCAAAGCTAAAATTTACCACTCTTGAAATAGGGGGGTTATTAGACGTACCGAAAATATTGCAAGGATATCGAAAGCTATAGGTTATCGCAATTCGGCCTTGAAGCGAAGTTTCCTGCTAGGAGTACGACGCTTCCTGTTGGTGGCTTCGGTTAATCGAGGGCAATTTTTTGCTGTTTTTTTTTTCGTAGAGAGTAGGTGCCCTTGCCTCAGTAAGACGCAAAGGAATCATACTATGCCAGTGCGACAAAAATAGATATATGTCACAACATCAGCAGTCGCGATAGAAACGTCACCATGGAGAGGTCACCTTGACATGACCTTGCTCACGTACAATTGTTTTATTTTTATCGTCGTGTCTCTCGTGTGCGCTCTTTCGGTCATTCCTAGCTATCGGATGTCTGGCAATTTATCTTTGTTCCAAAGGTTGAGCGTGGTTAGTTTTTTTATAGTTCCCATCAGGCCCCGCTAAGTCGGGTTCTTCTTTACAGAGAATGTGACAAGTTAGTGTTCATTCATCACGCAAAATAAGTGCGTACATTACGGGATTTTTATATGTATTACTTCCCTCGATTCTTCGATTGAAGGTTACCGCAAACGCTAAAATTTATTTACAGTAATATGCGAAGGGCTGATAAGCTAATGATTGCATACTTGTTAGCCTTACCGCAAGATAAGTATTCTGGAAAAGTCTGTAAACCACTTTAGTACGCAATGTGAACGAAATAAATTTGCTAATTGAGGAGTTTAATGTGACGAAGCAACACATAGGCTATGAGGGACGCCACAATGGGGTTTCCGTATTAATTCAGACCACCATAAGCGTACATTCCTTAACGCACGCTGACATCACACAGCACTCACACATCTTTTGTATTTCGCCTCCACAGAAATACTGCCGACACGGTTAGGGCTGATCCCGTGACCTTGAGATCAGAAGCCAAACGCGAAAGCCGCTAAGCCAGTGCCGCAGGTAAATAACGCGAACAAAGGACAAATTTTTCTTGGCACTATTTAGTTGATAATTTACCTTTGTTCATTTAAGCCCATAATAATATGTGGCATACGCAGGTTTTGTAGAGTGTAATTGGCTAACATAGTGTGGGCTTTTCATCCGCTACAATCCTAAACAAACTTTACGAAATATGGGACTAACCGCACCACTTAGTTCTCGTCACTAGCCGTTAGTTCGTGGTAAGTATTGCTAATTATTCTCTTAGTTAGCCTGAAAGGTAGGACCATTGCTGCTCTCTTCGCCCCCCCCCCCCCCCCCCCCCCGCAGGATTTTAGGTATTGTATTTCATGGTTTAAATACAATCTTAAATTAATATTAAGGCCAAAGTGAACACGGCCTGTATCGATCAATTACAGCGTTCTAATGGGCAGAACACAGCTCTCACAAGTTAGGAAAGACCAAGAAATATAATACAAGCATCACCACCTCCGGCAGTTCTCACGGGCGAACTGCGGTGACCTGAAGGCCGTAAGTTATCCCTGAGGCTACTCTACAGAGCCATTCACTTCTAACCGAACATCACGGGGTCCGTTGAAGACACGAGTTTTGTATCGAATGACGGAACAGACAGTGTTCTATTTTTAAATCTATTTTTTTTTCTGCAATAAAGACGTATTTTGCGGCTGAATGAACTTTAATAGAGGAAGAAATAGCCAGATAATCAATTACTACGTTTAAAATAATTTCACGAAGTTCTCTCTTGTATCCGTTTCAAATATCAGATACAAATCCCAGGATCGAAGGGAAATCACGACTGACAGATTCTCAGCCCATGCCACTGATTATAATGGGCTGAAGTAAATAAAAATAAGCACCAATACAATAGCGGTACAGAAAATTTTCGCATAAATGTAAAGAAAATGCACATAAACGTAAAAGCTACGAAACATGCCAAAAACGAAAAAAGCTAAAGCGGTATCGTTCCTGGGGCTTTCGCTGTTTGTGGCTACAGTATTACAATCTAATCAGTACCACATTATTTGTTTCTCACTTCAACTTTACTACCCAGTAATGTTTCTGAATGCTGCCTATAGCGTGTGCGCGTGCACGTGTTAGCCCGCCGCTGTTGTGGTCACCTGTGGCACGAGGCAACGGATCATATCCTACAACATTTGGTTGCACTTCCTTGATGCCCCACACAAACTGTCACCCGCGCCACCTCCAGCCTACTGAGAAAAAGTTAAAAAACAGGTCATGGTGAAGAATGAGCGAGGGAAGACAGGAGTGGAAAGTGAAAGAAAGAGTCCCCTTGTATTTTGCCCTCAACATTCGCTTTTTCTTTTTTTTTAAAGGGGAGGGGGGTGGGGAGGCACTCAGGTGGAACTTGGCTTGGTTTTGTTTATGGGGTTTAACGTCCCAAAGCTACTTAGGCTATGAGAGACGCCGTAGTAGAGGGCTCCGGAAATTTCGACCACCTGGGGTTCTTTAACGTGCACTGACATCGCACAGTACACGGGCCTCCAGAATTTCTCCTCCAAAGAAATTCAACCGCCGCGGCCGGGATCGAACCCGCGACTTTCGGGTCAGCAGCTGACCACCATAACCACTGAGCCACCGCGGCGGCTGGTGGAACTTCCATTCGATTGAAAACACTAAGGGCAGTATGTGTTCTTAGGCCTCAAAGACAAAGCGCTCTTACGCTCTGCGGTGTTCCATCACGACCAACCATAGCTAACTGAAAAGCACATCAGCCACAGTCTTCTCACAGGCAATCCAGACACGAGAACTAAGAGGTGCAGTTATTCTCGGTTTAACTATTTTCGGCTAAGGGTGCAGACTACAGACCTGTAGGCCGTCCAAGGCAGTAAGGAGTGAGAAGGCGGCGGTAAGGAGAGGATCAGCACGTACTATATTCTATATATAGTACGTGCTGAATATGGCACGCTATATTCTATAGCACGCTATAGAATAGCGTGCTAAGCATAGCCTGCTATAAGCTACGGCGATCATATTCTGCGTAATGCCTAAAATTGTTCCATCACCTCAGCGCCTCAAAACGACGGGCAACAAAAAGACGATAATGGCACAACACCACTCCGGTAAAGCTCAGCTCTGTCACTAAAAAAACCTTGCGTGGGAGTGCAGAATTTTTTTTTTTTTATTCTGGAGGACCGGCCGACAGCTTCCTCCTCGGCGCTGCCATCAAAGAAAGGAGAAATTGAGCCTACGCAAGTGCATTTTTTAACAACCTTGCTTTCCTTCCGTACTGACCAATACAAAATATACACAATAAGGTCACAACAACACATGATATAAAACGCAGCGCACCGTTAAGAGCAATCTTTACATTACAAGACCTGTAGTGCGTTGCTGTCTTTGTTAGCTGCACTCCGAGGCGGTCGAGTGCGAAGATACTTGAATTGAAAATGAAGAAAATTCGCTGTGGCTTAGCTTGGTTAAGCCCGGTAATTGCGAAAGCAATATCCGTACCTACGCCATGGTACAGCTGGTAGTGTAGCTGGTGGTGGTGCTTGTGGTTCGACTTGTGGTGATGCATCGGTTATATAATTCAATCCAATCCAATTCAGTCCAATCCATTCCAATTCAATCCACTCCTATCCAATCAAATCCAATGTAATGTAATGCAATCCAATGTAATGTAATCCAATCCAATCCAGTCCAATCCAGCCCAATCCAATCTAATCTAATCTAATCCAATCTAATCCAATCTAATGCAATCAAGGTCAAGTGAAGGCCAATGATGGTCACCGGCCGGGCACGGCAAAGGCGTGAAAGTGCAAGTAGTATTGCTTTCGCAATAAAAGCGAAGCAGGTAGCCTGCCTGTGTGGAGTGGGAAAGTGCAGTGATAGGCAGGAAATCGATAAAAACATAGTCAGTGGTTGGAGAGACGGCGTGGTTGTTAAAAGTGCAAACAGATCATCAGTATGAGTGTGAGAAGGAAAAACGTGGGGCGAGAGAGAGAGAGAGAGAGAGAGAGAGAGGGGGGGGGGGGGGGGTGAGTGAAAGCCTGGGGGAGCAGCGATTAGAAGGAGCCTGACGGTGCGTTAATTCAATCTGACGGAAAAATGCCCCCCGGGGTCCCGAGGCGGGTGCCATTACAGCCCTCTTTCTGGGCACTCACGCGCAGTTCGAAGAGCTGCTCATCGATAGCGAGGTGTCGTACGTCGCAGAGCTCTGCTATGCGCCGCGAGCCGCGCGATGAGTGACGGGTAGTTTGTTTACTTAACGAATTACCGCGAAAACTACGTTCTTCTCTCTCATCTTCTTTCCTCCTCTTCCTCCTTCCCCTCCCCCTCTTCTTCAAGGCTTTTGGGCATGGAGCGTTGAGAGTGATGGCGTAAAGGGGAGGAAAGTAAGGCAGTTTGAGGGACGTCGGAGTGAACACTTCAGCATTAGTTACACTCACTGCCCTCGCGATGGAAATATGGGAAAGTTTGAGTAATTTAGGCATTGCCAAAAAAAGAAAAGTGAAGCGTTTTGTGGACTGCAAGATCGTTGTGCCAGATGTAGAATCTGCGTTTGCAAAAATGCACGCTCTGCAAGAAACGCATGTTTTATGACAAGACGCGCCTACCCGTAGCATGTACACGTATAGTTGTCCGAAAAGGCTACAGTGAAAAGCTATTATTTCTCCACTGGCATATATAGTGGGGCTGATAGAGGGGCGAGAACTGGATGGGATATTAAACTTGCTGAACTTTGATACCTTATAGAGAGTTCATGGTAGGTAACCTTAGTAAGAGAGCAAATATGGGCTTCGGGTTGTTTGATGTCAAACAGCGCGAGAAAACGAAGCATGCCAAGACATGGAACACGTGCTGTCTTGCATCTAGCGTTTATTCGAGAGGGAGAGCAGATATATTGATTGTTATTGTACAATCTTACAATATATTATCAAAATAGCGCTGAAACTCTTTCCTGTTCAAAACTTCTTTTGTCCAGAATTGCTGGGCATGAGTGGTTCCTTCCTTAAGTGAGACTACAATCTTACAGATGTGCATGGAAGAACAGGTTGAAGGGATCTAGTTTGGGGAAACGAAAAAAAGCTGCTTCTTCAAAAATCGGAGAGGCAGCTTCGAGATCGAAGCTATTCATCAGGCAACTACAACGCCCCCGTATCCATTACAGCCAAGAAGCCTGTTTGGAATGAAGTGTCTCTAAAGAAAGGTGCTTCAGTCAGATGAGGGTATTCCTGGTGGCATGCGTATACGTGCGCATTCAACAAACATGGGTACAGCGTACTCAGAACACTTATACGCGCTTTGTATAGCCGCTGCCACGCGGGACATAATTTCATTAGACTACCCGCAAATTACGCCGCTCAAGAAGAACATCTCCCATGGTTCGCAGCTCCTAAACTAACACAACCTGCGCCGGGCATCGATCGCGGCTAAATATAAGCGCTTCCAACCCGCAGGTGTGCGACGAAGCAGCTTTTGCGAACGCGTTTCGGGACGCAAATTTGATCTTGGGCGCTAACAGCAGCGGAGGGACAACACTGGAACATCGTTATACGCGTCGCGAGGGAAAATGGGCAAACATGTGCCCGGAAACATGTGCCGGGGAGCGCAAGGCACACACGTTGACTGGAAAGTATAAAGGCGGGTATGGAGACAACCTGCTAACAGGATTATATCCGTGCCTTCATCCACAGCGAACATTTTCGAGAACGCCCAGGCAAACGTGCTTAGTCATTACTTTATCTCTTCTTTTGCTTCCTTTACATACCTTTTTCACTTTCCTCAGTCCAGGATATCCAACCGGAAGGTTTTTTCGGTTAACTTCAATACCTTTCGAACTTTTTTGTTGAGTACGCTTACAGAGGCTAATGAAAACGCACAGGTGTGTTCTGCGCAAACACAGGATCTCCATGCATCGGTTATCTTGACTTTGGGTAACATCTTTAACAATGCCAGCACAGATACCTCATTAGAAGACGAGATTTAAAAAATGACGCGTCCCCGAGAACGCACGACCGGTTTCTCGCTCTCCTATTCAGGCAAGCAGAAATGACAGCGTCTCGGGAAGTTCAGGAACAAAGCATTAATTATTGTCTGAGCATTTAGCTTTGACCGCTTGAAACAGTTTCTGCACCGAAATAACTGTGTTCATCTTCCCGTTAGATTCCGGTCGCGGTGAGAGGATTGTAATGAAAGACAAGTTAGAACGCACAAAGTGGGAATTGTAGCGATTGGTGCACCCTTTTGATGTTCAGCGCCCTCGGCCTGTGTGCAGGAATCATTTTACAAGCAAGTTTGTGCAGCGTGCAGAAAGATTTGGCCACCACTATGAGCACTTCGCGTATATAACTACTGTGATTTGCTTTCTCGCAATTAAAAGTTAACATTTCTGCACTGTGTCGTGCTACTTAGTATTTACTAATCACGTCCTACTGATAACGATATTTGGAGATGTTCCATTTTCTTTCGTATTCGTGTTGCGTGTAAGGATATTTTTATTATTCTGCCCGGGACAGCTCATGCATTTGCAAACGGAATGGCCCATGCATCATCATCATCACCCGAAACGAAAACTGTGCTTTTAAATTTTCTTTTGTTCTTTCACTGGAAATATGATGAAAAGTAATACGGACCTCATGGGCGTTCAAGCAAGCTATTATTACTTGATCATATCGCCATCACATTTAATTAAGCGAAAGCTCGGTGAAGATGGTCTCCATCGAGTGATGTGTTGTGACAGCATACGTTGCCACACACCTATTAATGCAGCTGATTAAGTTACTGCGCCTAATTAACGTTTTACATTGCATCACTACAGCACGTCCACGGAAGCGTGATTTCACGAGATCCAAACTCAACAAAGGACAGGACCCAAGGCACTGCAGTTACTTGTTAAGAGCGTTATAAGCACCTGCTGTGCCGATAGATCCATATTTTTCAATCCAAAATATCCTACTCCATCATACCTGGAGAACATGCACATCGTAGACGGCTCGTTCTTGTAGCCAGTGTACCTGACAAAACTAAACCCGAGCATCTGAAGGCGGCTCTTCGTTTTCCGTCAAGCAGATTTGCTCGGAACGAGACTCGCCGGTACCCATATGCAACGAGGAAGATGGGCTCATCAGTCACTGAACAGAATTCCGCGTCCAGCTTTTTGCTTTTCTTCGATGCAATCGGAGTTCGCGAAAACGTGTCTGCGAAAACATCCCGCAGTGCTCGTCTGTGCTGCAGCAGCGGAGAATGAGGAATCCCTGAGCGGGTTTTGGAATCTTTCTGCCGCGTTTGCATTTTCTTTTTTTGCTAGACGGCGGTATTGGTGCAAACTTCGCGCGTTCATCATTTACGTCCACAAGATTAGTAGGGCGTTCGTTGAGAGGCTGCCACGTTCGGCTTGCTCGCCTGCTTGTTGGGTTCTCTGAGGTGTCGGTGAGCGGTGGTGATCGGAATGAGGTGAAGCGAAATCGTGGGCCTGGGGAATGTAATCCGCACATTCTGCGACCACAAACTTGCATCCATTGATGAGGACGCGTGCGTGTTTAAAAGAGAAATACGACGAAGTACAATCTCTACCGTGTAAGTACACAATGAATACCAACTCGCCACATGATACAAAACGTACAGCTGCAAAACAGGCCCTAGAACGCGAAAAGTATCACACAAAATTCATCGTTGAGAAACATATGAGTGTCTCTTTTGGTTGTATTAAACACTCAATAGAATCCCACACGTCGGAGAAAGCTGTGTAAAGCCCTACGCGTTTTTATAGAACTGTTTTTCCACCTCTGTGTTTTTTTTTATTTTTGGTGTGTACTCGCCTGATCACCTCTCGCTGATTACCTGACAATTACAATAGAAACCGATGCACCATAAATTATGCAATCTGTGACGGGCACCTAGATGCGATGCGATCGGATAGCATTGGCTTTCCGACACTGAGTGTCCGTTTCGTAGTTTGGCAGCATTCGTCGAAAAGCAAACAACAAAATTTGCGGTGATTACTCCTCTGCAGTATATCCGGCATTTTTCGCCTATCATAGGGTTCTGAGGAAAGCCATTAATGAAGAAAGCAATAATCCTTTCTTTAGGCAAAGTCGGCCAAACTGGTAGCTCTTTCCAGGAAGGAGACCCATCGCAATTTTCTCGCAGTTTTGCCAATCAGTGCAATGACTGCTTTCTCTTTACTAGGAGCGTCTAACACTATTCTCATTAGTGTTATTATCGTTTAACACAACATCCGTGCAGTGCTCGTTTTATTTTTAAGATTAAAAAATTTCAGATGATTACATTACTTCCTAGTGGGGAATTTGAACATAGCTCATCAGCTGTTTCAGCTTTTCGATGGATTGAGGCAGAGAATTCGAGCAAGACATGTATGTACAGTAACAGACAAGTTACAGCGCTCTTCTCTTTCACTATCGTAATTAACGATGTTGCTGGTTCTGTTGAAACGCTGTGGCCGCGGGGTGGGATTTAATTTCCTCACTGATGTGTTGTCTCTGTTTTGACAAACGCGGTGCGTAACAGTGACAACAATCTAAGCCTTGCTTCGCATGATTGCAGTGGCCGTTCCTGGTGGAACCGGCGGTCGAAGATGGAGCGGTGCCTGCTGGTCAGCGTTGGTTTCCTCATCGTCATCGCCATCATACTCATCGCAACCACCTCAGTGGCCATGGCCAGGCCCAAAGGTTCGGAGTCTTCTGCTGATCCTTAAGAGATAGCATCGAAGACGGGTTTTTCTGCGTTTACACAGCAGCCTCAAGAACCGCCACCATTTCAATTTCGTTCTCATGCATTTTCTAATGCTACTTGGTTCGTTAAATTCGTATGCAGTTTAAGGGAGCGCCGAACAGAGAATGACGGAACCATGTAGCTTAATTTTATTCCGCATCGCGTAGTTTTAGCTGGAATCATTTAATCATTTAGCCAAAGGCGGACCAAAAGACGTCATCCCCTAAGTGTCCTGAAAAAGTTCGCCGCCCACAGAGGCCCGCTTTTCATTAAGACCTGTAGTTAGAGCTCAAAAACTGCGGCGAAATAGTTATTACCCAAGTTGACGGGCGTGTGTTGGAACTCCTCTTCAGGTGTATATGACAGGCGACTTTAATAATGAATACCTTCAACGTAAGGGCAGGTTTGAGAAGACATTGTGCAGGGTGTGATTATTATATTTTTCGGTTTGCGAAACCAATGCCCAATATCGATAACGGAAGAAGCTGCAATAGTGGTTGGAGACAGTACAGGTGTTTTTTTTTTTTTTCTAAGAACTCTGCGCAATGCTCGCTAAGAGGGCTTAGCTAGGCAAGATGCCAAGAAATAAGCTTAGAATGAAGGTGTCTTCACGTTGACCCTCTGCATAAAAAGTCAACAAAAAGGAAAGCTGCGAAACACATGAATCGCGGTAAAAAAGAAGAAGAAATGGTCCGAACAGGCATCAAGTTCCTGGTTGCATAACAAAATTGATAGCTCTGCGGGTCGGTGTTATATACTTCGGTGCATTCCGGCAATGCTTTGCATTTATCCCTGAATCCTTGACACCTCTTGTTGCCAAGCACTCTACGAAACCCGCGCGAAACCTCTGCCCCGCGTTTCCTGAACAGAATAGACAACGAGCAATGACGCGAAAAACCGGAATTTCGCGGAAGACACAAGCGCATGCAGATGCATTCACGCAGAGTAGCCTATACGTACCGGCCGTGCATAGAATCTTCTGCCGATCCGGCGTTCTCAATCGCTTCCTCAGCTCTAACCGTCGCTACCCGCGGGCGATGTTATCAGAACGATCACAGAGGACGCAGTAGAGTCAGGCTCACCTTCTCCTAACGGAAGCCCGAGAGAGACGAGGTGCCCGGTAGCGCGCGAAGGGTGCATAGATGGTAGATGTGGCTCACCCGGGCTTTGATTTCTGCATCAACGCTACGCTTACAGCGAGGAAAGCATATCGCTCAGACAACACAGTGTACAACTGCGCAGTTTGCGGCAGTACATGAGCCTGTAGGCTGCATAACCGGCGAACGAGAACGTTTGTGAGTCAATTGTGTTCCTCCTAAGCACCTGAAGCGTTTCCTCAAGGTAAAAAATTCAGGAAGCACTTTGGCTCTTTAAAGTGCTGCAAGGCGAAAGCCTTTCCTGGCGCACTGTTTGGCATTGACTGTGAGACTGCTTGTGCTGTACTAGTGCTTTATTTGACAACACATTACAACTACACACTTGGACTGCGGACTTTGACTGCTTCTTTAGCACCATTCTCTCACTGCTTCGATGAGTTCGGTTGTATCCATGGCTCTGTTCGCAGTCATGTGGTATGTAATGTGGTCACCCACGGATGCCTTACGGCCCCTGTCGGACCGGACAACTATTTTATTAGTTGTCGTGTGCTCCAAAAGGGGGCGTCAGGCATCCGTGGATGACCTCATTACTTCGCATCCGCGCACTCTTACGCCATAACCATTACGACCAATCGAAAAGCGTGACACCTCTGCTGACAACCTTGTGTCGGCAACGATGAGGCATTGAAGGCTTTCGCCTTAATACAGGCAGCTGTGCGATGTACTGAAGATGAGAAGAGCGTTAGCACCCGTAATCGATGTCTAAGCTACGATGTAAAGTCTATCCATAAATCGTACTTCAACAGCTCCATGTTAAATTTCAAGGAGAACGTTTAGTTCGAGAGAAGGCACAAGCGTCAGCACTCTTTCAAAGGCACCTCAGATTTAACCACGCTCCTTCGAAATGCCCTTTACAGGCTTCATTTATTTTGTTTATTTGATACTTGCAACTCCTTAGCAGGTATTGTAGCAGGCGTTCACAGCGTGATTAATAAATTTTGTTACAAATATTTTGAACACGAAAAGCATAGTAAATGGTTTTAATGAGTTGAATGCGATCACCTGCATCGGCCACACTGCCACAGTTAAATATTAGAAAAAAGTAAAGCACCCTTTCTTCGAAGAAGTCGTGGACGCTGCCATACAATAAACCGAATCATCCACCTTAACAATGAAGCTTGGGGAAAAGGGGCAAGCATGCTTCAGGCACAGCAAGAACATCAAGTTATTTCATTCCCTCCCGAGGGTATGTTTTTCACCGAGGCAGACAGGATCGCTGCTATTACATCGCAGTGCTTTTAATGGAATCAACTAATTCCAACGTTCATTAAAACGATATTCTATTTAAATTCACATTTATTTTTCCTTTTACGAAATGGCCGAACAATTTCATGCCACATTTGGAAGGAGGCCCGTAGATAGTAATACGCGGGAGAGGAACTTCCTTTGTTGGCGACACAAAAAAAACGCAAGCAGCAGCATAGAGGCGTGCACCAGCAACATGAGGCATAGAACAATGTACTGTTACTCGGGATTAAATGAGGACATTCTTAATTTCCTAAAGAAACCGTAAGTGGAAAGATGAAAACTTGAGATCATTATTAAGCTTAGCTTCTGACTCTCTTTCCGTCACGCCCATACAAACATTGCTCACTGAGCACAGAATTTCGTAACATAGTGTAAGGCAGCGTGCTACTCGCAGATTTTTTTCTTTTTACTAAATGTCGCTGACTTGATCTTTTGTGTATATACATTGCAGTATGGAGGAGGGGTCAGCAGGAATTCTCATCAGAAGTCTGCAACTCAACGGTGTGTCACGAACGAGGTAGGTCTGCATCATTTCACTGCTCGTTGCTGACGTCTGGGAAAGCCAACGAAAATCAGTCGGAAGGCAGAACACTCTTTGTGCGCCATAAACAACTGCACCGGGGAGAGCAATAAAGTAGAGCAATAACTTGGAGCAATAACAGCGGGATGTTGACGATTTGTTGCTGGAACACGACTTGATATTTCGAGCGCAGAAGTCGCTACCGGAAGCCTTTCACGAATGGATCAATAGACACATTGTTTCAAGGTCGCAGCCACGCTGCTACACATCAATAGCAACAGAACTGTTGATCTTGGCTTTTACCACATTACGTTAAAAGGTGCCTGAAGGGTAAAAATGGCTCCTGTACCGTTCTATAGCGATGAAATGGCATTTGCGGAGACAGGGAGCGCAATTACTTGCAACGAAGGCAGCGGCGGCACAATAACCGCATCACGGAAGCGAGATGGTTGGAAACAAGCGAAAAAGTGACGGCTCGCTTTGTAGAGGCAAAGCGTAATTTCAGGGGACAAGACGTAGTGCAGCAGAAGACGAAAAATAAAATAACAGACACAAACGGTCTGTTACTTCGTGTTTGGTCTTCTGCTGCGGAACGTTCTTTTTTTTGTTTTTAATGAAACATGTACATACGAGACCAACAAGCCACGCTTCAGAACCGTAATTTTAGCCCCTGTGTATCGTGTCTACTGCTCACAAGAAGTCTGTTTTGTCACAAAGAAACGGCTATAGATTGGCTCTGAAGAAGGGAATAAAGTGAACAGAAAAAAGTCTCCGACGTCAAGAGTTTTTCTTAAAACTGCTTCCTCACGGTAATTGTTGACACTGCAATGTCCTTTAAGTCATTTTGTCGTTCACACTGAGGAGTTAGCCGAGTTGGCTAAGTTCTTTATTACAATTTAACCTTTTGATATCAGCTCCTTGAAAAACTTTTACCGTTGTTCAGGCAGCTGAAAATGCAGGCCATGTTTCACGATACGTAAGGAAACCTAAATATACAACCAGGAAAAAAATATTTATTTGCAACTGCATTGTGAGGAAGGTATCCTGAGGAAATCCTCGTGCTTCTCATTAATCGCACGTTTAGAAGCCATCGCTGCGCTACGTAGAGGCGATATTCAGCTTCTTTCTTCTTTTCCGCACTGTTTGAATTATATCTGGCTCTACAACGTTCTGGTGTAACGTTAGCAGTCACTGATAGCTCACCTTTATCGTCAAGGTGCGATGGCTGATAAGCCCGCCTCATTCAACGCGTCTTTCTAAACATAAAAAGTTCGAGCAGCCGTATGTTTCTATGTTATCAAGTTCAATGGTCCTTGTCTAACAGCAGTTGGCAACAGAAAGAACAAACTGGCGTACACTCTAAAGACTAATACGCCTGTATGGGAGTAAAAAGGGGAGTGAGATGTCCTCTGGCGCGCGCCCTTTTTCACTCCTTTCAGTTTGGGCTTCAATAGGTGAGAAAAAAAAACATTTAAAGTGCAGCTCTTGAGAAACTCTACGCATTAACGCGTTTAGCGCTGCCACGCATCCACAACAACGTCGTGGCGGATGGTATGGCCAAATAAACCATCCCTTGCAGTCCTCTCCGTGGCACTCAGTTTATTTTGTGCCGCGTTTTATCACAACTGTTGTTTTCATTGCTCGCAACAAGACGAACTAACTCCTTGCAGCTTCCAAACAGCGCTCCCTCGTGACTCTCTGCCCCTCCCGCTCTTTTTTTTCTTTTTTTGCTGCAGCGCAACTGATTCTGCAGTCGATGGACGAAAGCGTCGACCCGTGCCAGGACTTCTACGGTTACGTGTGCAACAACTGGATGCGCAACAACCCCATACCGGACGAACGGGCCAGGTACGTAAGAGACGGCAAATAAAGGGACAGATTTACTACACGCGCATACAGTAACCAGCGCTCGAACGCACGTATCACTACAGCGAGGACGACGAAAGGACGCGCACATAGCATCGCGGGCCGCACCTGTGTCCTTCGCGTTTCCTCATCCGTGTTGTTTTGCGCTGAGCGCGGAAAGTCTCTGGTTAAACTCACGTGACGACTCGTGACAACTCGGGTCCTCGCTGTCTCTTATGTGTGCGGTGGTTGTGCACGCGCGCTCAAGGAACTGCGTGTTTTGAACCACGCAGCGGCAGACCTCGACCATGGTGCAGCGTCTATGCGTATTTGCGACAGAGAGTCGCCTAGTACACGCTGTGGTCGCTATTTAGGAATACACCACGGATCGTACATTGTACACCTCGGTATAACGAAGCGGTTTACAACGAAATAATAGATATAACGAAGGAATGATGATTCCCCTTGGAAGCTCAGTCAACGCGAGCTATAACGAAGCTACGGCTATAACGAAGTAATCTCCAGGCCCCTTAAAGGTGAAGTGAAGAGGAACCAGAACTCGTCTTTCTGCCGCGGGAACTGTATCTACACGTTCCGAGCATTCTTACAAACTTCGATTTATTGCCCTGTGTGGCCCATTTCCCTAATTAAATCGAATTAACATCCGGCTCCCGCCTTTTTTTTTTAATTCTCCCCGTACGGTGGGCGGAGTCGACCAACGCGTGGAGTACCTTTCACCCAGTCCCGTGGCGGCTTGCCGCTCTGCCATCGGCGGAGTAATACGTACTAATCCGTAGAAGCAAATAGACCGCGCGTATTTTTATTTTTTCGGGCTTATTTTGATGGCTATATTATCCGCGAATGAAACTATTTATTCACGGAAACCTAAAAAACAAAATAATGCGAAAGGAAAGCCTCCACGGAGCTGGCTGAAAGGAACTCTAAGCGTTGGTCGACTCCGCCCACCGTACTGGGAGAATTAAAAAAAATAAAGGTGGGAGCCGGACGTTAATTCGGTTTAATTAGGGAAATCGGCCACACAGGGCAAAAAGTCGAGGTTTCTAAGAATGCTCGGAACGTGTAGATCGAGTTCCCGCGGCAAAAAGACGAGTTCAGATTCCTCTTCAGTGCACCTTTAAACTTCGTTATAACGAAGTTCAGCTTTATTTACTCTGTTTTTCAAGGGGGGGGGGGGGGGGGGGGGAAGGGCGTGTTTAGCGCAAACTCTTTTAATTCTGCCACGGCGGGAGGCTGAGCAATATAAGGTAGGCCGAATAAGGTATAATTCTTGAGCAGCTGTGTCGCAGGGCTCAAACACAAAATCGCTGCTCTGAAAACGTTTTACATTGACCGATTAGTTTCGAATTTAATAATGCTTTAACGGTTTCCGTGACTTTACCTTAATGGCTTCCTAATTTCCAGAAGCAATGATTTCGTCGCCTCCACTGCACACCACGCACTAATCCAGTAGTGCGAATTTTCTTTTTATATATATATATATATATATAAAGCAACAAAAATAAAGACAAATCGTATTTGTAGGAGGGCTGAAAAGCAAGAATTAATAACGACCATAATTAATGAAGGCGCTAATCTCGACATCGCTTCTTTGTGGAGCACGAGCGGCGGCCGCAATTAGTACGCCCGTAGAAAAACGGCCAGTCGTGTTCCATCCGGGGAATCTTCCCTCTTTTAGTGAATATGAGGCGCGAAATTTGGCGATAAGGCAATTTTTGTATAGTTCCAGGCAATCTTAGGAACCGAAATTGTCTCACATTTTCCAAATGATCCGAATTTTCTGGCTGCTTCGGAAAGAAAAAAGGTCTTCGGATTTTTCGGTCTCAATGTGGGCATTTTCGGTTACGGCATAGAACATCACGAAAACGACCCTAGTTGTCACGGACGCAAAGAAAACTTCCTTTGATGCGTCATGAATAACTACGATTTTTACTACGAAGTCAGTGTTCCTGCGGAGCAACGATGTTTTTTATTATCTTTATTGTTATATTTGCCAGCATCTCAGAGTAAAGCAAGCAAAACGAAGCCTCACCACCACGGCATTACCGCACCGACACACTGACCTTCTTGCTGAGGTCGTCGCGTCTTTATGGTTAATGACGGCACAATTCGAACGAGAACGAACTAAAATACCTCTCTAATTAAATAAGAAGCGCCATCGGTCGACTTTCACCTAGAGACTGCCTCCGTCTTGACCACCCAACCTCATTTCATGCCAGAAAAGCAATTTCTCCCAGATCACGAGTTCTGTTATCAGTAAAGTACAGCCGGGATTTACACGAGCCTCAGATAAGCGAAGCGCACGCTTACTCGATCGCTTCCAGCAATCTCTGTTCTCTCACTCCCGCATCTCTCTTGCTTTCTTTTCTTTCTTTTTGCTATGGGGAAAAGGAGCCCAGTATAGCCCCCCCCCCCCCCCCCCCCCCCCCTTTGCGATTGTCTCATCGGCGACGCCTTATTAGCATGGCCGTCACGAACCGCACGCCGCTCCGCGCTCGAGAAGAGGCGGCAAAGAAGCGGCAACAGGCAACTCGCGTGTCTTGTATATAACTCTCTCACGCTCCCCTCCTCAGCAGCTGAGCGGCGTTTTGTGACCAACTTCCGCTAACCTTGAACGCGTGTCGTCGCCGTCTGGTGCGACTCTCTCTCGCCTCCGACTCCTTGAAAGGCGCTCTAAGCCAGCGACCGGTCAGCCCCGCGATCGTTGCGTCACCGGGCGACGAGAAAAAGCACGTGCTGCAGTCTCGACGGCGACGCCGTCGCGTGTGACGCCTCTTTCTTGCTCCTCTTCTCTTCTTCTGTGAAAGAGCGCCGACTCTGACGTCACTATTGCGTCCTGCTGTCTTCGGAAGCGTAAAATAGACTCCGATAAGATGGGGAAGTGTTAATTTAATGAGTTCGAAGGATTAACTCGGTGGCAAGGTGTGAGGGTAATACGGATGCGTGGAGGCATACACTGCGTGGGACTGTATCTGCAGAAGAGCGTCGTCGCTTTGGGACACAAAGCCGTGGGCAAAAAAACAAGGAGGTAGGTGTAGGAGGAGATACATGTGGACCTTGAAGGTGTTTTTATTTCTCGAAAGGAGGGGGGGGGGGGGGGGGGAGAGGGGGGCGCAACTGAAAAAAGAAGCGTTCATATGCGGAGATTTTTCAGAATTCTAAAGAGGGCGCCAGCCCGGTTGAATGCGAGATAAACACGCGTCGCAGACTCGCTATTGTCGACGCGTACGCAATCTGAAACAACAGAAATGTGCGCCGCATTGAAATGGTAAGCATCGCCGAACGACGAAGCCCAGTCAGGAAAAAGCAATGACCTATAAAGAACGATTGTAAGCGCGGGAACAGCAGAACGGCTGCAATTATTTTTGTTGTTTTCTTTTTCTTTTCAAACTGCGCCACGTCTACGTGCTCGCAGGAACTGCGCCGTTATAAATATGTTGAATAAAATCCCACTTCTGACTCGATTCATAAGAACGACGGGAACAGCCCTGCCCCGTTTCCAATGGGGATTGTTAAAGACGAACTGCGACACTAATACTGAAACCGGGAACGCGGAAGTAGGTTCGGGCTTAAAACGAGTGTAGCAACGTGCTCGGAAGCTTTGAGTAGTCTCGGAGGCAAGCGAAACCAACCGGCGGGAATTCTAAGTTGAAGCTGTATTTCATGACAACTTTGGAACCGTTGAGAGTGTCCCTACTCCTTGCATCATAACAGGAAGTGGTTCTGAGGAATGTCATAAAAGTGCCTTAACGAAATCATGGTACCCAAGAAGAAGCGAACTGTATCTAAGGCATGGTCAGAAATAAGAGAACGTAATGTGGGTCACAGTGTCACATTGCCCCCTTTTTTAGCCCCCCTCCCCCCCCCCCCCCCCCCCCCCATCTCCTCCCCATAGCTTCCAGTCTCATTAGAAAGATTTACGAAGTAGAAAGGCACTAATGATAGCCAAAATCTCGCATTTTTCCTCGCAATACGAAATGAACCCCACCAACATTTTGACAGTCAAAGCAACTCTGGACAGCTGTGCACTATAATTACGTTATGTAATGTAAAAGAACTTCTTACTGGGCGAGTTGGTGCATAGATTTCTTGGGCGCTGCATCAATGAGCGCGCAGGGGGGCATGCTCTTTCTTTAAGAAAAAGAGACGGGGCGAACTTGCCTGCCCATTGCATTTCATGCTGTGGTTGTGAGCCGATGCTCAAATACATCAAGATTCTGGGCAAGAGCAAAAGCAAAATAGCCCGCGAACTTTTAGAAGCTTTCCACGTCAGAGAAAAAGGCGGAAATTGTATTAGCGATACCTCGGTCACCTTATATGATAGGGAAAGGAATTTTATCCGTAGCTTTCGCTGACCTATGCAGGCTTGAGTGGCTATACCCTTCCCTCCACTCCTTTTTTTCCCCTCTCCCTATTCTGTTTTGCACGTGTGTATGCTGCATATATATTCTGTTGCGAAAGCAATAAATCTAGTTGATAGTTTGCGCTCTTTCTGTCTTCTGTCTCTTCCTCTCTTCCTGTGTATTTTTGTTCGTGTGCGCAACGCCATCCCAAGAAAGAAAACTTACGTTATGCTTTCTATATAAATTTTGCCTTCTCTAGTCTCCAGATATATGCATAGCAGGCTTCCGCTGCGCAAGTCTTCTTTGTATGCTTTCAATTATACGCCGTTACAGCGTATGTGCTTTCAGCAAAAGCGTCTTAAAGGCTGTTTTAATCTGCATGTATGAGACAAGCTTCAGTGGGTTGGTGCGACAAATCGGTTGATACAAAAGAAACGTTTACTGTACGATTTTTGCCACGGAAGTAATAATCTAGCAATACCAAAACCTAAATAAAGTTTAGGGTGTAATAGCGAATGCAATTTTTCCGTGTATACGGCTATCCCATCGATCGGTTGAATGCTGATTATCATCGCACCATCGTCGGGCGTTCGAGAAATTTGTTGCAATTGCTGAAGACAGAAATATATTGTGGCATTAAAGCGAATTGTACTCACGTCACTGCTCAAGTTTCTACTTTGGAATATTAGGCTTTTCCCTTGATGCCTTCGTTTTTTCATCGTTGTCTCAGTCGCATGTACGTAATAATCAAGACAAACCTTGTTGATCCAGCAAAGCACAACGTAGTGCGTTATGTAGGTACAGAAATGCATTTCAACATCTTTGATAGGTGATAGCCGTAACAGCAGTGCGGTGCAAGACAGTGGAGAGGCTCGTTTGATAATTTTAAATATTTCGTTTCATGTTAAGCAATCTCCGGATTAAATCACTCCTCTTACAGGGTTCCCGAGTTAGGTTATTTTCAGCGCTGTTCTCTTTTGGTGGCTGGATGAACCTCGTAACGCTAGTCCAAGGCATTTTGAGCTGCGTTCTACGTTGTCTTAACAAAAAAGATTATTCCTGAAGGTATCGAGGCTACAGGGAGCAACCACCAGCGCCACTGTGGCCGCCATTTTCTTGTGCATGTAGCACAGCGAAGGGCAGCTGTCCTTGTCTGATAGTTTTATCGCCACCTAATCCAGCCTACACCGCTGATGCTGCTTAGTGTACAGCAAGATGGCGCCCATGACGTCGTGTGAATAACTTCTGTTGTGAATCAAACTCTTACACCAGTCACAATGTTCACAATTGCTTGACGCGGTACACAGTGCGGTATACACGGTATACAGTGCGGTATACACGGTATGCACTCTAAACAGAGAAGAGTAAAATGAGAGATGGAGTATGAAAGGGGTGTGCGCCAGAAGACAACTTACTCCCTCTTTACACCCATACAGGTGTATTCGTGCTCAGAGTGCAACAACCCTTAGTGTGACTAAAGAGAGTGCGGTGATGCTTCATTCCCTTCGTCATTTTTCCTCACGGCGAAAAAGTCTGGAACAAAAAAGGCCACACAGAGAACAATTAGTCAGACCACGAGGGAAAGCCTGAATGGACACCTGATAAGACTGAAGCGCGGGCGATGCGATCTGTGACCGAAGTTGTAGGGATTGGGGCTTAGAGGGAAGGTGCCGGAGGCTCTGGTGAATAGACGGTCCCTCGGGCGATTGCAAGCTGCCGCGCACGGATGACTCGCACTCTTAGCGTCACCGCCTAATAAAGGAAAGAAGCGACGATTAAATTAATTTGCGCTCGCCAGGGTGTGTGGAGAAGCCGGGTGCGATTGAGCTTCCAGCGATACGCTAATTGGCTTTCTCTCGCCAACATCGCGGCTTGAGTCAAGGCCGAGGCTAACGAGTCGGGTCCCTCGCCTGTAAGTGGCTCGCCTCTGTATCGCGACGGGTCTGGGTTATCCCAAGTATACGGACTGACGCTGCTTCGTTTTGTTTTCATCTCTTTCCTTGAACCAGGTTTCGGTTCACGATTGAGCGCCACGAGCGCCAGCTTATAATGAACGGAGCTAGGCTCGCAGGTTTTCCGTTAACGTCAGCGTTATTTCGGATCGGTCGTTGATTGTGTGCAGGAGGTCCTATTATGGAGGATTCTCGTTCGTAATCATCGCTTTGTTCGCGAACTAAAGGATTCGTGGAAAGGTGAAAGAAATTATTCATTTGCGCACGGCATCTGCCCTAAGAACTAGGAGCTGTATTTTTTTCAGTTGGGTGGCATTGCGGTTTCCTCGCAATGCGAGGGTGTGTGTGGGAGGGAAGGGGGGGGGGGAGGGCTGCGCCGAAGGCTGCCCCATTGCTTTCTTCCTTTTTCCTTTCCTTCTTTGTTACTTTCTTTCTGTCTCTCTTTCTTTCTTGCTTTCTTTCTTTTCTTCTTTCTTTCTTCCTTTCTTCTTGATCTTTCTTTCCTTCTTTTTTCTTTGATCTTTCTTCTCTCCTTCTATCCTTGCTCCTTCATCTTCCCGCCTTATTCTTTTTCTAGTTCATTTCTTTTTATAAGGTAAAAATTTTGCACTGGCGATTGCGGGCAACGAGCGAAAAAAATTGATAGAAAAGTGTGTGCTGTAATGCTAGTAACAATTGAACCAATTATATTAAGACAACGGCGAGAAAGGCAACAAAATATTTATCTTCATAGCCTTCTGTGGGGGATTCGTTGGAAAGACAAAAAAAAAAGGGGGGGGGGTGGGCTGAAACGGGCAGTGGAGATGAGGAGATGAAAACAGTCTCTGAAAAGTTCAGAGAGCAAAAATAAAGAAGAAAGCTTCATCCCCGGGTAGCATGAACCGGATAAGTGCTGCCGCTCCGTATAATAAGCAGTTACGCTATCTGCTTGCCAGCGTTGCTATGCTTCGGTGTCATGTGTGGGGTTTAAATCGGGGAGATAAATGCGTATTCCCCGTTTAAGCGCGGCTGACATGGTTCAAAGCCGCGCAGACCCCACCCCGTGGTCGCGTACGCTACTGAGCGCACGCCGACCACGGCGGGCCGTGCTCTACGGGAACAAAGGAACGACACACTGGCTGACACAAACAAGGCATTTATTGCTATAGCAACAATAACGCCAGCTAGCAACAAAATACACTGAGGAATCTAGGATGTCCGACTCACCAGCACGGCTACGAGCGAACGTCCGCCCACGGTAGGGCAAAGGGATAAACTCCGAGGTCGAGCGGAACGGGCTCGGCGGGAGTAAGTTCCGGCCGAGAGGCGCCCGTCGACGAAGAGCGAAGCTGCGAGCGAAACGTCCGTTCGCTTCCCGTTGCCGAGGGAGAAGAGACCCCGTAGCTCCCCGCGAGCGCGCAGCAAAACGCCATCCGTGGCGCTGGTGTCGCTGCGACGCGAGCGCCCTCCCCTGTTAGTGGAAAGTCACCGAACCGAGAGGAGTGCTTTGCGGAGGAGCTAACCACAGGGAACTAGCGCGTTGAGGGAAAGCGAACGCAGGGGACGAAAGCGTCCCCACATCCCCCCAACCTTAAATAGACCCCCGCGCCTGCAAGTTACATGCTATGGAGGAGTCTCCTGGTCTTCATGCACTTGAGGCAGGTCTTGCAGCGGAGGTCACGCCGACAGCGTGCACGCAGTCTTCCGCGGTATTCCGAAGGCGGCGTGAAGGTCTCCGCTGGGACGGCTCGCATGGCCCGCGGACTATGTGTCCGCAGGCCCGCGAAGAGGGCCGGTTGACCACTGCAGGCCAAGATTCCGCAGTAGTCGCCAGGGCAACAGCAGCCAGAGGTGGCTGCTGTCTGGTCTCGCCACAGCTGCCCCGGATGGATGCGGCGAACAGGATACAGGCCGCTCCGTCGCAGCAGGCGGCAGCGAGACGATGTGCACAGGACAGCAAGCCGCAGTGGCTCCGCTGGATCTGAAAGATTGCCAAAACACACTCCGCATGCCTTTAACGTAGGTCACGGGAGGGGAAACGGCGTACACAAAGGCCTGGTGGCTCAATGCTCAACTCGCTAGCAAAATGTGTCGGGCGGCTGTGCAACGCAAAGTTCGAGTGAACAAAGCCCTTTCTTGAGTTGAACGAGAATGCTCGGTTCATGCGAGGTTAAAAAAACGGGTGGGCCAGCAAAGTGCGCCCCCCTCTCAATACCACGGTCCGGTGGTCGTGTCACTTTTGACAAGGTGCAGGCGGCTATGAATAGCCTTAGGCCTCAATGCCACTGTGAAGGTCGACGACCCCCAACAAAAGAAAGACCCGAAACGGGTTTCGTGCGCGCAGCCGCGAGGAGACATCAGCGTTGTGGGGTGGTCCTCCCCGCTCACTGCACGAAGCAGCTGCTGAGTGATCGGCGCCCACCGTATCGGACGGTGTCGGAACGCCCGGTGCCGAGCTGCAATACCAGCCAGCTCGTTAAGGCACCCGTGGCCCCAGGCCACCCGGCTCCCAGAGCCGCGACTCCCAGAGTCGGAAAAGAGACAGCGAGAAAATATATACAGAAAACTCGGACCACCCACGCGGCTTCCGTACTCACTCGCTTCGGGCTCGGCAACTCCGCGGGCGCTAGGCCTCGCGCTCCCTCGATGCGGACCAAGTGGTTCTTGAAGAAACTCCAGGAAGAAAACTTCACAAAAAAAAAACATGCTGCGCATGTCGAAAAGTTGAAACATGCTGCAGCGCAATACACCTCGCACTCAAGAAAGCATGCCGCAGGTCCTAGCGATCAAAATTCACTCTAGGCCTAGCACTTGTCAAGTCCGGACAAAGAGCGTTCCTCGAACCGAACAGACTGTCGTCCAATGTTCCAAGAGCAGGCCCCACGTTGGGCGCCAGATGTGGGGTTTAAATCGGGGAGATAAATGCGTATTCCCCGTTTAAGCGCGGCTGACATGGTTCAAAGCCGCGCAGACCCCACCCCGTGGTCGCGTACGCTACTGAGCGCACGCCGACCACGGCGGGCCGTGCTCTACGGGAACAAAGGAACGACACACTGGCTGACACAAACAAGGCATTTATTGCTATAGCAACAATAACGCCAGCTAGCAACAAAATACACTGAGGAATCTAGGATGTCCGACTCACCAGCACGGCTACGAGCGAACGTCCGCCCACGGTAGGGCAAAGGGATAAACTCCGAGGTCGAGCGGAACGGGCTCGGCGGGAGTAAGTTCCGGCCGAGAGGCGCCCGTCGACGAAGAGCGAAGCTGCGAGCGAAACGTCCGTTCGCTTCCCGTTGCCGAGGGAGAAGAGACCCCGTAGCTCCCCGCGAGCGCGCAGCAAAACGCCATCCGTGGCGCTGGTGTCGCTGCGACGCGAGCGCCCTCCCCTGTTAGTGGAAAGTCACCGAACCGAGAGGAGTGCTTTGCGGAGGAGCTAACCACAGGGAACTAGCGCGTTGAGGGAAAGCGAACGCAGGGGACGAAAGCGTCCCCACACATGTCAGCTCGAAGCCAAGGACGCCGTGACCTTCTGGAGCAGGTTGTGATCTCACTCGCTGTGCAAGCGGCAGCAACAGACACCTTTAGCATGCCGTGTACCGTGTTACCGTTACGGTTACCAGAGTACCGGAAGCCCGCCTACCACCGGTGAGCACGCGCTGATTGGTCCCGATGCTGCAGGCGCACGCGTAGCTGCCGGGTACGTGTCGCCATCTGGCGACGTCAAGGAGATTTGCGCATGCTCATTGGCTGCGCACGAGATTAGGGTACTCCGGGATCGGTAACGGAAACACAGTACACGGTATGCTAAAGGTGTCTAATGTCCAAGAGCACTCGCTGATAAGAATAGACCCAGAAGTGCCGACGATGTTCATTAACCATAAGAGGTTTCACAGCCTTCAGAAATTATTATTCTAGCTTTCAACACTGCATTTTTCGTTGCAGGTTCAGCAAGTTCGATCGACTGCGGCTGAAGGTTCTTCATCAACTGAGAGGTTAGATCAAATCCCCACTCTTAGCAGGCTTGTCTACAAAGTAAGGCTCCAGCTAAGCAGAAGTTAGAGCCTCTGTTGTATGTTATAATCTTCTTTTACACCGAAAGTTACGCCGAAATGATTTCAGGATTTGTGGTGTCATCTGTTATAAAACATTATTAAACCTACCGGCTACAGTCTTATCGCTGTACAAAACGCCACATAAAAAAATATCTCGCTGCTCTATCACTGTTGACGTGTACTACTCCGTGAAGCCTAACGATAAACGGGGTCATGTCCGTGCTGTTATGAAAATAATAATAACAAACTGCATGTTTTTGTCGTATTGGTCTAAGCATATTTTCTAAGCTAGTGGTGCGAGCCAGCAGTTAATCCACCATGCCGCTAGATTAACCAACCCGATGGCTTTTCTCTGGAGAAATCCTACCCGAAACTTCCCAAGGGAGGTTTTATAATGATGTCACGGATGAATAGTCAGCTGGGCTAATGACGTCATGCATGAGTGGCCAACTGGGTGGTGAGCGGGGAAAACACCGATGGCCTAATCGAACGCAGTTTGCTCGCAAAAATAGGCTCGCAACCCATAAAACGCACTGAAAGTCGTCTAAGTCTAAACTGCAGCCTGTGGGAGAAAATTAACGATGTGATAAGTCTACTGTACCGTGGATCAACTATTATAAAAAAAACGTAAAGGAAAAGTCGTTTAATTTAGTCATAAGCTGCGAACAAACAATCTGGAGTGCAGATTGCATATTCCATGGTGACTAAAATCCCGTTGTTATTTTCTTTTGTTTACATGAAAGAAAATAATCTGCCGCCCCTTTTGACGAGTGCTTTCTCATCGCAGACATCTTAGAGAAGGCGCCGTACAAGGTTGAAGGCCAAAATGTCACGGACCAAGTGGTGCTTGCTTATCACTGCTGTACCAACGAATGTAAGTTCCTTTATACAATATCTCTTCTGTCCAAGTTTGTTGTCTGCTTTTGGGCGCAAAAAACGCAGTTGGCCGAAATACTACCTTCTGATAAAAACCGAGAAAGGTTGCTTTCCGTATGTCATGTCTGGGCAGTTTAATGCAACGATACGAGTGCAAGGGAATAACGCAAGTAATATATGAACGCCGGAAGCGCACAGGACTTGCTCCGGAAAGTTATCATCATCATCAGCCTGAGTACGCCCACTACGGGACAAAGTCCTCTCCATATCTCTACAGTTAACCCTCTCCTGTGCCATCTGCGGCCACCTTACACTCACAAACTTTTTTAGGCTCGGGCAAGTATTAGTGTACAAATACAGCGCAACAACCAAGTCACTGCCTTGTTTCTAATAGTTGGCATTGCAGGGACGTTAAAGGAGATGGTTTATAAATCCAGCCCCCGTGCTGTATAGCGACCTATAAGGAAACTAACGTGTGTCGGTCGTCTTCGCCCATCAGCCATCAGTGAGGAGACCAAGTACGCGGCACTGCGCACCATGCTCAGTGGCGTCGGTGTCCACGACTGGCCTCGGCCCCTAGGTTGGCTCGATGCGCCCTCCTGGGAGGAGCTGTTCGTGCACGCCTACACCAAGACGGGGCTCAGCTTCATCATGGCCACGGGAGTGGGCGTCGACCTCAAGAACACTTCCGTCTACGTCATCAGCGTGAGTGCATCTTGCATGTCTTGCTGCATGCGTGCCTCGAATTGGAATTACTACGCAAATGCCTCGTAGTTTAGCAGCAAGAAATCTTGTTTTTTGCACCAAATGGTTAGAAGCGTTCTCTTAGCCTAGAACCTCACTTTTTAGAGCAAATGAAGGGCTAGTTGGTCGCAACACCACACTAATCCATGGTGTTATGTGCTTCGTTATCAATCCTTTTGCGCTGGCCTTTCTGTGATTAGCTCTGCTACTCATTTGTCAGGCACGGCTAAATGCTGAATACCAAAGAAAGCTCGTCGTTTTTCCCGGATCACTTGAATCAGTAATGAATGAGTCGTGCACCATCGTAGACGGCAGGAGCAGCGACAGAAGCCTTAAGGACTTTGGTTTGGTTTATGGGGTTTAACGTCCCAAAGCGACTAAGGCTATGAGAGACGCCGTAGTGGAGGGCTCCGGAAATTTCGACCACCTGGGGTTCTTTAACGTGCACTGACATCGCACAGTACACGGGCCTCCAGAATTTCTCCTCCAAAGAAATTCTAGCCGCCGCGGCCGGGATCGAACCCGCGTCTTTTGGGTCAGCAGCCGAGCACCATAACCGCTGAGCCACCGCGGCGGCCTTAAGGACTTTGTTTGCTCGGTATTCTCATTTACGAACCATCGGATGCTCAAAAAGTGTCTAGGATCCAGTGTGGTGATATCGGCATCTTTTCAACCGTATGCTGCTCCGTATCGCGTGAAGATACTGACGAATATCATTATCCGTGGCACTATAAGCAGGAGCAGCGACAGAAGCCTAAAAGACTTTGTTTGCTAGGTATTCGCACTTACCAACCATAGGAGGCACAGTTGGGGCCTAGTATCTAGTCCGGTGATATCGGCATCTTTTCATCTGTGTACAGCCCCGTGTCTCGTGAAGACACCGACGAATGTCATGTTCCACGGCACTATAAGCGAATCCTTTGGAAACAATAGAAAAAATCTTGGACACAGTAAGCGCACATATTTCGGGCGCACTAATGCACAGATTTCAATTATGAACTTTCAGCAATCGATTAGCATTAACCAGAATGCAGATATGGCTACAAAGTATAAAGCTATACAGCTTTCTCATAATCCATTTCCAGGAATTAGGGACAAGAGCTTCTAATTCAATTGCCTTGGCAGCCATGACGTGGCTTATGACATTGAACATTAAAAAATAGCACGTTAACAACGTTGACGACATACGCGACGTAAGAGGAAAGGAGAATGGTCGAGTGGCTCCAGAACAGTACGTCACATGCCGCTGGGCGTAGCGTGACTTGCTGAGAGCTGTCCCAAGTTCCTAGTAATGTTCGCCAATTGAAGAAAACTTTGTCCTGGTCCAGGGTGGTGGCGGTGGTGAAACTTTATTACCAGCGGATATAAGCGACACGAAGTCGCCCCCCGCTTAAACGGCGGCCTTGGGCAGCGGTGGCGTCTTCACCAAGCTGGAGGAGCTTGATCTGTGTCCCCAGGTCGGGGCTGAGCAACAGAGCCTCCCAATGAGCAGAGTCGGTAATGAATCGACTCGTGGGTAGGGACTGCGGGCAGTTTCAGATAATATGATTTAGATCGGCTTTCGCATCACAATTTTTGCATTTGTCTGAGTAGAGCCCTTCCGAATAGAAACTACACAATTGGGGATTTGGATAGGTGTTAGGTTGACAAAACTTTCTTCGAAAGGGACAAAACTTTCTTCAACAGCGATGCTTCTGAGAAATATTTGTAGCTTTCCTTCATATTCGTACTGCTGCGTTCAGGTGTATGAATTTCTACTCCCAAATAGAAATGTGCCCCACCTAGAAGTTCATTCTTAAATACGGTATATACTGTTGAATTTACCAATTATACGAAAAGTGCAAACTGGCTCGTCGTGTCCATACAATTCATTTGGTGCTGGTATTCCGCCCACTTCACGGGACGCATAACACTAACTCTGCAGATGATCGTGTGTACAAAGAGCGAGTGACGTCGATACGTACTTATACGCCTGCTGCGAGTTGGTGTCATCGACTTTCCAACTAAGTCGCCTTCTATACTGCTTGCAGTTCGATCAACCCGGCTTCGGCATCGGTCGGAACCAGCTCATCAACATGACCACGCCCAACAACGAGCCCATCGTCAGGGCCTACAAGAAGTACATGGCGGGAACGATTCATTTCATGCAGCCGAGCCTTAGCGCAAGCTCCATCGATGCCATCGTCGAGGACATCATCAACTTCGAGTCACAACTTGCAAGGGTAAGTAGATGGGCCACCGGGGTGGAAATTTGGGCTAGTCGATACTGATCCGTACCATAAGAGTAGCGCAAAAAAAGGACGACGGAGCTACTCTTATGGTATGGGCCACCTGGGTCAGGCATTCTTGGTTGTTGGTGCAGATGACATATTTAGCGTCCATCGCTAATGGCACCGATGATTTTAGCTAAAGGCGAGTGAGACTTCAGGCACTTGTTTTAACCCTGTGGCTGTCTTCCATCCCTTTTTACGTCTATTTTCTTTGGCAACGTTTCATAAAATCGACTTCAGGGGTTGGTACCGGTAAAGTCAAAATATATGTACTATACGCATCACGTTTACGTGATGCTTATTCTTGGACTAAATACTGGAAATTATTGTAGCGCTGCGTCGCGACCCGATCGCCTTTTAATGTTACCAGTTGACTGAACATGAACATTCCCACATATCTTCCAACATTTTAGGCCATTGACTAGCGTGACTGCGTCAAAGCAATTTTTCTACCGCAAACTTTTACTAAGGTCAGTATGTATATATAATGGGTAACTACTTGGGAATAATAATTCGCAAATTGAGGTTTAGTAAAACTGGTTTTAAAATGTATCGCCGCCACGTTATATGTCCAGCCACGTATTGCCGACTGAAAACCGCGAAAAATGTGCAAAGTTTTACGAAAAAATAATAAAAATACGAATAAATTTTTTATCCTGTCGCCACCGGTCTGAAACATAAAATGAGGCCACACGAGCACGGTGTACTAAGTACACATCTGTGGAGTGAATACGACGACCATACCTCGAGCCACTGCACCGGTGCTTCCATTGAATAAATGCGGCCACAGGTAGCCTTGACGGCGACCTCGATGAATTAAATGTTTTCGCTGCCTCGGCCGGAACGCAGCCTGAAAGTGAAAGGACTTGCTGACCAAACAACCGATTGCAGTATGCACTATTCATTTCTGTAAACTTCATGCCTTGGCACCAAACAAACTCTATTTGTTTTCCCTGTCTCGATAATACTTCCACAAATTTCCACCGACAGGCTCCACATTGAAGTGGGTGCTGCGTGATGAACAAGACTTCTTCCGGTTATGCGCATCCAAAATGGGAGTTTCGTAACAATAACGGGTTTGAGTATATATACTCCCGCTCAGTGTCATTTTGGCTTGCGTAACTCCGCTAAAAATATTGATAATTTTTTCAGCGCTTCATCACGGATGCGCTATCGTGACAAGTTGGACGTGACGCAATGTTTACTTCAATAAGTTATGAAGTGGCTAATGCGCCTCACAAGCCTTGACCCCTGCAGGCGGTCGAGCGTGTATTTTTTTCCTGCGTGAACCAGCATGCTCACTCAGAGGAGGAAGTGTGGTCAGTTAATCAAAGGCGGTGAAGCTGAAGGAGAGGAAGGTTTGTTGGAACTGCTCAAGGATGTCATTATGCCGCTTGAACCCCCCTTCCGGAATCTTGTCGTAGCTGGGTGCAAAGAAATAACTGACAAAAGCGCAAACGACTGAAATAAAAGAAGAAACAAAGCAGAGAGGCTTCCTACGAAGAGCGGTAAGATAAGCATTTGCCAATTCCCTTGCAGCGCACGAGATCCCCAGAAGATCGACGAGTCTTCGACACCATGTACAACCGCCGGACGATTGCCAACTTGAGTGCGGAGTTCCCACAGGCAAGCGGGTTTTCTTTCTTCGTATTTCGAAATGTTTCGCTTAAAAGACTTGTAAGAGATTAAAAGAGAGACGAAAGTTATCTCCGATTCTTTTGGCCGCTCCGCTCACATTACTGGATATTTCGAATGCACTAAGCCCGTCTAAAGGGATTTAAAGCGACGAATATGACGTCAAAGTTTTCTACGATAGCTTTCTACAAGGGGGCAAAGGTGGTTTATTTTTTATTCGTGAGGTGTTAAGCGGCAAGTAAAGCACAAAAGAGTTTCCGGGTTGTTATCGCATCTTTTTTTTACTGAAAATGAGAGTACATCGTCTTGTCTTTCTTTTCTTTGTTTTTCGAATCTGAGATCCAGGGAAGAAACGCAATTTCGTAGTGCCAGGTTTACAGCAGCACCGCTTGATCGTGATCACGTTAAGTTATATTTGGACGAATGTAGCCGGTTACCACGTTCCTAGGGCGTGCCTTCCAAGTGTTACGAAATAGATAGTTCTGTTCATCCCGGATCTTGTTTATTAATGCTCGAGTGAAGGCGAATTTGAATTATCACCTTTCTTCTCTTTGGCGTGCATTTTAATAATGCGAGCCTAATGTCTCTCAAGATGCTACTGAGATAACGCCTCTTTACTGGTCCCAAAAGTGAGTTCCGAACTTTCTCACAAACATGTATTCATTAAACTGTCATTTCGATATGCTTTAGCGAAAATTTCTGACGTGGAATTGATTTAGAAGAAAAGAATAATTGTCATTTGAGTCAGCCTGAGCCAGGCAGCACTTAGGGGAATTATCTTTATTCGAAGAGTGCTACAAGCCATGCCTGTTAGAAATAAAACTACCATCCTGAGAATTTATTATGAGCAGGACAACCAGGCGACTATAAAACACCGATACCTGTCAGCATTTGCAATTTCCCACTGAGGATGCGATTGACAAAAGCCCTGCCGTTGTCACGTGGAATGAATGCGAAGGCGTCAAAGCTTCAAACCGTATAACTGGAACCGTTTGTGATTGTGACTGCTTTTTGTATTTTTAGGTGGACTGGCTGAATATACTGAACAGAATTTTCGAGCCCCTCAATCTCACCCTGACGGAAGAGGAAGACGTTGTCATGAGAGAGCCGGAATACTACAACTCTACTCTAGACTTCCTCAAGACAGTTGAAGGGTGAGCCCAAATAGGATGTCATGATGTCAAATTTACAACATATTAACAACCTATAAACGAAATAGGTTTTAGTAGTTTTTATTGCAAAATAAGCGTACACACAATTGTGAAGCCCGAACCTATATCTCTGTCCTACAAAATCTAAATCTAAGAAGCGTGAGGCAATTTCTTTTTACTCAACGTCATAGATTTGTGCCACTATACTAATATCTTCTCATCCCCGTTAACTATAATCCGTTGCCCCTCTTCCGGAGAGAATAACAACAGACTTTTTATTCAGCTGAGGAATGATTTACTGGATTTTCCGAATTTTCAAGGCCGCGTAGTCATAACAAGCAGATATTTCCCTTTACTGAAGAGCCCTACGATTTCATAAAATCTAGACAATGTTACCGTAATGCAAACTGAGTGGCACGTGCAAATTAAGAGTCAACATTAACCAGGCAATTCAGATAGTATTCCAGCATCAATTACTTCTTTACGCACCTATCTAGGCAGACAACCCTTAACAAAGTGAACATATGTTCAGTGGGGAGACTAAGTCTGCATAGTCAACGTTTCGATAAGAGGACGTCTTCGTCTAGGCAAAACGTTCACATATCCAACAATTCTGGACGAAAACATTTTTTTAATAGGAAAGCGTTGATGAACGCATTTTTTTTTATTTTGTAAGCCTACACTACAACAATCAATATATCCGCAGATTTCCCATGACATGGATTGCATTTTTTTTTTGCTCTTAACGTTTCTGCTGTCGTGAAAAACGTTCCCCGTTGGTTTTCTATACCAGTCTTAACCGCTAGATGGAATTGAGTGATAGAAATATTTAAAAAAAAAACATTTCGCTACGCTTAGGAAGAATGGCTTGTTGCCTTCAGTATTTCCTTAACAGCAGCTTATAATATTAAAATATTTAAAATTTTTGTCCAAGAATGCTGCACATGTCGTTGGCGGATCTAAATAGGACCTTCGCTCCGAGGAGGAAGGTCCAGTGAGGAGGAGGAGGATGGAATGTTAGAGAAGTGGTAGGGTGGGGATCGTGATTATTAAAATTTGTTGTCGAGGCAGGGTGGCAGCTAAGGAGGGTTAGACCGGTTGACCTGACAAACCGTGACAAGAAATACGCCAGCTCAACAGAAAGGAATCCCGGTGGTTGAAAGGGTGGAGAGGTAGCGAACGTTGACTTGAAAGGCTTTGTATCCAGGCATGGAGAGCTGTCTGGGCCATGTGGCATGGTAGGTACAGGTTGGATTCACGTAGAAAAGATGGAATAAAGCCATAACGTAGCAGATCCACATCAAATGCAATTCCTTGACTGACAGCTAAAAGAACACAGCGAAACTGGGTAGTCCAGCGTACCTTTAGTGTAGCATGGTTTCTTGGTCGTACGTTCCTCTTTTCCTAAGAAAGAAAATCGCCTGTCTTCAGCTGGGTTTTTCAACTTTAAATTTGTGAAATGTCAAGTTTGCAATCGTGCATCTTTAGATTCGCAGCCCGCATGCCCTGCAAAATTGGCCAAAGTTCCGGGTCAGCTCGACTGCCGGCCAATCGTTTTAAAAATTTCTGCACTCTGCCTACACCGCAGGTCGACCATCTACAACTACGTGGGATGGCGACTCATGCAGAACTTTGGACCGACGTCGTCCAAACTCCTGCGTAAGATGGAGTTCGAGTTTGTGCGCGTAGTGCAAGGCGTGGAGAAGATCCTGCCCATCTGGCAGCGCTGTATCGGAAGCATCAGCGCACTGCTCGACCATCCCATGGGGAGGCTGTACATAGACAAGGAATTCAGCCCTCAGGCGAAGGAAGACGTAAGTTTAAAGAACCCAAGCTCAGTGCTCTGCTTGTAAATGACCAGTTTCGTATATTACCCTTACAAAAATGATCTATAGAAAGTCTATATAGACTTCTTATTAACTCTATTGACTTCCTATACATATTGCTTTTTGTCTATTCATAGT
This sequence comes from Amblyomma mixtum, assembly GCF_055824585.1. Classification (NCBI taxonomy): domain Eukaryota; kingdom Metazoa; phylum Arthropoda; class Arachnida; order Ixodida; family Ixodidae; genus Amblyomma; species Amblyomma mixtum. The sequence goes on from NC_143013.1 coordinate 257,057,750, forward strand.
CTATAGACCATCTATAGACAGAAGTCTACTAAAAGTGTATGGCCATAAATCTACAGATTGTCTATAGACTGTCTACGGCATTTGTATTGCCTATAGACTTTTCTCTATAGACAGTCTATACACGTTATTGACAGAAGTCTACAGACACTCTATAGACTGTCTAAAACTTTTTTGTAAGGGAAGGCAGATCCACCAACGCGAAAGTGGTACATAACGCAAAAAATCTGTCGATTATGCCGGCCGGGAAGCTGCTCAGTCCAAGGTCAATTTATCTCATCGTTGGCTGAGGACAACAGCACACTTACTAGCGGGAAATCTAGAATACATGCAAAAGGCATTCTTGGCAGCTAAATACCGTACCTCATCCATGCAAACTTTTATCTCGAGGCATGCAATTAAAGCGGTTGCCTTTCCCTCTTCCGACCGTAAAGAGGGTGAGGAGCCTGGACTCTATGGCACCCCTGGCAACATTTAGCATAGAAAGGATCCTCGATGCACCAAGGTTTTTTCTGAAACCGGTTCCCCGGAAGCCGCTGAAGTGTCGTACCACTGCGGGATCTTTATGTGTGGAGCCTTGCCATGAGTCCGGTAGGCAATGCAAATGTCTCCGGGAAGAGTCGACTTGGGATTCTTTAAACCTGTGAGGTGTGTTTCAAAAAAGCTTGTGCATATCATTTCGTCCCATCATTAGTTCAAGGCATGGCCACGCCAACTCTTACTGATGCAACAATCATTCTACTGCTTGCTGTATCTTCTTGCTCTTTTTAGCATTTGCCGAAGCCGATGCTAAATGTTTAATGTCTTGGCTTAAGTTAAAGAGCCTTCTACTCGCGTTTTTTGCGGGTTAGAAACAAAGAGCGAAAACAAAACGGTGAACTTCATCTGAAATATTCAGATACGCAACACTGGAAGCAAGGAAGGGTGGCTTACCAGATCTGACAGAACTTTAGTCCACGTGAATGACTTTTCAAAATTGCGTTTGCATTATGCTCATGCTGCCGCTTCACAGCAGCTGTTTAAGTGCGTGGCTTTCATACTCAGATGTACTTTACAGTACATTCAAAAAGGCTGCAATGAAGCTTAATTGATTCTTCTTTACCACCTCCTCTTTCAGATGGATTCACTTGTGAGCGACTTGAAAGTGGCCTTTAGCGCCTTGCTGCAACAGAACGACTGGATGGATGGCTACACAAAAGATCAAGCTGCGAATAAGGTGCATACATTTTATACTTATTTTTATATCGCAAGGAGATGAAAGCTTTAAAGATTTAATTTATCTACCTGCATGCCATTATATGTTCAGTCGTCCGATAAACTACTTCTTCTCATACCCACATTGTTTTGCAATAATCAGTACCCTTCATTTCAAAGCTATGCATAATGTTCAACCGGAGACGAGATAAGGGGTCGTGATGACAAATGCACATAAGGTAGGCATTAAACTGTGTGATATGCAATAGTTATTTTAGTTTAATTAGTTTCCCAAATTAACATTCATGTGTAAGTGGACAAACAGCTTTTTAAAGCATCATTAGAGCAATCTGCTGTGCAAGGCGGTTTACTGCACCATTTCTGTAAACACTTTCAAGCCGCAAACATTTTAATAGCAGCTTTTAACTGCGCCTCTACTTTGATCGCAAGCAAAGTTGCTGCATTTAGCACTCCAGAATCACTACTGCCTCTAGTGGGTCGCATATTTGTTTCGGCTCGAATAGTTTAACATTCTAAAAAAAACAGCGTTGTGACGTTATTTTTACATTCTCCTCTCGTGAATTTAATTGTTGGAGTTCGAAGCACAGAAAAAAAAAGCTGTTGCGTTTACGAAGACGGATAGAATACTAAACAATTACCTTTTATCAAACACCTAACAACATCATTACTTTGTTTTTTCAGCTGAATGCCATTGTCGACAACATCGCTTACCCTAGCTGGCTCAAGAACAATACCTACCTCAACAGTCGCTACGACCTCGTGAGTACATTCCTTTCCTAAGTATGATCTCAGCGCGCAAGCTTTCCAGCAAAAACACGCGCGGGTTCTGCCAGATTATCCGGTTTGGGCTAATACTAACCGAAGGAACTTTCTCTCTTTAGATTTACTTAACTTCTACTGACTTAGCCTATCGAATTCCTACTATACACAGTCGCTTTGGGACGTTAAACCCCATAAACCAACCAACCAACATAAATCAACTTGCTCTAACGACGTTCTGCGGACGACAGCAACAGTTGAGCTCATATTTTGCACGGAAGCAGATGAAACTCCCTCAGTGCGTTTTGATTTTAGGCTTAATTTCGGCTGCGTTTCTTACTCATTGACTGTCTTTATCACGCGTCGCAACTTTTGGTTGTTTTGTTAAAAAGCGTGCTCCATAATACAAGACACCTTACAACGAGCATTCGCGTGGCCTTCACGAACGCCATCGCTTACGGCATTTGATAAAACACTGAGATAAGGCTACTAAATTTTGCGCGCCTTTCTTTTCTTCCCACAGATTAAGAAAATCGTTCCGGGAACTCCGTTCCTAAACGTGTACCTAAACGTCCGTTACAACGGCATGCTCAAGAGGCTTGAGAAGCTTCGAAAGACCTTCAACAGAAGTGAGGAGTAAGCCTTTTTTGTGTGCCTCTTCGCTAGTCAACAACGCGTGACAAAGGTCTGTTCCAACATTGAGAAATCAAGTTTTTCATCTAATGAAAGTCTTGAAGGGCCAAACAAGAATTCCGTCTGTTACTGAAGCAAACTTCGCCCTGCATTTATTTTGGAAGGTGCCCGTCGAATTGACCTTATTTGTAGAATCTAATTAAAATATCTTCGGGGTAGGAACTTTGTGGTCGTGTAAAAATAATGAATATCGGCGCAAGCAAAACATCTATGTGTGAAACCTATATTCATCTCAGGAGACATCGCACTGTTGGGAATGGCTTTCAAAGTCAACTACATCTGAAATGTAGCAGATGTGAGTATAGCTTACACACAGCAGCTTCCGGCAAGATTACGTTGCGCTTATTCCGAATATCTCAAGGCACTGACAGCGACAATATTGTACGTAGGCTATAAATATATATCGTATCAAAAGTCGCTGTCGGATGTTATAACTTCAGTTTCCACTTTAACATGCTGGGAAATAAGAATGTTATCTAGGCGGGTTGCGTGACCCAGGTGTGCCTTGTCGTAAGCGCTTTTGCGATTGTTTAGGCGCTATCTTTGTACTATCGCAATGGAAATAAACGCGAACAGAGCGATGTCTGGGCGCTCCACTGTTTGCATTTATTTTCGTCACGATTTTACTTCGGTGGTAGCAAAAAATAAGCTAGAGTTTCCTGCGATGATTTCTACCCTTATAAAAATGCTCTATAGACAGTGAATATACTTCTATTAGACTCCATTGCCTTCCTATAGATATTTATTTATGTCTATTCATGGTCTATAGACAGACAAAAGTCTACTGAAAATGTATGGCCATAAATCTATAGATTGTCTATAGACTGTATATAGCATTTGTATTGAATATAGACTGTTCTCTAGGATTTGTCTGCACAGTGTCTATGGACTTTGTGGACACAAGTCTACGGACAGTCTATAGGCTGATTAAAAAGTTTTTTTTTTTTTGTAAGTGTAGGACGACTCTAGCGTATTTTTTTCTCACCCAGGTAAAAGCGCGTTCAAAATAAATTCGAAAAGCGAAGCGCATTTGCGCCGCGTTGTTCGCATTTCTTTCCGTCGCGATAGAAGGACCAAAAGTCGGAAAGCCTTGTTCACTGGCGCACCATGCCTTTGGAAGGAGAGCGAGAGAGAAGGCACCTTATTTGGTAGACGTCAGTCGTCATTCAGTTAGGGCTAGCGAATGTCCTTGCTTGCGTGCTGAGAGAACCCCAGCAATCGGTGGTGCCGTGACCGTAACCATGCGCAGGGAGTCACAAAAACGGAACCTTTTTTCACTGGGATTTGGTTAACTCTGACCCGGCAGCAATACAAAAATATAAAACTAGGGCTGCTTTCTTTTCTTGACAAAGTTGCGTGCACAGTGCTACGTTACACGCTCTAGCAAAGAGCTGCGGATAAGTTTGGAGAAATCTGGGCTTCTTTGACTTGGAAATAAATCTCTGTGGACGAGTGTTTTTTTCTTCTTAGGCCTTCGTCGAAATGGCCCCGCTGCTTCTGGGAATAGAGGCTGTGAATTCCTGAGCAAAACGCTGTTGACGCGGAGACTTACCGGCAGGCGCTATGCGCTGCTGCTTCCCTGATATCTTGGAGCTTCTTACTAAACCGACCTTCACGAGTTCCATTTTCTTCGTCCACTAAAATAGCCGAACACTCTGCGTGTGATTGTAAAAACCTTCAAGTATACTTTTGTTTTGTTGCTGTTAAAGTTTATGCGAAGAACGGTGTTCTTTCTAACATTTCATGGTTGTTTAGGTAATGTATATTTCACTCGGCACGAGGAAAACAAAAAAAAATGATCTTTTAACCTTGACCACGCGTTCCACGGGACAAGAAAGCTGCCCGGTTTCATTAAGCGCGTGTAGCTGTGCACCGTCCGAATATGTTCATTTATGGGCCAATTGTATTTTATTCTGCTATACTTTCCCCGCAATGCTGGCACTTCAGTACTGCGCTGTCACTGTGTACTCTCTTTCGCGCTCTCTCCTGAACGTTTTACTTGTCTGTAAAAGTGCGGCGTAGACTCTGTCACAATATCAACAATTTTATCTTGCCAGAGGAACACTATTTTAGCACCACTGGATGTAGGCTACTTATCACCTTTATCTGGTTTGCTTCAGTAGCGGCCAGCGCGACATTTTTGTTTTTTTTTTCAACTACAGCGGCGCTCTGTCAAGCTGCCGAGTCATAAATACGTTAGATGATCAATAATCCCCTTATACCGCGAGGCCAGAGTCTGCCGTATTTTCTGAAGCAGGGTCGTTCGGGAATTCCTGGCGCCGTCTTCATTATCAGCCATGACGGGGTTGTAACATACCGTCGTCACTAAAAACAAGACTCCATGTTCGTCAGTCAGATGCCAGCAACGACGATGAATACTTTCGGGGCAAAATTTTCGGAATTCTGGCTTTTCAACTTTTATCCCATGTGGAATTACATCTCACTGTTTCTTTTTCTCTGCAGGTATGTTGGATCAGCAGTCGTGAACGCCTTCTACAATCGTGTCGCTAACTCCATAGGTAAGTACACATGCACAAGCCCGCTTATTTACCGGCATCGAATTATTTACTGAGGCTTCTATGACAGGAGTAGCAGTGTAAATACGAGCTTCAGTCCTGCAGGATATTACACGCAATGATAGATGGCTACGTCATGTGCTAGAGCATAATGTATTTCTTGCGGGAAAGGGGAGGGGGGGTTAGGTTAAGGGCAGGTTTAGACTGTAGAACTGGTGTTTTGGGCAAATACCAAAAATATTTTCGAATGGTTAAGGCGGAAGAATAAAATATTAATATTCACGATGACAATACTTAAGAGCGAGATAATTCTTTACAAGGAAAGGAGAGGTTTGACTCTGTCAACGACGGCGCGGCCCTGAGAGGAATTAAACTTGTCCAAACAGTCAAGTACCTAGAAAATCCGCTCCGATCCACTATACAGCACACACCGTTCGCAGTTTGATGCTCTCAATAATTTTTGTTAGCTTGCACTATTTTTATCTTTTTGCCATGCGACTTCGCTTCACGTCCCTCCGATTAGCTGCCTACAGATTTCCCTGATAACATTTCAAGATATCAACTATTGATTCCCTTGACGGAAATAACACGGAGAAAAAGTAGTTCATCCGTAATTTCAAAATAAGGTTGCAGGTGCCCAGTTTCTAAAAAAACACAACGTGCATGTACGCTCGCTAGTTAATTTACTCGCCTCCTCGAAAACGAAAAATAAATTTTAATGATCCGTTGGAGAGGTCAATCAAGCAAAGCTAATTTTGGAGACAACATGACTCCAAGAATTACACAAATATGAAAGAATGGCGATGTTCCCGTTGATGTAAGAGAACGTGTAGAAAAAATCACTTCATGTGTAAAAAAGAAAGCATTACGAGCTGCGATGACTGTGGTGCCTTGAGTGCTTATAGCGAATGCAAGAGAATCTTTGAACCAATTGTATCTCACCGTTGAACTGGAATCATTAAAGAACTGCGCCGTACTTTCTGACATCTAAGTCCACGATTTACTTGTTTTCCCTTTCAGCATTTCCGGCTGGCATCTTACAGAGTCCTTTCTATGGCTATGGCCTACCCCCGTAAGTTTTTTTGATGTCACTAATTGTTTTACGAAGTACGTGTTGCAGAAAAAAACTCAGCTACATTATTTTCGCATGAAAGCTTTATTATTTATTGAAAATTGTGCGGCACATGTTCATTACCCATGCCCAATTACAACAATACTACGTTTATACTACATGACTACTTCATATATACTACACTACTGGGAAGGAAGGGAAGGGAAAACTTTATTTACACTAATGGTTTTTCCTGCGGTTTGGGGGCCTCTTCAGAGACGTCTTGGTTCTACCCCTGGGAAAAATATTTTGTTGAACAGACCGGAGAAAGACAAACAGTTTACGATAGGCGGCAAAGTACTGGAAGTGATAAGATAATACATTTATCTAGGGGAAGTATATAGTGACCACAGATCCAAATCATGGTATTGAATGGCGAGAACAAAATTGTCATGGAATGGATTTTGTATGTACAGCTTCCTTCGACAAAAAGGAAACAAAGCTTGAGCATTATTAATGATCACTCCTAATAAAGTGACAACCGCACATTTTTTCCGTTTTATAATAGTTTGTCTCTTGACATGTAGTATCCAACAGTTATTTTCAACTCTACTAAAAAAATAACCAAAAAAAGTTCATGTTTTTCTGTGGACTGGTTATATCCTTTAATGCTGGAGGGACCTGAACTCACAGGTGAAGAATAGAAGCTTCCGAACAGACACACAGATACCCCTTTAATAGGAAAGTACGTGATACCTGCGCCGTGCCAGTACTGACCTACGACGGAGTAGCTGTAACTTGTAGGCAAACAAAATGCTTAATAACGAATTACACATTATGGAGCGATTTACAGGTAGGTAAAACGGGTGAGTTAAAGTGAGTTAATGATAGCCTTGCTGAGGTTACGGTTACGGAGAGCAGGTAAGCGATGGCCACTTAAGGTGACGGAGTGGATTCTAAAGGGAAACGAAACGTATCAGGGAGCGGTGGAGAGGAAGATATATGGATGAGATAAGCAAGTTTTTAGGGTTAAATTGGCCTCAACAGGCACAGGACATGGTTAATCGGAGAGATATCAAAGAGGCCTTCGTATTGGAACCGACGTATTTGGGCTCTTGATAATGATACTGCCATTCATGAACTTCATGCAAGAATTCTTTCAAACATTTTGGTCAATCGTTTCCCTCTGACTGACTTGCAGCTCCGTCAACATGGGCGCCATCGGCTCCATCATCGGTCACGAGATAACTCACGGCTTTGACGACGCAGGTGAGGTGAAATTCATAGATGATTTCCCTGCGGTCATTTGGGACTACCACGAGCATAGCGCCCAAGTTTTCCGCATGCGCGATAGAGACTGCGATAATACAGGGTATTTCTTTCGAAGAGGCTCCCAGGTGCGCGGGCCGTTTTGAATGATAGCCGCTATGAATCACTCCACAGCTTGGAAACAGACCGTGGTAGGTCACTACTCACTGGCGAAAAGTGACTGCTAGACCTCTAGCTTGTATACCTGAACGCATATACCGGATTGAAATAATGGTGAATTGTGTGTGTCCGTGAAACCAGAGCTGGTATGAGGTATCGGTACAACCTCTACGTCAGTGCGCACGCGCAAAACCGACAGCGACGACCGCTTTTCCTGGTCGTGGCCCTCTCTCCAAACTTGGACTGTGTGTGCATAGTAAATCACCTACGACAGCCCATCCTGTTTTCTATATTCTACGCAACTGCGTATAACCACTAAAACCGAAGCGACTGAAATATTCTTTCCGGGCCCAGAGTTTATTGAAGACGACTCCTGGATTTCCTGTGCATAAGCTACCGCCAACATAAATGACGCCTGAATTGTTTCGAAAAGGAACACTCAGTCGGTGCTGCCTTAGGTTTTCCTCATCCCATAAATACAGGACGGCAGTGAGCGTAAAAGGACTCAAGTTTCTGCTTTTTACTCCGTTTAGCTCACTGTTGACAGCTTTTAGTTCTGCACAAAAATGACGATTTCATTCTAGAATAAGCAATAACGCCGTTTTTTCTTCAATGAGACACCGTCATTTGCTGTTTATGAAGATGTATATAACACAAAAAACGAAAGCGAGGTTTCCTGTTCGTTTTTATAGCGTCTAAAGCGCAAGCCATATCATGGAGGCGGATACATGATAGCCTATTCCAATCGACGATTCAGAGCAGCTCGCCGAATCCGTGAAAGTGCAAGACATGCATCACGATCCAATCAGAACTCAGGATCTGAATCCAAGTCTCCCATTGAAACACTCCTCTGTTTTGCGGAGCAAGAAAACTTGCCCCAGATAGCCGGTTACAAATAGAGTACATTTCTGAGCGAAATGAACTTTAATTCAGTGTGTGCTACAGTTTGTATCGCCATCTGCTACTTGTTTGCAATGCAGGAAACTGTTGTCTTTGCGTGTGTTGTCGCAGGTAGCCAATTCGACCACGAAGGCAATCTCCGCAACTGGTGGACCCACGTCACGAGGCAAAAGTTCCTCGACCGCGCAAAGTGCTTCATTGAACAGTACGGCACCATCATGGACCCTCAGGCGGGAATGAATGTAGGTCTTGCGTTCTGAACGACAAACATTTCATGCTTTTCCTCTTCAACCGTGTGAGCTGACATTCATGCGCTTCATTTTCTTAAAGCTCGGTTTCTTGACGTTAGAGTCTTATTTATGTCAGTATGACGTTGAAAATAGCCGGAAGGAAATGACCAGGAATAGAGGACGCTGCTCTAACTACCGGCTGGAGTTTTTATTGTGCGGGAAGCAATATTTTTGCTAAAATAACAGGAATAACATAAAGAACAACTCAAAACTAAATGGCAGAAAGAAGTAAAAATTTCTCACAGCCTTCTGTGCTTCAGAATGCCGGGCATTCAAGATAGATACAGTTGCCGTAGGCGCAGCCTGTCAGAAGTACTGCGAGGCTGCATTGCATTTAACTGCAGCGTGCTCCTTCATAGTTTGAAGGTGCTAATTCAACTGGTTCACTTGCTCATGCATATTCAACAGCACTATATTCGGATACAACTTAAGTCTGCAGTGAAGCGCCGCCCACATTCATGACCGCCGCACAGAATTCCTCCACAACAAAAAGTAGTCCGTTGTTAAAACTTGTCTTCTTACTTAACCAAGAAGCTAATCACAAGAAAATAAATTATAACCTCTAGAATTTTGATACCAGGTTTGTTTATTATAGCCAAACATTCAAAAGTTGATTTCATTTACTACTGTGATTGACCAGCGGAGTTATACAGGACGTCTGGGTCCGTGGCCCAGTGTTAGCAACTGCTGTTTCTTTTTAAGTTGTATCCTACTATAATAAAGTGTATGCTAAGCTAAGAGACCATTGCAGTCCTCACCGGAAGTGACGTTGGGTCACGCGTTGGCGCCTGTGTTGCTGCCCGGGTGCAGTGCAAGGTTTTAAATTATGACCTCCTTATACAAGTGTATACTAATTAATGGCGATAACATGTCGTGGTTCACAAAGACTAAGATGCTTTTCCTTTCTAGCTATTTATTTTGTTTAGGAACACGCCGTTCATTGCTTTTTTTTTCTTTTCCTCCCTTTGTATTTAGCTTAATGGAATCAACACGCAAGGAGAGAACATTGCAGACAATGGCGGCATACGAGAAGCTTTCCGGGTGAGTAAGAAGTGTACACAATCTCGCCTTTTATAGCAGTGTATTAGCCAAAAGATTGTTACAGTTGTTTACATTTGGATTTATGGGGAATGCATGAATAGACTAAAAAACTACCACTGCGCTGGTAGGATTGAGATTTGTTGGACTGAAGAACAGTTGAAATTATAGTAGCGAATACGATCTCAAACATGATGTATAATCTTCAAAGACCTGCGTTAAGAATTAAGAAAAGTGGGAAACTGTGACAGTTTTGAAGCTACGTATTCCGAATACAATTCTACAAGAAAGACATGCACATAAATTTCTTTTCTGTGGGCGGAATGTGCTGTCGTCGATTTTGAGCTAAGCAAGCGACATTTTCAATTGTATTTACTACATAAAAATTCATTGTTTCCAGGAGATTTGCTTCTGCGTAATTCCAAAGCGAACAAAGCTGGCTTGATAGAAATGTAGACTAAATTTTCTCTAGATACTTGATATCGACATCATCCTTTGAAGAATTTCTGCATGCTAGCGCTGAGACCATTGTTTTCTAAATCACCCTATCTTCAGTGGCGGCTTTGCCACTTCTGAGAGGGCACCTTTAGTTTTCAATTAAAGTTCGACGACTCAGAATAACAAAAGTTTCTCGTCACATGCAGTATAAAATACTTTCGTGTTCTTTGCAGCTGTCTCCTACCTTATTCTTTGCATTTTTTTTAAGAAACCACAGTACGCTTCATAACCTTTCTCATGCATCCAAACTCTTTTCTATTTTTCCACCTATTTCTCTTAATACCATAAATAACCTGATAAAATGAAAACGGTACAATAGATTCACGTCTGCGAAGAGAACGACTCGAGAAAAGGTTAAAATTCTGGCCGATAAGACAACGCAGTGATGCAAATAATAAAAATTGCGTGTTTGGCAGGTATAGTCATCTTCAAGTAGTGCACACACACACACAAAAATGAGATATAAATTGCCACTGCCAACGCAGCGAGAAAGAATCTACGAACTCCCAATTTATATCAAACGGAGAGCGTTGAAAGGCTAGGGTTGGTCGATATTTTTCCGGATCGGCCGACTATGACGTGCTTCACTACCCCATGTGCTTCTTTAGAGAGGAAAAATCGATCAATCAAAAGAAATTTTATTTTAGGACGGCTGCATTTCTTTTCCACTTCGTGGTGCGTATTTACCAAGCACCAGTTTCCATCTCCCCACTGCGAGCGCTTGTGATTTCATCCTATGCCTCGCCCCTTAATTATTTGCTTCTTACCAGTTGTATAAATAGCCCAGTCTGGGAGGCAGGTAACGAAGCTGGTAGTGCAGCTGCTCAGAGCTTGGAGCATTCGCGAGTTAGACATGAGATGAGGATGCAGTGTTGCTTGACGTTTCACGCAACGTGCTTCTCAATTATTTCCTGCAGGCATATCGCATCAGCCTGGCCAAGCTGGGAAAACCAAATGGCATAGCTCTGCCGGGCCTCGAACGCTTCACCAGTGACCAGATGTTCTTCATCTCCACAGCAACGGTAAGCCTTTTAATTTTTTGATCACCAGGAGAATTCCGGCCTATAGGGCAAGACCGCCTCAACCCACTGACGAATGGGAGAAAAAAAAGTAAAAGAAGTGAGATTTGTACAGCAATATATATTAAGATATTATTTCTGATTCGGCCTGTTTTGCTTCTTAAAGAGGATGTCATTACAACGAGAGGAGATCATGGAAACGTAGTTATAAACACGATTTTGCTCTAAAGCTTACAACAAAACACGTCACTGGTGGCTCTTATTTCCTTCAGGACTTGTAATGCCATCACATCTTCCATCCTCGTAGAAACGAAGATTTCTGCTGTTACCCAAGTACAATCGTACCTGGATTAAGTCTGGAAAGCATTAAAATGAATGGAACTTCATTATACCGTTCGGCGATATATGAGGGCCAATCAAGACCTGTTGTAAGTTTGTCTGACCTGGCCATCTATGCTGGCCTTGTGTGAATGAAAGTATTTAAAAAGAGAAACCAAAGCTTCCCTTGTTTTTTCAAATTCAAATTCAAATTGAGTTTATTTCCGTCCAAAACAACGTTTTGCTAGTATAACAATGCTGCCGAACTTGACAGGCGCGCGAAGAGCATGGATGCACACGCATCTGTGCTCAAATGCACTCTGGGCAAGTATACTACAACGACTCCGTTTCAAACAAATTCCACTTTAACTTAATTTTGCTGCTTGTGGCTGACTGAAGCGAAACAACACCTCGCTTTCACTGTGCACAATTCTTAGCACATGAATAAAAGGGGTGTAAGAGATATATTAACGCATAAATCAGGCGAAACAATTCCATTCCACTACTACGTGATACCGCACCCCAAATGCACGGTTGCTCTTATTTTCAGCAGGTTCTAACAAAGATTATTTTTTTGTTTACTAGAGAAACAGGTACTTACCAAGCTAGTGAGAACGAATTTCATCAAAACGGCAGCGAATATATTTTGATTAACTAATGAACTAAGTTAAAAACAAAATTATTGTAAATGACTTACTTCAGTGGGAAATGCCATTTATCGACAAATTCAACCACTGTAACGCAGACAGCATCGGTAGGTGCAGCTTACAGAGGCTACCTTTTCAATGGTGGCACTATAGCTTCGCTGCGTATTTAAAAAAACAAAAAAGATATAGCTTCGCAGTGAAGCATAGGGCCAGAACATTGAAATGAGCACATGATGGCCCCTCCTATCGACCGGCTTAAACGGGGCACACTCGACATAAACTCCTTTGCAGCTGACGGACCTAGCACGTGCGTGGCCTGTACTGTACAGGCAGCAGCTGCGTACAAGCGTATCACACGTTGCGGCAGAACGGTCTCAAAAAGAAGTGACTGAACCCCCCCTCCACGCTCCTCCTTTCACAAGTTTCCTGGCGGTGCGATCACGGTGCAGTTAGTAGTGCCCGTAACCAATTAAACAGTTACTGCGCCTTTGCTTTCTTCGCAAACAATTCTAATTTTTTTGCAAATTTCTTTTTCAACTGTGTGGCGATTTTACTAGTGTACATGTCAGTTTTGGTCAAATGTTTAGGGGAATCCCCCAAGGTGGAGTAAATTTGTAATAAGGGAGTAATTACTCATTGGCATCCACCTAAGCGCAGCCATACGGCTACGAAGGAAAGCTCTACAGCTTTCTCAGAAACTTCGTAGTTAAAGAAAAATTCGTCCTGGTCCGGCGTTCGAACCCGGGACCAACGCTTCACCGAAGCAGTCGCTCTACCAACTGAGCTAACCGGGACGGCAAGCTTATGGTAGGGCGAGAGCGAATTGATCAATAACTCGAAGTGGGAACAGTGTTGGTCAAAGCTGTTGGAGAAAGCTGTATAGCTTTCCTTTGTAGCCGTATGGCTGCGCTTGGGTGGATGCCAATGAGTAATTACTCCCTTATTACATGTCAGTTTTCAAGCACAGATTACAAACTATTGAGCAATACTGCATGCGAGAGATCAAGCTTTAAGGACCGCTGATTAGAAGATTCTGTATACTGCTGGGGCACGCGGTACGCGATAGATACCGCAATCGTTGATGCGCTTTAAGAGATGCTAAATAAACGTGCTCAGACAAATCGTTGCCTGTTCTTGTTTGCAGGCATGGTGCACCAACATGAGGACGCAAGAACTGAAGAACGACATCCAGTACGACACGCACAGTCCATCAAAATACAGGTAACCTTCACCAAGCCCTCACCGGACCCTGATCCCCTCACCTTTACTTTCTATGCTTTGTCGTTTGCATGACATATAATGTAACCAGGAAATTTTAATCGGGGTTTCTTGTGGCTTATAAAAGTTTAAGTTAACACAGCACCCATTTATTCTTCGCAGCGGACCTTACCAGACCGTACAGCCTCTACCAAAACAAAATCAGCGCGCCCACACTACTGTGTTTCTGCTAAAACTTCGCATCTGAATGGCTAAAACAGACTCTAGGGCGAGTTCGTAATTCCTGACTGGAGACAGTTCGAAAAAGACGGGGACGTGGGCACAAAGACGTGTTCTTCCCACGTCCCCCTCTTTTTCGCGCTGTCTCCAGTCAAGGACTACCAACTCGACCAAGCGTCTTTTCTAGCCAGTTTCATTTCGAGTAGATCGGGCCCTTTTAACTGTATGTACATAAAAAAAAAGAGAGCGTCCGTCTTTGTGCCTTTCCCACGTCCCCTTCTTATTCGAGCTGTCTACAGTCTTCGTATCTCATAGGTTCCGCGTACCTTGCGATGTCAATATGACAATGTGCCGACCAACAAAAAATTGATTGCGCGCTAGCTGCACTGTGCATTCAGCCCACGCACAGATTACACTAGCTACACGTACTATAGTGATGCATCCTTTTAGTGAGGCAAAGGTACGCTTCTGGCCTATCATTTGGTGTACTCGTTTTCATTTCCCTTCATTTGCAACGCCAGGAAGAGAAAAATCTTCCGCACAGGAACTGATTCTAATTAGGTGCTGGAAACCATGAACACCGAGGAACTGGATCTTCGTTCCAGTGCAGTGCGCATGCATATGAGTTAAAGTTACGTACATACATCCTACTTTATCATGTTCACCGGCCATCAGTTAAACATTTCCTGTCCAAGTAAACGTTTGTGCATTCGCAGTCTTTGTTATTTAGGGGGCGCGATCAGCATGATGATAGGCTTTGAAGTCGTTTTTGTGCCTCTAAACAAAAGAGCATAAAGGAACCAGCAGTGTGCTCCAACTTGCGAGCCGTTCAAAGCAGAAGGAAGTCAGCCTAATCAAATTATTAAAGCGACATAGTTAAGAGTCCCGCGTAGCTCAAAAAATTGCCGACCTCACTTTGGAAATTCTAAAGTGTGCTTGGCGAAAGCCTTGTGGTCAACCCACTATCGCTTCCCCGAACCGCTTGGCGCGGAATCACTGGGCTGCTTCGGATTCATGCGTCTCACTCACTCGACTGCAACGAGACGTCTGGTGAAGGAGCGGCGGTGCAGCTCCCACCGCTGACGCGCGCGCGCTCGTTCTACCGCTACTGTGTGACGTCACGCTTGCTATGCACAGCTGCGCCCCCCACCGGCACGCCGGTTGCTAAGGTGGGGTGGAGGCCACAGTTGGCACGATTCCAGCGCACGGGCGGACACTGCGAGCATGGACGGACACCGCTAGCAGGAGCCATTAAAGGCTTTCGCCTTAAAACCCGGCGTCGTAGATGGCGTTGGCTAAAGCCGTTGGCGTTGGTGCGCCGAGAACATCGGGACTGGTCAGAAGGGTCATGACGTCACAATCACGTCACTTTGTGTGGGCAATTCAAACACCCTACACCGATCGCAGTGAACAATAGGGATGACGTCACTACACAATTCCGCGTTGGTCTACGGGGTCGTGACATCCTTCCACCGCCATTATGCTATGCCTGTCCAGAAAAAAAAAGCAACTGCGCTGAGAAGAAAAACAGGGAGGTATTCTCAATCACATTCTATAGAAGAAATGCGATTGCATTTAGGAGCCAACTTCTAAATTTTGGGAGGTCCTCACATTTTCAATCTTGTTAAAACACAACCATGTTAAAATGCAGCTCCTGCAACGAACGTGTTCGTAAATTTTAAGCCTTTTGGGGTTCCCTCTTCAAACGCGCGCCCACACGCACACACGCGCTAAGAGGTTGATCCTCGCGGCGTCTCTCAAGAGGGATAACGCCATTGCGTAGTACGTTCGGAATCTTGGCGCACGCTACTTGAGCACAGTTAAGCAGATTTATTTTCGGGAGGCTTACCGCCGTGGTGGCTGCGATGGCGGCGAATGCATAAGCTCTCACAACCTCTTGGCACACGAATGCTAACCTACCCCTCCTCCTCCTCTTTGTACGGCGTGCGCATGTGAGTATTTATTTATAAGCGTACTACATGCTCCAAGGTGAGCCCCAGGCAGCGAATCCGTGCGTCGATTTTTTTCAACATTCGCTCTCTCGCTCGGTGATCTGAGAGGGCGCTTGGATTGCAAGCCACCGCCACGAGAGAATACGGAGCAACGCAATCCGCAACCAATCCTTCGTTAATGAGATGTCCGCCGTGTATCTCCCCTGTGCCTCCAACCCCCCCCCCCCCCCCCCCCCCCCCGTCCTCCCATTTCCCCGAGAAACCATTTCGTTTCCGTTTTGTTCTGGACTTCGCAATGCGAAATTTCTGACCTCGGCTTCTGAGCGGCTTAAAATTCCCCCGTGCGCGGCAAATGGGACGAAGTTGGCACGATTCAAAGCCCAGCAATGCCCGGTGGGCGTCCGTAAATCCACCAGGATAAGGGAGAGGGTGCCTGTGTTTATTCGGACAGGAAAGTTTTAGAGTGGGCGGATATAGAAGCCGACTGCCTGGGCGCATGCAATATCTGTCGTCGGAAAGTGTTATAAGTAGCGCTTTGCAAGAGGGAAGGTGCTTAACAGCGGGGCCGTGTTGTACAATTCCGAGTAACATTTGGTGGTACTCGTGCGTGTCCTGTGAAGTAGACGATAACCCGTTAAGGTTTCCATGCGACACTGATTGTCCTTGAAGCTCACTACCACGGACGGTTCACGTAGTCTGCCTTACATTTTGGTAGCACTGCAGCGGAAGCAGAAAAGTTGCTACAATGCCAAATACCAAAACTCATTTCATTATTGTCCTGCCATCGACTGATGTCCTACTGCATGGATACTGTGCCCTTTTCTTATTTATAGAATGTGGCGTGTATATATATTCTCAACTTTGTCATCTGTTACCTGTTTCGTTCGTTCTTCCTTTGTCCGCGTTTTTTTTTTGCCAGTAACCTACTAAGGAATAATTTAGCAGATGTGTATTCACCTGTTTCTTTACACTGTTGGCCTAATTCATTGTTTATGCCCTAAGTAAAAATTTGTAGCACTTTCCCTTTACAGATCTTAACCTAAGGACCTCCTCCTCTTTTAAAAAGGGGCAATGAATTTGCACGACCCTTGGATATAAAATCATTCTGATACTAAGAACGGGCACTGGCTTGCTCCTGTTATTGCGTCAATACTGGTAAACCGGCGGGGATAGCTTTCAGACCGGTTTTACCGCATTGCAAGACAGTATCCGTTACTTAATGCCTGTTTTGAAATCAAATAAATTACGTTTGAGCACGTGAATGTTAAGTTTACAACTGACCAGAAACAATAAAATGAAAACCCTTCGCCACCTTGCTTTTTCCTTTTCGGTTTGACGAGAAAATATAAGATAGAGTCTCATTTGTATGTTACGCGCATGTCTGAAAGACCAAGGTGTCCATGTAAAGGTTGAGGTATTTCATGCTTTTTAATGACATTTCAAAGTTGCAGTCGTACCCGATTACTATGCATTGGGTAATGCCTGCTCTTGCGACTGCCTTCCCTTTTAAACTAACTGCTCCCTCAGCCCGTCAGAGCATTTTACAGTTTGTGCGCCAGCTGGAAACAAATGCAAGATATAGTGGCTCTGTTAGGGCAGCTTTTGCATGTCGGCTTTGGTACATGTCCCGTCACGTTCGACGTTGCTCACGTTCTTTTTCTATCCGACTGCAGGGTTAACATCCCCATGGGCAACTTGGTCGAGTTCTCGCACGCCTTCGGGTGCCCCGAAGGAACACCCTTGAACCTCACTCACAAGTGCATCCTGTGGTGAACAAGGCCGTGACCAGCGGCCAACCAAGAACCATCGCTTTACCGGGGGATCCAGGCAGGAGGCACTCCACGAAGACCCCCTTCACGAGCCACTGACAGAGCGCATATTTCGAACGCGGTTGTACGGAGAGTCCGGGGCCCACAAACAAAAAAAAAAGAAGAAAACGAACAAGTAAACGTGGCCCCCGGCTCTTCAAGCAACGTCTACGTGTGACCCGCGCAGCTCATACCACACACAACTCGAAGGCCATAACTCTTGTACATACGCGCGCGCTTTCACTCGACTTCATGTTGTTGTCCAGTCGTCGCGAGAACCCTTACCGCTGTACGCAGTCACACCGCAGAACGACATCAAGAAGAGAATCTCGACACGAGAAAGTTGTTTCTTTTTTCATTTTTCGTGCCTTTGTTTCTCAGTGTGTGTTTTTGTAAAAAGCAAATGGAAATGAAGAATGTGTACATAATGCGTTTCCTTCATCTTTGGTTTTCTCGTCGTCTTTTTTACTGCGTTCAAATTTAGGTTAGGCGCAATAAACTTTCTAGCTTTCTTTCATGCCCAACAAGTTTGGACGACACCACTTTTGAGCTTTAAACCATTTATGAATGCATTTTTTTTATATAATGTGATTTCACTATAACAATCAATATATCGGCGGATAACCCTACGGCAGTCTTGCATTTTTTGTTTCTATTAACGTTATTGCTGGTGTCAAAAGCATTCCCCATTTGTTTATACAGAGTTTTTTAACTTTTGAATGCGATCGATGGAAACACTCTATCAGAAAATGGAAATATCAGAAGAATAGACCATAACCTTCAATATTTACATAACAGCATGTTGCATTTCTCCAGTTACCGAAATTTTGGTCGGAGAATGTTGGACATGAATAACACTGATCCGTAAAGTACTAAGGATGGTACTGATATTTGCAACCGTTCGGAGAAAGATCAAACGAATAGGATAGTTTACCTCTATTCGCCATGCGCGCAGTTTTCTATGTGGTTTGTGTACACATTGTGAACCACTGGGGCAGACTAGGTACGATGCCTATCTCATACCATAAACCAACGATCTATCTCGCATTATCTGCAACCAACAAACAACGGCGATGAACGTCGTTTTCCAACGTTGGTGTTTCCTTCGCCTCTAATAATATATGCACCGAAGCACTTTAGGTGATTGCAACTACACCGTCTAGTTCATTTCCCTTGGCTATAGCTTCGCGCCCGATTAAGAAAGAAAAATGGATCGGGTGCGGAGGAAGGGAGAGGGCGGAATGCACAGGAGAATATTCTCCTGTAACGCTGCATTCAAGGATAAAAATAGATGCAGAATGAAAGCTTGCCTTCGGTGGCACGAATTCTCGACGACATGGCTCGGACTTCCTAACATTGATGGATGAGGCATCAAAACGATATCTGGCGGTATCATCGCATTAGGGCATCGTTATTAGATTTCGAAGGACATAGTCGTGCGGTTACAGAGAAGGACAGAGACTCTACTTATGTTATTTATCTACGTCATACTGGTAGGCTTTGAAAGGAAGGCTGTCGCAGGAAATGGGACAAAGTTTTCACAAAAAGGTGTCACTACAGTCAACACAACGATACAAAAACGAGTAATAGCAAGACACGTTAGAAGAAAGGCAGTTAATCAGACTGACAGTTATTCAGAGAGCAACTTTTATGCAATACAAATTAAAGATTACCTACTAATGGCGCTTAATGTAATTGCAAGCTTGTAGAGTCTGATAACAAAGTACATTCAGATGTGCACGCAACACATTTTCCGGTGTAGTGCGCTTCAAGTTATGACGGCTTGAGCGGAAAGATTCAGAATTTGTGCGATCATTGTTAAAGATGCATTCGTAGAAGTATTTGTTGTGTCTTGTTCATGGGTTCACTGGCCACCTGAAGGGCGTGATTCAAAGGCAAAGAAAAAAAAGAGGGATGTTATAAAACAGAAATATTGCGCGATAACGTGTTAGTGAAAGGGAGAATGCCCGAGCACGGCAGCTGGAAGACACTTTCATTAACTTAAACTGCCATGTATCTGTAGCGGCCAGGCGGGCCTGAATAACTTTCCGAGGCTACGTTGCTTTCGGTTAAGGCAACGTTGAATGTAGTGAAGGCCGCGCAATGATACGCTAGAGCTCGCCTTACAGTGTTGTACCTACGAGTCTGAGTTAATCCGTAGAAAGGAGGCTGAACTAGGAAAAAAAAGGAAATAAGAAAGCCTTTGGTGCCTTTTGCTGCTGAAAGGCTTCAAAGGTGATTTGCGAATTATGCTCTACGGACACACGTTTTCACTGTAATCCCTTTTGACGCCTACTTGCAAGAGGTATATCGCACAAAGTGAAATGTTAATGTCGTTCAGCGACTCCACCGGTATCTTAATACAGCTACCACCGTCGAAGTTAGGTTGGCGTCCCTCATTACGGTCTGTCGAAGTAATATCGCTCGATGAGGCTGACTGGCCGGCAAGCGTTATTAAGGCGAAAGCCTTTGATGGCTCCTACTGTCGTCCGTTACCAAAGCATGTCACATGCGTTTAACTTGAGAACTAAAAAGAAGAAAAGCAATTGTTGCTTCAGATAGAGGAGGAAAAAATGAACTTAAAAGCCATGTTTGATGACTGCACACTAAGTAGTTAATTAATTTTAACAAAACTGCCGAAATTGCGTCGAAATAGTGCGGACGTCGATATAGCCTCGGCAACGGTGCGACGTCACATCCATCGGAAGTCGTCACGGCATAGTGAAAATTGTCACAGAACGGTCGGAAAAACGTCGGATTTGTGTCAAATTAGATGGAAAAATGTGTAATTAAGCGTAATTAAGAATTAAGATCTCCGAAAGATGTATAATTTGGATTTCGACATAGCCACGGGAACGGTGTGACGTCACATCCACCGGAAGTCGTCACGGCATAGCGTCCTCGGCTTTCGCCTCTCAACATTTTAGTTGCCAAAGTGTCCTCGCAATTTTTGTTTTCGGTGGGAGACAAAGTTCTGAGTATTCTCCGCGACATCGTTGGCAGTTAGTTTTTCGACCCATTCATTCGCGTCTGTCTTGCTGCCAGCGAAATCCCTTTTAGAACATTAGCCCTTATTGGCTCATTCTGCAGTTTCGCGCCGTCTTCGGGAGTGTCGGTATCCTCAGCACCACGTGTAATCTGCCTCGGCTGGCAGGTGGCAATGTGGAAAAAGGGAAACCCCTCTCCACAATTAAGGAAAATGAGGGAGAGGGAAGAGAGGGAGGGAGGGAGGCGACGGTTGGCCTAGAGGCGTGGGCGCCAGCCTCGGCGGCGGTAGATGGTTGGTTCGAAACCCACCGTCGGACAAGGATGGGTACAAGCGTCCCGGCATCCGGCTCTTTAGGAGTGTGCACTTGGAAGAGGCTCCACAAACCCCGCTGCGGCCTTTCGGGGCCAAACCCAGTTTCGAACACCTCAGCCTGCAAAGATGGTACGGGTCACCTTGTTCACATAGGGTTCTAAACAGATGTACAAGTTGACATCACTGCGGTAAGCGATCTTTTTGAATGAAGCTCACTTCAGAGCATCAATACAATCTTGGGCAAATCAGGATTTGCCTCTGCGGCGGTCTGACTTCGCGAAAAACGAAAATAGAACTTGTCTGTGAAAAATTATTTGCGCTGATACCGAAACTAACACTCAAACATTCGCGCTACACACTCGTAATCATCCTATAATTACTTTTTTTTTTCTGCAAGTCCGTGGAAGTATCATTTCGCCATTACGTAGAGCTCTTAATGCTACTTTGTGTTAGGTTAGCAGTTGTGGCGCCACTAGGCTACGCTGTTCTGCAACTGGCAAACCATTCTCATATTTAAAGAAAAGTATGGTTTTGCAGGTAAAGAGGTAATTCTAGCGACATCCCAGTGGACTGCCTGAGATCATCGCCTTCACTGACAGTCCCTGCCTCTAAAACTCGGTTTCACCGTCTTGAGTACATCTACAGTGGTAAGTACAAATTTGCCTTCAAGTTTTGCGATGGTATGCGGGACTTCATTGATATAGCTGCACAATACGCTTTGGCAAGCGGCGCATTCCAGTCACCTATTACACATAGCCTCACCAATGACCTGCTATACGCCTACATTGCAGAGTAGCATATGTTCACTTTTTTTATTATTAAACTATTAGATGGCTAGTTGATAGGAACACCCGGCGTCTCTCAAAAAGTGGTGACGTTATAAAACTTGCAGTTCGTCAGAATGGTGCGACGTCATCTCAGGCGGGAAAATACGAAAGGTTAACCAGTAATAGCCAGTTCTTGCACTTACAACGGCACCCACTGCAACAGAATTACACTTACAATAAAACTGAAATAGAATCATAATATAAATGGAATAGAATTAGAAGGGAATTTGAATACAATAAAATGGAGTTGGACTAGAACTGGAATAGAAATGCAATGCTTTTGCATTGCTCGCACATAAGTTCCTTAAGGACAACGTTAATTGGAGAGACATGGGAGAGGGCTTTGCCCTACAGAGTGCGTAGTCAGGCTGATGATGATGATGATGAAGTTCTTTAAGTGCCCCAGTAATTATATTGAAACACTGCTCACAAGTCAGCTACATAAATGGTGTAATCTTTAGTGCGAATTCTATTGCCTGCTGGCCCGCCTAGACGCCTCAAAGCCCTTTGAAGTCGATGATCATATCCTCCTCAGGAGGTCGAGCCACAGGTTGATTAAACACTTTATAAAATATTTAAAGTGCATTCCTGGGTACCTGCAGGGTATGTCTCAAGAATAAAGCCACAGAAGAAGAAAGCATTGTGTCATATCGTAGCTTGTAGTCGCCATTACCTTGAAAGGGCAGGACGGTGCACGTTATATATACGTGTTGATAGCGAACTAAACCTGCGGAGACGGGTAGAACAGTCTTCGAATGAGAGGGCTAGGAATTATTTTCGACATGAAGCTTTATGATTAAGACAACTCACTAAGGCGGATCCGAAAAACTCGCGAAGTGCAGTGGACCACTACGGAATCTACCACTCTGGTCGCAAAAAGAAAGTCGCTCAGGGACAAAACTGGAAGGTTGAAGAACTAAAGTTTGCCGTCACGGAAGTTCGGTGCTTTCCAGAAGGACTGAGGATCTTTTAATCTTGTTCTCAGACAAACGAAATCTTTCTTCCTTGAGGGATGCGCACAAAGCAGTTGTTCCTTAAGGCACAATTTCTGCTTGTTGTCACAGGCGCTTATATCAGTACATAAAATCTCAGTAGGACACCTCCATTATTCAGCATCACTCAGTCAGTCTTGATGGTGGTGGATTTTTTTTTTTGAGCAACCCAATGGACACTGAAAGTCCCCTGGACGTCCTATTGACGTTTTAAATGTCGTCATGACATCCAAGAGAGTTTTAATGCCTATTAGAAAGGGTATCTGTGGCCAAATTGTGCCATGGCAAAAGGCACTTTTGTCTTCTGAAGGTGAGCTCAGAGACCCATTTCCCAAGCATTTCACCCTAAAGCCGCTGAGCACCGGGCAGGGGTAAGTTTGTACCCATGGTTTCACCGGTGGGTATCCGGCGGCACTGGGAATCGAACCCCGCACTTCCCGCATGCGAGGTGGATGCTCAAGCGACTAGGCAACCGCTGCGGTCCATTCAGGGAGTCTTGTTCAAAAGTTGCCAAACCACCAAGTGTAGGCCTATTCTTATTCGCGTATGATCTTGAATGTTTCTAACAGCTGATGGGTGAGTAACCCCTTGTGCCACGCCTCATACTATACCGGCCTGCGCCACCCATTTACACCCAGATACTCATCGCAGCAAACCTGGTCTCTTCAAACCTATTAAAACGAACAGGGTTTGCGCCCGCGCAGTTGTTATGAACAGTGCCTGGTGGCCAGACCTTTTTCTATGAAAAGAGGTTAAATGTACAGCCTTTGTCAAAAGTTTGGAGCCCAGGGTGTTTGCTTCTGAGCCACAGTGTGTGGTTAGTAATGCATCTCCAGTGCTCCAAATTTGCTGAAAGTAAGATGATTTCTGGTCCTGCCTCCTCCGATGGGTAGGACTACCACGAATGTTACAGGAGTCCCACTACAAGGCTTAGAAGAAAACCCCCTGGGCTCCAAAGTTTTGACAAAGATTACATTCTCTTGAGGCCAGACGACAACGAGCGCGCTGTGCTGTCAAGAGCGGAAGCACCGAACCTGTAGCATGACTGGAGATTTTAGCCACGGCATGCAAATAACACGACGACTTTTTTTTCCTTCTAGGGATGGCCGTTTTTGGCTCGCCTAGAAGGCATTCACTTGTCCCGTAGCTTGTTTCTCAGTACCAAGTGACAACAGCACACGCTGTCTTTCTGCAGTGCATATCGCCATGACAAGGAGGGAAAATCTTTTTGCGTGTTTCTTTTTAATCCTTTCAAACTCTGTGACCCATTGCGACCAGCCGATATCGCTTCGCAAGCTTCTGCGCTGTTGTCGGGGGCGCTCGCCTGTACCGCGACAGTGAAATGCAACAAGTAGAGTCCCTAAGGTAGACAGCGACGGGTGAATACTTCCTTTCCCGGCATGGTCTCTGATCCTGAGGGCGCCACCGACAACCGAGCTGTCGTTCGGCAGCGCTTCCGCTCCTGCCACGGTAGTGGCGGGCTCCAAACTTTCGACAAAGACTGCAAACAAATCTGTACATTGCAGATTCTTGCCTTTTTCTGGTAGTTAATTTACCGCAGCCAGCGGTAATCCCTTTGGGTTACAAGAATTTTGCTCTGCTCATATCGCAACCGGGATTGTTAGATGGAAAACGCAGCAACCAACATTTCTCTGAAAAGTCAGCTTGGAAGCACCTTCTTCGACACAGTCATTTAGACAGGTTTCGTTTTCAATGATGATGTAACCTTTTTACCGATGTTCCAAAGGTTCTGCAAAATTGAAAAAAAAATAAATGGTCTTGATGCGATCTCTTGATTGATTTTGGCGTTTAAGAGTAAAATTTTCAAACCATTACGACTAATCGAAAAAAAAATTTTTTTACTAAGGGGTGTAGCAAATTCGCTCAAATCTTACGCATCCGCGAAGAAAATAACATTTTGTCGGGCTTTTTTAAACTAGCTAATCCGGCTGTTGAGGCGTCTCGCGCAGAAAATTTCGACTGAAATAAAAGGTTGATAGTACCGCTGCGGGCATTTTGAAGTTAACCGAATAAAAGAATACGGTGCGAGCCAAGCCGCGGAAAACAGCCGTCCCCAGAAGCTCCGAAGGAGCGCTTTCACCCGCAGGCAGCCCGCTGTTTACAAGTAGGCTCGTTTCTCCCCGCTTTATTTAATAAACAATGACTAGCATCATCCTGTACATGGAGTGGCTCATTAAATATGCAAAACCAGGCATCCTCACCATTGCCTGGCGAGCGTGCTCCCGTCCGCGGGCTCCCAGGGCTCTGCGGCCAAAGCGAACAGAGCGCTTTATGTCGGTGCCAGAGAGACAGAGTGTTGGTAGTAGACTAAGATAAAAGACATAAAGCGGCATGCTCTAAGCAACCATCTTGGCCCCAGCTTGCGGGTGTCCCATTAAGCATTTATGGTATTGCTCTCACCAGGCCTCAGAAAGCAGGAACTCAGTGCGTGTGGACGCTCAGGTAAGCGGGCGCACAGCCCCGACTTATACACGGGCGGAAAGTTTGGATGATACATAGACGTCCCAGCCGCTGCCGTAAGGACTGCAGCACGGTGGTTCTCCGCTGTTGCCAAGGGGCAATGTTTAAGGGAGCGAATGCGTTTTTTCTTCATAACGGCAACAGTAGGCGTGCAACTTTTATGGGGTTTGCATGCAGAGGCGCGCGGGTGAGTTTGAAGAAATTTATTTTTCATGCGGCCTTGATGCATGAGCATATTATAAATGAAAACCTTTGTTTACGGGATGAGACGCAACGATGTGTTTTATAGTCCTCGTTTTATAATCCTTGTCTTATAATCCTTGTCGCGAATGATATGATGCTCGGAAGAGAATGAATGGCGGGCTAAAAATTACTAAAGCAATAAATAAAGCAAGAAAATAATAGTTTTGTTGCCAGCTTCGATCATGAGCCGTCGCGTAACGACAATTTGCTGTCGCAGAGTTAACCAACCATTTTTTTTTTCTTTTTTGACGCCAGCGTACACGATGCGTGGTTCGTACGAGAGCCAACATTTCATCGTGCTTCTAAAAAAATAATCGCACTTTTAAGCTATCAGCCTCAATTGGAGTGTTAAGCCTTTGCTAGGCAGCCAGAAGCATGTCCAGTGACTTCTGGTTAAAGCGATTTTTAACAGATCTAATGTATTCGACTCATTAGCCTCTAAATTTTCAATTCTGTCTGCGTTCTCTCGCTGTCTAGTCTTCCGGTTTCCACTTTCGAGCGTTTGCTCGTTTCGTTCGGTCGGTCTCGCAGATGCATTTGCGCAAGAACCACAGGTGTGCACCTATGCGGACGTTGAACATCGTGAGCGGCACTTAGAAGAATAGTACTGCATCACGTGTACTTTAGTGGAAGCCTGCCTGAGCAGTACAGGTCTATGCTTACCTCTATATCAGAGCAGCGCCCTTGTATTTACAAGCGTAGACGGCAGCGTCGGGGGAGTACATCGGGGGAGCCCCATAGCGTCGGGGGAGCCCCGTAGAGGCTCTACACGGATAGATACCCTGCTGCATAAAGCAGTACCGAACTACATTTTATGCAGTAGTGTTCTTAATGCGTAGTACGCACGGATTAGGCTGCAACCGTTTTTCTTTGCCTTATAAGGCGCATATTTTATGTTGCTTTTCGACCGAAACTCAGTTGGGAGTCAGTGTTTCGTCCTGCAGACCCGATCAATTAAACATGGCATCGCTGCCCCTGAGAAACGCAGGACCGCATTCCAATGCGCGCTTGGGATTCGGCCGGATGGTTTATTAATGGTCAGGACCACAGAATGCTTAGGAGCATTCTGTGCACAGATTCCGGTATAATCATGAGAGCAACACTCGGATGTGATCACTCTGACGAACGCACTCGGGCACTGAGCACCAGTAACACGCCAAACCCTTAGAAATTTTTTTTTCAGGCAGTCTATAGACTTCTGTCTATAAAGTAGATAGACTCTCTATCGATAAATCCTAGAGAACTGTCTATAGGCAATACAAATGCTATAGACATCTATAGATAATCTATAGATTTATGGCCATACACTTTTAGCAAACTTTTGTCTATAAACAGTCTATAGAGCATGAATAGACAAAAAGAAATATCTATAGGAAAACGATACAGCATATAAGAAGTCTATACACTGTCTATAGACCATTTTTATAAGGGAAACCGTTGATGCCGGTTGAGTGCAATTCGGAATAAAAATTTCAGTCACGTCTTGTGAACCCAAACTGCACATTGCCGTTAAGCAATACAGAATTTTTTCACCATAATAATCGTAAACGTCAACAACGACCACACTGACTTCTACAACTAATGCATTCATAATTATAATCATCGCATTTATACAGAATTTTTTCTTGATAATAATCATCAACACCAAGAACGACCGCACTGACTTCTACAAGCAATGCATTCATAATTATAATCATCGCATTTATAATCATTAACTTCCCCATAATCATCTCGTAGAATTGCTACAATTCGTAAGATATTTGAGAGAGTAATGCGAAAACGGGCTCTATCCTATAGCCTTCAGTTAAACAGTAAAAGCATAACGACCTGAAGACAAAATCTCGCAAGGAGAGGGAAACGTCTAACTGAGATATTTCATTCCTATCCACATTAGAGCTTTCGTAATCGTTCTGAGAGCGCAAAGTTTTCTTCCTAAAGCCGGCATATTTTTTTTTTCTTTATTATACTAAAGCCGGCATATTGACATTCCTGCTAACAAAAGTGGATCGTATATAAGGTCAACCAACCCGCGGCTTTCGTGAGGTGGATTACATGCGATTTACCGCGCTTTCCAATAAATAAAACTTTCCAAATAGGCCTATGTCATCGAGGCAGCGCAATCACTTCTCTCTGTCGCTTAAGAGCAGGCTACATCTCGGGCGTTAACCTCAGCCATCACGGTGGGAAAAAAATACACAGCAGTAGATGGCATAGAAGAGCGCTCACGCGCAGTCGCAAGTGCGTAGTCACTATACGACCACTAGGCATTCCCGCGGTCTCCTCCAAACAATAACACCACATGTTTAAAAGAAAACCAACGGCAGCAACCTCGCCAGCATACGTCACAGTCAGCCCTGACACCAGAAGCCAAAAATTCAGGGTGACTTTGACGATCTAAAGTACGCAAAGCGAAAGCCTTTCCGCAACTTTGGCTGCTAATGTGACTTTGATTGGCTAGTCATGACTACTTAGTCATGACCCATGACTTACTAGTCATGACTGGTTAATGACTCACTAGTCATGAATAACCAGTCATCGCTACCTAGTCATGACTAACTAGACATGACGTGTTAATGACCACCTAGTCATGACTGCTTAATGACTAACCAGACATAACTGGTTAATGCTAACCAGCCATGACTAACTAGTCATGACTGCTTAATTACTAACTAGTCATGGCTAACCAGTCATGACTAATTGGTTAATGACTAGTTAGCGATGACTTCTGACTAGCAATGACTAGTTACGACTTTCGCTTCACATGTAACTGACGGATGGACAGAGTCATGACTGTGAGTATGAGCGCTTAAAAGCTTTCTCCTTAATACTGACACAGGCACCAACCTGTTCGCCTCCCATATTAAGAAGCTGTGAAACGACGGCCAGGAATGTCACCATTGTGGGTACAACGGCAAACAACCGTTGGTATACCAGCCGGTGTTCAATGGCTGCAGAGATCTACGGAACACGAGGTTGCTGGTTTGATTCCCGGCCGTGGTGGCCGGATTTAGATGGAGGCGAAATTCAAAAACGCACGCGTACTTAGATGAACCTAAACGTAAGTGGAAATAAGAATTGATCGGAATCGATACAGTGTTTTTCACTACGGTGTAACGCGATCGGTGCTTTCGGAACTTTCGTATCGACAAATTAAGACTGCAAATCGTTGGCACGCACACAGAGGTAATGCTGGCATTTCATTGCGAAAGCTCTAATTCACGAGGTCCCCGGCTCACAGTTCGTGTGAAGCTTGACCTTGAAGGTGCCCTTTGTAAAATCTAGCATAGCAACAGCTGATGCAGATATAAGATCAATACTGCCGCGACTAGGTTTCGAATCCACAGCAACGCGTACAGATCAGCTTCGCTGGCCAGCGCACAAGGGGACTGTGCGCCGCAGCCGATTACGCCTCGTATTAAACAGCAACACAGTCTCGCGCTGTGCATTGCACGTCGTCGTCTTCATCAACCTCCATATGCTGTGCGAACCAATCAGATTAGCTTAATCTCTATCAAGGCTTAACCTGAGTCTAATATCGTCGCAAGACGTGCCGATGACAGCAAAGCAAAACCACAAAAACCGTAGCATTTTTTTAACCTTAACTTTTTGTTTCTGCAGTAGTATCCGTGTAAAGGACTTCAACCGCGGTAAATTAACCTGTCCGCAGCAGCTACTGCCTGGAACTATGAAGAACAGCATTGTTAAGAGGCCCAATCACAGCAGCGGGAGCTCTATTGAGAACGAAGTACAGCAACCGTTGGGCTCCGTCCCCAAAAGGGACGCTGAAAGGACTGATTAGAGCCATTTTTGTTTTCGCTTTTTGCAAGTGGTTAATAGCGGAAGGTACTTGGCAAAAAAACAGTCGACGTGGGGCCTTCTTTGTTACATGTATATGAAACCCCACAGTCTTTGGAGAACTGTGTAGCAAACGTCAGAACTGTGTTCACAAAAGCTGTCCGCAGGTAAGAACGAATTATGGTTTGCAAGACACTAATAACTGGTGGTAAGTCTTTAAAATCTATCATTATATTTGATGGTTGACGAACAGCAATTGGAAGAGCGCCGTACATAAAGAGGTCTCGAAGTTGGTACTTCAAGATGACCTCTTATTATTGAAGCACAGAGGAAGAAAAATATAATTGATCGCAAGGTAAAAAGCTGAACACAAACAAATTGCGCATTAGAAAAGCTGTTAGTGATTAGCCTCGCCATCGTCACGGGACTTGATGGGAAGCTAGAGTACTGGCCAACCATGAAAGTCCTTACATAAACACGTTTTTGTGATTCGGCTCCTGGTTAGCTTCCTTCGGTATTATGCTGCTTCTATGGCGTTCCATTGTTCTCCTAAAGACAGCGGCGTGTAAGAGTTATGCTCAGTGAGGCTTGTAGCAAGCAAGTTATTTTCATGTAGTACTGACAGGAAGGGTCGCAGCTCGCTTTACGAAGCAGTGCAACTCTGCCCACGATGGTTTAAAAGCAAACTGGCAGTCAGAAGATCCGGTTTTTCTCCGTCTCACCGCAACATTTGTTGCTTCATGTGCCTTAAAATAAAAAAATAGAAAAGAATCCTCTATACGCAAGTAGAGTCGTGGCCCGTTAACACAACCCCCGTTAATAAGGACTATTTGAATTGTGGGCTATCGTTGTGTGGACTACATTGTGCACGTTAATTTTGCTGCATCAATTTGCTCAGCCATGAAAACACCAATCCCCACTTCCCCAAACAGATGTTTTCTCGCTTCTATTTTAAGTATTGGACACCAGCAAAAGGCAGTGCAAAAGGGCAAATACCTTAATGATGATTTTGGTTTGTCTTTCCCAAAGGACCCACCGTACTCCCAATGCCCAATGGACACACCGTGCCATTTGCCCTATTGCATCGATGGTCACTAAGGAAGCTTTTTCTGCAGCTTGTGCTACATGGGAGCCACTTTCAGCAGCTATTGGACTAGTTAGCGCAGATATATACCAGAGGTTCGCGGTATGTGAGCAGCCGTAATAGAGAGATATGTAGTGACGAAGAAGGGCTTAAAACTGCATCAGATTAATTTAAAAATATTTCCCCCCGAGAAGGTACTTGAAATTCTCAAAAATTTCTCTATTTACCTTTTCACTGCCAACCACAGTGCACAGAAGCCGACATGAACTGATTTTTTTCTGAATATATTCTGTTTTTACTTAATGTTTCCTTATAACGGACGACGCACTTTCCGGAGATTCTTGCTTAAGCACCCAGTGTCCTTATTAGCGAGGCACAACTACTGGGAAATGCGTAGTCCATTACCAAATATAGGCCTGCCGCAATATGCGGCTTGCAGACGGAATTACGAAAAATACGGTACATCAAGCTGCTATAGTGAAAGATCAGAAGCCATTTTTAAACAGGGTATGCAGTCGATGGGAGAATAGTCTAGTAAAAAAAAATATGCACAGAAATAAAACCAACATTGAATGAAGGAGATAAGAGCTCACTCAGTATTAATATCACAAAAAAATAGGCGCAGAGCCTAAATTATAACTCAAGGGATTTCGTCGCTAGCTTGCACATGCCATAAATCGCGAAGTATATTGCGGTAGCCACCTGAATGTTGAAACTGAAATTGTCCGCAACTGCGTAGAAGGGCGCAAGAGTTGAAAGAACGGCGAAGCGAGGAAAGGCTGAAAATCTTCGTTGCAGGAAAAAAAAATATATTTGGACATGAAGACCGAGCGGTGGCAACTCGTATTAGTTGTGAAACGTGGCTTACCTGTCGAGTATAACGTGTTCTGATGAAACGACTTCGCGTTGCGTAAGAGGGAGAATAACAACTTCGGTGAAGAATGCGGGAACTTTATGCATATGACAGTTCTGTATAGAAGCAGTTGCTCAAAGGCCGGTGAAGGCGGGGATGTGGAGCCCTGCGTCGCGCTGCTTTCGAGTACGTAAGCACGAGTTCAACGACATTGCAGGCAAAAGAAGCCAGTTCGTGTAAAATGCATGCCCTCGTGTAGAAGCTGAGCTCCAAGGAGACCTTTATAAGCATAGTAAAACAATTTAATGTACACCGTAGGAGCACTCGAGTGATCACCGGCGAACTATTTCATTAGCAGTGTTTGAAATGAGTCTAATGAGGTGCAGTCGGACATTAAAATTTCACATCGCATGCTCGCATGCCCTATTCCTTGTTTGTTTGCGACGACGCTTGGGTAATTAGCACAAGTGGCGTTCACTTAGCTTTGCCCCCCTGGTCTCCAATGGGAGATGAGGAGATGAACAGGAGAGGAGGTTAGAGATAAGAGTTTTCCGGTTGCCTTTCCTGCAAGGGGGAAAAGGAAAGAGATGATGTAAAAAGGAAATAGGAGAAAGGGATAGTGTAAAAATTATAAAGGACATCAATTAAAGATGTGGTTGCGTAACTTTTTAATAATTCATGGAACTCCTAGACGTTGCACTAAAAAAAAAAATCGGTAGGCTGCTCCACACAAGCCCATCGCCTTTCGGCATTGCCCCCGTTTGTCCGTTCATATCTATCACCAACACCGGCATGACTGGGGGTAACCGTCAGGGTTATGCCGCATAGGCGTACTTGTAAGCAAAATTTTTCAAACTCTTTTTTTTTATTACCATTGCACCTATGGTGCAGCCCCTTCGTGAAGAAAAGCTGAGTATATACTAGAAGAGAATATGAAAGTATCATCATCATCACCAGCCTGACTACGCCTACTGCAGGGCAAAGACCTCTCCCATGTCTCTCCAATTAACCCTCTACTTTGCCAGCTGAAGCTACCCTATCCCCGAAAACTTCTTAATCTCATCCGCACACCTAACTTTTTGCCACACCCTGCTACGCTTGCCTTCTCTCGGAATCCACTCCGTTACCCTTAAGAACCAGCGGTTATCTTGCTTTTATATGCCCCACACAAGCCCATTTCTTCCTCTTCATTTCGACTAGGATTTCATTAACCCGCATTTGTTCCCTCACCCATTTCGCCAGCTTCCTATCTCTTAACGTTATGCCTATCATTATTCTCTCCATAGCTCGCTTCTTTGTCCATAACAGAATATGAAAGTATGATATAAAATTTCGAAGGCGATGTGTTTTTAAAACAACGCAAAACGTGCGTGCGGTACTCCCACGTAAACAAAAACACATGAAAATACATGTAAACAGAAATTTCGGAATTACTTTTATGATTTCACCGAGTACCCATGGAGGCAGTAGTTAATCGCTGACGAGTTCCTTGAAAAGAGTGTGACAAAGCTGGAAACACCATTTCTGAGCTGATACATTTTTAAAACGCCACGAATGCGTTATATTATGCACAACATACCCTGACAGGCATTCTATCGGCTGGTTGCTTCTCCGAATAGCACAAGTTTCTCGTAGAGTCAGACATGCTCTCGCGTGCGCTACACACGTTCACTAATACAATTGTTCAAACTAGACAGGCTAGACAGCTCTACATGAAAAAAAAAAAAAACGGTTGCAGACGACAAAAAATTGAACTGAGCTATGAAGCAGACGACAGCGCAGACGTTACCCCCAGCCGCCCCCCGGCGTACGCGAGCGCTCCCTACGTTTGTAAACATGATGCAATCTATAGCATTCACTGCGCCTACATGAAACTCATGACCCCGCAAAACACATTCTACCGGCGCCTAGCAGGGTGAATATGAAAGTTTTCAGCCACAACATGCGTAAACGTCTATTACTATTACCTAGAGGAACTACTCCTTCGACTATCCACCGTTTCGAAAGAAGGCACGCCGCGTCCGTACATCTCTGCGCACATTGCCCGCAAAATGCAATACTGGTGATGCGCACTGATCTTGCTTAAATAGCGGAAACCCGTCGCCCATCATTGCCACTGCGAATGCTCAGACAGGCGCCGTAAGCTTGCAGCTCGCGCCACAGAAACGAAATAAGCGCTGATCTTTCGCCCTGTCTCAGCCGCGCATAGCCGCCGGCACGCCTGTAATGCTTCCTCGTCAGGTTGGCCCTTTCCTTCCCGCCCACGCCTTGCCCGCTCTTTGATGTACCAGGCTGCCCTCTCCCTCTCTCGCTTTTCACTCTTTGCATTTATTTCTCTCCTCCTCTCTGTGTCGGCAGTAATGGGCCCGCAGTAACTCTATGCGCAGGGAAAATGGGGATTGAGAAAGAGGAAAGATAGGAGGGTAAGGGAAAGCCTGAGCGCCGACGACGATCATCCTCCGCGGATTCCCCGCTGGATCCGACGCGCACGCAGGAGTAGAGGGTGAGGGGGTCTCCTGAGAAGCAACAGTTGGTTGCGGCACCTCATCGACCCGGTGCTGAAACGCGGAAGTGGTGCGTGGCTCACGCTCCCCCTCTTTCACCGCTCTGTACTTCGTTTGTCTCTGAGTGTGTGTGTTTGTGTGTTCGCGTGTTCGCGTGTGTTTTGGAGCGTGGGCAGTAGCTCGGAGCTATAGGTAGACTGCTCCAGCCGCGCCGATGCAGCTGTAGTTTCTTCGGACGAGCGTGTGTGCGGAGTATGCTTGTGTCTTTGGGGAACCGCCGATGCGTGCTTGATTCGCCGGCGGAGACGCTCCTCACTTGGCTTTTGCCTGAACTGAAACTGCTTACATAGCGCTGTTTTCCTCTTTCTTGCGCTTTACTTCACGAAGCTGGTAGACAGGCTTAGCCTGTCTTCAAAAACTCACATCCCCAGTAGCCCAGCATAACTGAAATACCGGCGATTGCATCCCTCAGGAAAGCGCTGCTATACCCGTTTGTAAACACAAGATACCCGCCACTAACATTATGAGCTTTATTTGAGTTCCACGGGGAACCGCTACACATGGCGGTTGTTGTTGTTCAAGGAATAGACTTGCACATCGGGGCATAAGACAAACATTCGTCTAAAATAAACTCAGGTAGTCGGCGGTAATCGGTGCCGTGGTTTAAGAAAAGGAGTAGAAATTGAATTTTTAGGTGTCGTCTGTATTCAAAGTGTGTCAGACAAAACGCACATGCAGATGAGTTATTGGAGTTGCTACAGGCACTAGGGCACCAAATTAGGATAAATTAAAAAAAAACAGCATAAAATAAAAAGGGAAGCTTGAGTTCTGCTCTCCGTTATGGCATAAATACAATGAAAGCGACCCCAAAATAGATGTAGAAATTTGTGGACTCCAACTGCAAAAATGAATGTCCTATACCTCCTTTAATAACAGAGAAATCTGAATTAGACTACATTACCAACGACGTTGACAAAGCTAAAAGGTTTAATGGCTGTTTTCAATCAATTTTTCTGCTCCAAAACCTTTAGACAACTCGGATCCGCCGAACTCTAATCTCCGTAACCTACGACGGAGTATTTAAATTGCCAATTTAATCAGACTCATACTCTGCCTTTCACCCGGATTTCATTCTATGTTACGTTTTAAAGCCCGGTGAAATAAGCGCAGCAGGTTCACTGTTTATTAAGTCTTTGGAAACGAGTAAGACTCCTTCATAATGGTAAAGAAAGAAAATTGTGCTCGAACCTAAAGCGGGTCTGCGGAGCCTGATCTCACATTACAGACCGATTTCACTGCCCTGCGTCAGCTGCAACCCATTAGAACTAGTCGTCTAATGGAAACTAATTTGCCCCACTGCAGGCTAACGATTTCTTTTTTAATACCAAACACGGCTTCAGAGTTGGCTTCTCATGTGTTCCTCAACTGTTAAAATTCTCTCACCCCGTATTTTATTCATTTCAGTCTAGCATGCAAGTTGACTGTGTTCTGCAAGATTAAAAAAAAATACTTTTCGAATCTGTAGCCCACTCTTCAAATTTTTACACTATCATACCTACGTCTACCTCTCAATTTTTAGATGGATTAAAAAGTATTCAACCGATTTCCCATAGCAATATTTATTCAACGCTCTAAATCTAACTTATATGTTACATTTGTCTTATCTCAGGGTTCACATTTAGGACTACTACTGTTTTTAGTTTACATAAATGCGTATCTTTTTCATTTTTTTGTCATTTTCATGAACATAGGCAGTATCATCTTCGTCGACAGGTGGAGCTGTCGGCTCGGCGGCGTCGAGCGCTGCTCCTACAACCCCCTACCCCTTCCCCTGGTCCCCAAGAGTGATGCCACCAACTGGCCAACATACGTCGGGACCAGTACCCCCTCCCAAGAATACCCCAAAGTAATAATCATCATCATCAGTCGGTGGGCGGCAGCTAGTGGAGGAGGATGGCTCCCAAGCGGTGCAGCCGTAACAAACATAGGCAGTCGAAGTAGCGCGACAAAGGCTTTCGCCTAGCGCACTTTAGGCTGCCAAAGTGCCCCCATAGTTTTTTATTTGCCTATGTAAATTATTTCAATCGGCTTTCTTCGGCGGTGAAGCTCTGCCTCGTAAGCCTTTCGTTACCCCTCTTTTCGTCTTCGCAGATAATCCTTTATTTCAGATTTCCTGAAAAGCCAATTCAATTGAATGCTTACATTACGCCTCGTGAACTGGATCCTAAGGTGACAGGCCCACCGTAGTCAAAATCCAAACCACCCTCACAAAATTTTTTTGACAGTCTATAGACTGTCTATAGACCTTTTTCTATAAAGTCTATAGACTCTCTAAAGGAAGAAGATATCTAAAGGAAGGCAATAGAGTCTATAAGAAGTGTATAGAGTGTCTCTAGACCAATTTTATAAAGGCGGGCCTCAACGTGCTGGGCCTTTTTGATGTTTTTGTTCAGGGCCATAAAAATCACTAAGAATTTCTGTCCTCTTAACCTTCACCGTTTCCGCTCCTTTCTGACGCATAAGTGCTGAGGTTAAAAAGATCCTCCACAGTCGGACCTCAAAATGCGAGAACCGCTCTGTGAGAAAAGACATGTGTTGTTTGCATTTCCGAGACGCTGCTCACTCGAGGCGCATTCACGAGCACAAAGCTCGCGGTATAGCAGATTTCCAGCGCTTTACCTGACAACTCGCAATCCCCGCCAACAGTAGCGTAAAATGGAGTATTCATCAGGTGCACGCCTTGCTTTTTCAAAGCCGGCGAAAAACACACGGAGCACACACATGATGAAGGGAGCGCGATTACCTTTTTATTTATTTATTGCTTCTGCTTATTACGGTCGTACACCGCTTTAAATGACAGAAAGAGCCAACTTCGCAACCGGTCTCGAGAGCGCCCCATAGAAGAAGCGAGTCGTTTGCGTCAACGTGTGCTTTCAAAGCCACGGCTTGCCCCACCGGAGCTACAATATATGTGTACCGTCCGCTTTCATCTCGACGTTGCTATGGCGGCAGTCCTGTGCTCGGTGCACTTGACGCGACCGCGTGTGCGGGGGCAAACAGAGCACGCCTTCCTAATCACACGCACGCGCGCGCACACGGCGCGTGTGTTATTAGTTTACCCGTTAGTCGCGGTCACTGCGCGTTCAGAGAAGAGTCCTTTGCTCCGGTTGATTTTCAGTTGCGAAATCGTATGTTTGGTTTATTGGGGTTTAACGTCCCAAAGCGACTGAGGCTATGAAGGACGCCGTTGTGAAGGGCTTCGGAAATTTCGACCACCTGGGGCTCTTTAACGTGCACTGACATCGCACAGTACACGGGACTCTAGAATTTCGGCTTCAAGAAATTCAGCCGCCTCGGCCGGGATCGAACCCGCGTCTTTCGTGTCAGCAGCCGAGCGCCGTAGCGCCGTAACGACTAAGCCACCGCGGCGGGGTGAAAGGGTATGTTCATGCATATATATATATATATATATATATATATATATATATATATATATCCACCTTCGCGGCCTGGAATATATATATATATATATATATATATATATATATTCCAGGCCGCGAAGGTGGAATTTCGATGGAGAAGAATTCTAGAGACGTAGACAATTTATGAAAGCTATGAAGGATCCGAGGCTTTCGTGCATATATATATATATATATATACATATATATATATATATATATATATATATATATATATATATATATATATATATATATATATATATATATATATATATATATATATATATATATGTATATATATATATATATATATGCACGAAAGCCTCGGATCCTTCATAGCTTTCATTCTGGTCATCGCTCGCTCATTGTCTCTCTCTGACTTTCACGGTCCTCTCATATTCCGTACGCTTATGCTTCTATAAACGAGTCCCACGCTGTGCTCTGAAAATCCCGCATCGGGCCCAAGGCTGCGAAATATTTAGGCCCGAGGCTTTCTTGACGTGACATACTCACAGCTTCATAGTTCTCTTCAAAGGTTTGCTGCATTTGCACTATCCGAACTTCGCGGCCCTTGAATATTCAGTCTTCTGATTCTTATCGCAATGGTTCTCATATTGCGCTTCAAGACTTCGTAACTTGAAGGCCTCGGAGCTTAACAATTAGTCTGAAAGCTTCACTGGTTCCCTCGAAACCTCTATAGACAAATTAGCCTATGTGATAGTAAGAAGGGAGTGAGATTCCTTCTGCCGCGCTTCTCTTTAGGGGCAGGTTATGCTGCCGAAGTCTAGGGGCAAATTTCGCTCACTAAATATACGGAAACTTATTCTTGTCAACCGAGGCATAGTGCGACCGCGAAGCCTAGTAGCTTCATTAAGATGGCAACGGGTGAAGGCTTTTAAATACGGCACGGGAAGTCTTGAGGTCAGCAAATAGCGGAGATTGAAGCTTTTGTTAAAATCTCCGCAACTCGTAATACTTCTCGTCTTTTTAAGGAAGAATTAGTTTCCCTCTAAACCTAAATATTCCCCATATTTAGGGACGAATATCTACCCTAGGGTTAGGGTAAAATGCCTTGCCCCTAATAGACAGTACAGGACCTTTAACCTTTTAACTCCTATATATGGTTTATTGGGGTTTTAACGTACCAAAGCAACTCAGGCTATGAAGGACGCCGTAGTGAAGGGCTCCAGAAATTTCGACCGCCTGGGGTTCTTTAACATGCACTGACATCGCATAGTACACGGGCCTCTCGAATTTCGCCTTCATCGAAATTCAGCCGGGATCGAACCCGCGTCTTTCGAGTCAGCAGCCGAGCGCCGTAACCACTGAGCCACCGCGGTGGGAACTCCTATATATAATAATTCTGATCTAGAATTAACCGACCTTCAATGTTCTTGGATATTTTGCCGGTTTACACTTCCATGAACGACTGTCCGGTAAGGGCAGTTAAGCGACCGGAATACTGCACCGAAACTCGTGTTTTTCCTATCCTCACTCGTGGCACTCTTTCACTCTCCGTATCTCTCACCGCATTCGAGACACCCGACATTTTTTTCGGCCACAGAACCAGGTGCATGCATGGTTGGGGCGAAAGCTACTCATCCATTCCAATACGGCGTGCGCGGAAGTGATAGATGATAGTGTTGTCGTTTGGGATCCGAGAGCGGACTTTTGAGTCTTTTCGTCTGGCTTCGAGGTTTGAGGCGGGTATCTTACCTGCCTTCCTCGCTCTCCACAGGCTCTCAACGCTATGTAATGCGTGAAAACACATCAGAAGGCTGCGGTGACAACTGCAGTAGAACGAAGTTTGTCGTTGTCTACGTCTTACGACGTTTAAATGTTGCAAGAACGAGAATGCCTTAGTAAAAACAACAACAAAGGAGAACTCTACACGGTATTTGTTGCCTTTTTTTATTGAGGACCCGACTGTATACATTATTATTCGAAATAAATGGTTAGAACTGCCTCACTCGATCGCCTCTTCCGCAGACGAGTCGCTGGTTTACAGCTCTAGTTGGGGAGAAGCTTTGGCAGCTTGGAAAAGCCTATTAGTTTTACTAGATTTTTCATTCCTCTTGAGGTGATAATAAGATTCTGCATTTTGTTTATTAGGTGTAATTAAAATTATAGGAAAAATGAAAACAGTTCGGAGCAAATGCGATTCACAACTAAATTATTCCAGTGTCGTAACGGTGGCGCC
The DNA here is from genome assembly GCF_055824585.1 of Amblyomma mixtum. Classification (NCBI taxonomy): domain Eukaryota; kingdom Metazoa; phylum Arthropoda; class Arachnida; order Ixodida; family Ixodidae; genus Amblyomma; species Amblyomma mixtum. The sequence continues at coordinate 257,097,057 of NC_143013.1, forward strand.
ATCTCGTTGAAAATGCAACCACAAGTTTCACAAACTTCCCACTTCTATAAGTGTGTGATGAGAGGCTAGTTGGTAAGACATACTGAAGACATAGAACTACGCAGGAGACAGGACACAGAAAAGATGCAGACAGGACGAGCGTAGACTAACGCTCGTTAGTCTACGCTCGTCCTGTCTGCATCTTTTCTGTGTCCTGTCTCCTGCGTAGTTTTATGTCTTCAGTATATCCCACTTCTATCACTCAGTGCACAATGAGTAAAGTATAATTCTGTGCGGAAGGAGATGTATTTTATGGCAGCAAGCTAAAGAAGACGCTCAAAGTAGTGGTAACCGAGGTCACACTAACGAGGTGGCTATTTTTGTTTTTTTGTTTTTTTTTCGGGCGTCTTGTAACAAATAAACCAGTGATTGGCTTAGGACTGGAGAGGTACGACGACTAATTTAATAAGCAGGACACTGTTTCGTTGAGCATAAATAGTAAACAGCAGGAAATACATTGAATTAATAAAAGATACTAGCGGGATTAATTAAAACTCTGCAAAGTCTAACCAGGTCTCGTCTTTCACTTCCCCATCGGAACCCTCAACGCCACCGGCAACATAATTAGTGACTAATAATTGCCCTCCGGTTTCCTCGTTTCCGCGCGTTTTTATTACCTTACAGAACGAGTGGAAAAGTTCTCGCGAAGCTACTGATAGCTGCTCTCCGCGGGAATGATATCTATCGTCGGGACGCAGAAGCTCGGTTTGGGCAATAATCGCGTCCTTCTGTCGAGTAAACACAGTGGCGTTGTTTTCCTCCACGGCAGTCTGCGACCATTTCCAGCCGCCCCAGGTCTCAAACCCTCATGCGGTCGCAAAGCCTATATCGCGCGGCTCGATGGCTGTCCAGTATTGCTAGCAAGCCGCCCCTGTCTTCGCCTACTCCAGCTCTTGAGTGGAGACGACAAATTCTGGATAGTGATATTGGTTTCGCTGGCCGGATCCAGTTCCCTGGCCGGATCCAGTTCCCTGGCAAATAGCTCACTTCTGCAACACAAACAAAAATACCGTGTACGTGCAAGGCAGGGAACGGAGGGCTTCGCAGCGAGCCTCTCACTGTGGTCGCGCGCCGGAGGAAGTTTTTGGCTTGCGTGGGGTGGCGCAGGAAAAAAAAGAATGTATTTCAGATTTTCCACAATGTTTTCTTTTTCATACGGGAAAGGAGTATTTGAAAGCATCTTCGAGCTACGGAATGAAGGGCCTTGGCATATCGTTCGTAGAATCACACGTCCATCCGTCCGTCTGCCTGTCACCATTTGGCTGTCGGTATGTCTGTGCGCAGTCATTGGTATGTATATCTTTCTGCTTGTTTGTTCTGTGTCCGTATGGTTATCTCAAGAGCTCGGACGACCAAGACGGCGAATGCGCTTAGGGAACTAATGCACTCTATTGCGATGTTCTAAGCGTGCGACCCTTTTTTTTTTTTCTTGTCAGGCATCAAGTTCTCAGTTTCATGATTTTTCTTCTGCTTTGCCGCGAGCTCACAATTTTGGCCTCGAAATAAACATTTTCGTGATGGCACATCGCTTAATGGCAGCAATTGTTTAATTGCAACAATTTCTTCTTACAAGAAAGTAATGATTACATTTTCGCTCAGGAAGAATTTATTTGCTCTTGTGTACCTTGATAGCGTTAAGGAGTAGCCTTAATCTGTTCTCGCTAAGATTAATTCATTGGCAGATCATTGCCCAATTTAAAGGGAATTAAGTTCTCACGGTAGTAAATTAACGCCTTTAACTGACCTCAACAGAAATTTTGCATGACTTATATTATGATAATTAAGCTTATCATTTAAAAGTATAATTTTTCGGGGCTCAAGCGCTCCTAACAGGTTGCCTTTCTGATACTTAGATAATATACACGCAGCACTGAATTAATTCCACCTTTACAACTACCCCACCGTTCTTGTCAATAATAATCTTGCTTGGAATCTCCCCACTGAGCATACCTCTAAGTTCTAAGCAAATATCAGCATATTTAGGACACACCTTGCAAAGCACTGTCGTCATGTCTGAAACTTATAATACTTCATTGAACATCGATTTCTCCTATACTCTTACAGACTGCATCAGGTTAGGACTGCAGTCATGAATACTTTTATATCCATTAGAAATTGTGGAGAAAAATTTGGCTTCTTTGGCCTTTTTGAACTATAAAAAAGCTACCATGCAAAGCAGCCTTAAACTGCAATCTTCTGCGTCTCGCAATGAAATCACTAGCATTTGCATGTTTCCTAGTACTCATTTGCACTGATCCACAGTGCGACAAACTAACTTCACATCTCCAGTGCATTTTATACCGGTTAGATAATATTCTCGAAGCTGAAATTCCAATATGTAGTACCATCATTTTCTTGCGTTCATTTTCGCCACGTATTTCCAAAGAGTGAAATCGCTTTTGCGCTCAGGCTGGACTATCAGTAATCCCAATCATTTGGAGAACAAAACAGATAGCGTTACATTAATGGGCGCTATTATATTTCGTTCATATTCATGTTATCACTTAAAGGTATAGCGTTTTTTTTTCTCTACGCTCTAATCCAGCACATCTCTAATCCTAGTTGCTCGAGCAGTCTAATAAACAAACAAAATAAAAAAGGAGTTGTAGTTCGCGGCACTTAGAAACAAACCACACAGACGGGAATAAAAACCAGCTCTGTAAAATAATCAAATTCCGCTCTTTACAATTGTGCAGTACAATCGCATATTTCGATTTCGACGCCAGTCGCGCTCCGTCGAACTATTTTGGTACAAGCAACATCAGCAGCCTGTGCACGTCTGCTGAGGTAGGATAAGAGCTCTAGACTGTACACGAGCCCAATTATTCAAAGAATTCCGCCGATTGTAAAATTCTCAAACACTATGCTAAATCCCATCTGTAGAAGTTGTAGGAGTGGAAAAGGATCATCATACAGGAATCTTGCTCCTCCCCTTAATAAAAAAATAAGCAAATAAAATGCGCTTGTGACAAATAAGAAATTACAACGTGACTGCCTCTAACTAGATGATGAGATAAAAAGGTCAGAAACGGCATCTTCCAGAAGTGAGTGCGATGTGTCGCCAGGCGCAATCTACTTTAGCCCCATGCTATGAACTTGTGCTGCCTGCCTGCTTGGTAAAACCTTGTTTTAAAGCGAACTTTGATTCACGTTATCAGTTGCTTGTCACTAAAGTACCGTCTGCTTAGGATGCAAGACAGATGAGCTGTCTGCTCCCGTAAACGATCCCACCTCTCTGTAAAGAATTGTTGAAAGATGGCACAGCACGACACTGGTAAGAAAAAGAAGGGTTTACCAAATTAAAGGGATGTATTTTCGCCCACAACTGAGATGACAATGAGAGTATTTATAAGAAAAGTGTGCATGCGATCATGTAGCATTTTTTTCTAAATTGAATTTTCTGGTGCCGAGAGAAATATAGCCTACTTTAAATGACTTTACCTTGTATGTTACCTTCCTTAGATAAAATACGCGCGCAAAGTATGACGTAAATGCGGCCAGCAAGCTGCACGCCTATGGGCTGCTTCATCCTCTGTATGAATAGAGTAAAAATTAATGATAATATTAAAACAGAAACTATGCACTTCTCCTTGCAGCCTGCGCATGACAGTCTCGGAAAAGAAAAAAAATACAACAGCTTCGTGCAATTTTTTATCATGTCGTTTGAATTAAGTGTATTTTCGACAATAAGCTCAAGACGTTCTGACCCGTTCTTTTTCTCACGTTCGTAATTAAATTTTCTGAAGCAAATTTCCGGCACATGCATTTACTTGCTCCCAGTGGCAAGAAATCCCGATGCGCTCGGCTTAATCGTATTCTTAGAGGTTCAGGTTAATGCAATGCAAACGTTCTTCGCGTGGAACGGAGTGGGAGAAAATGACAAAGCGAAAAATTTCTTCGTCTTATGGCTTCGTATTAACGTTGCGATCTCGTTTCGTGCGACAAATGACGACCTCGAGAAAGCGAGGGGCACGTATGGAGTCATTGCAAAAGGCGTACAAATGGCAGGCACGGTATATAGCCCTAGGCAATTTACCTACGCAGCTCACCGTCTTCGCATCAGAAATTCACGCTGGCTGCTCCCATCAAGCTATGAGCTTTAGCTAAATTTCTTTCGTTTTGGTTCCGTTTGTACCGTGCTTGGTTCTTGGTTTTCCTTTCGTTGTTAAGAGCTAAATTAATTTCGAATTGTACGGAAAAATCTAAAAAGAGCACAAACTAGTATTGCTCGCTCGGCTCGTGCTCTGCTGGGCGAGAAGGTAGGCAGAAAAAAAAACAACAACCATATTTTTCTTGTTTGTTTTTTTAAATAAGGTTTAATAATGCGAATCGTAAAAATAGACTGTACAGCGCAGGCATCGACAAATTGAGTGCGAGATCGTAACCTTTCTTTTTCGACAATTAACCAGTAAATTGAGATAAGTATGTGAGTACATTTCCAATTTTTAAACCCTTAACCCCCCTTTTTGTCCTTATGCACAGAGTGTACTTAAACCTAACTATCAGTTAATGTGGCACGTGCCTGTTTTGTTGCATATTCTAGACTTCTTCGGAACATGGAAGTTTTAAGCCGAATGGAAAGAAACTCTTGTTCTCTTCATCCTGAAGGCGTTTTTCTTAAAGACGATGGACATGCGTGCCTTCCCCACTTTCTCCGTCCTGCCTTTCGAGCTCTTCTAAGAATAACTATGCAGGGAGACTTTTATCGCGTTCCAGCAGATCAAACTAACACTGCAAATTTTGGTTCTTGTAGGTATCTAGATCGAGCCAGGAAGGATCTTTACGGAGGAGTTAGTCAGGTACAAGGCTTCGCCTATATTTAAAGTTGACAGCGCCTCTGAATGAAAGAATAGAAATAAGTATGGTCGTGTCTCAATCATATGGTGCATTTTCCTCCAAATCCTTCTTGATGCTCCTCGATGGATTCGTGGCCTTCTTTACTGCATTTCTGAACTATTTCACATGAATAAATTAGGTTGTTGCGAAACATACTGAAGACAAAAGACAAACCAATATCCCCTCAATAGTTTCAAGCTTGAAGTGTAAAGAGAAAAAACAAAATAAAACAAGCACAGTCCAACCTATGTCTAAAACAAGGTCAAATTTTAAAAGTAGTAGTATATTGCGACAAAAGTTAGAACAGTATGCTTCGCTCACAGATGTGGTTATTCAAAAACTTACTTGCGCTCTCTTACGTCCATTAAATAACGTCTGCATTCTATACGACGGGATGCAAGGCTTTTCATCAAATAACACTTGGAAGTTCTTTCTGGGTTTAATGCGCTTAAGAAGAGCTCGATTTGGTAATGGTTCTGATATGCACCCCAGCACCTCGACGCAAAACTTGCACAGCTTTCTAAAATCTCAGTTGATGAAAGGTTTACCGAAGTGCGGGGCCTCCAACTCTATATTGCTCTTCCTGTCCTCTCCGAAGTCAGCTGAACAATACGGCTCGGCAACGGAAGTGTGAGGACTATTAGGTGAACAACTAGAATGGTAATCCTATGTGTGTTCGAAAAATAGTCCGCGTTGGGAGTCACAAACTAAACAATGGAAGGGAAACCCTCAGGGGACGTTTCGACTCGTCTTCTACAGACTCTCTTGTCGAAATGTTGGAAGCATCCTTTGCGAATACTTGTCGAAGACAAATCCTCTTCTCGAAACGTTGGCAAGCACGCTAAGGCTTTCCCCTCCCTTGTTCACTTTGTGATTATCAAGAACCATCTGCCCAACCTCTCTCTACTGTGGACTTCGGATTGGGGAGTTTTTTAAAGCACATAAACTAAAATCGCTTTTACTCCAGTATGATGATAATGATTGCTGTGTCGTCATCAAGCCGTTTTAGTAGCGGATTTCCGCAAGAACACGGGGGTTCATATCAATTCACTGTTGTCACCTTTTATTTTTATGCGAAACATATTACTAGAGGTACACTACAGCCCTTCGCCGTGGTTACGCGCCGTGCACACCACGTGACACATGACGTCACGACAGAGGAAGCTGAGGGTCCACCTCGCGCCGTCGCTGTGGTTCCACGCCGTGCAGACCACGTGGTACAGTGACGACACACCACGTGACATACCACGTGACACATGACGTCACGACAGATCGCCGTCACGCGCTGGGAGAGGGAGAACGATGCCATCGCCCAGACACCGGAATGTCCTCGAGCGGCATTCCCGCGCATTTCGAACGCGCGTTCACACTCGGTGTAGGTGAAACGCTCGCTCCACCGGGCAGGCGGACGCGGCTTCCGTGGCAATCCAGGCGCCCACCCAACGCGCGTCTCGGGGTTAGTCGGCGTTCCGCTGTAGCCATGCCGTTGTCTTCCCCCACGACGAAGGCTTCTAGTGGTTGTATTAAAATGATCAAGTATTCAACCAAGGAAAGCCATGTATTAACAAGCCTAGCCATCAATATGCTTCGCATCTGACCAGGGTTAACCAAGTTAAGCCTCAGCCATTTTTTTACATCCCAAGGTGCCGTGATCTTTAAAGCAAGAAGCTTATTGCCGTCAAGCTTACAGCCTTGATGAAAAGGCTCGCCAATTCCTTTTTGTGTGCAATACGTAAAATTGAGTGCTAAAAAACTAACTCACACTGGAATAAGCTCTTAGAAAAACTTACTTCAGGTGTAACCAATTTTTGCGAGGGACTAAATTCTCTAATAATTGTTTGTGTTTGTGTGAGAAACTTCTGACCCAGCGGCACTGGTAAACGAAATTCTAGCTGCACGTGTCGTCCAGCTTTATTCATACATCGTGCTTGAAATCAACCGGCACACTTTTGAAAGACAGCATAAACAACTAAGTATCCTCATACAACCAGAAGCACAAGGTTCGCAACGGTGAAGAAATTACAGCTAAGAAGCACCGTAACGTATACGACTACCTCAGGTGCTCTCTACGTCGCTTAGGTATCTTTTTTTTTTTATTTTTGTGCTCGCCCTCGTGTTGAAAGATGAGGCTCACGCAACGACATCGCGATTCCGCGACCGGAAGCGAGAATAAGCTCCTTCAGCTTTATTGGCCGTACTAATACCGCAGACTTAATGCCCTGACTTCCTCCTATAAGCACATCCCGCTATTCGAGAAAGGGCTAGCAGCAAACCGTTCACTTGATCTCCGGTCACTCGACCTGACCGCGCACCAAATTCCTCTCGTCTTTTGCCCTTCTTGAGTCAGTCTCCTCTGCTACCGAAAACCAACTACACACAAACACGCACACAGAGCTCAGGTGACTGAACCCGTTGCCCACCCAGCCATCGCCCACCCAGGCGGCGCTCAGATCGTTAACACCGTGCTCCAAACTAAAGCCGACAGGCGATGGACAACTCTGAGATTCGCGCCGTCCGCTGCTCTGAGGAGGAAGAAGGTAAGGGATAAGGCCAAGAGAAAGGGGGATGGGGAGAGGAGTAGATTCCTGCCTTCGGACCACACTGTGCAGCGCATGCCGTTCTCCTCCCGTTTCGCCCACGCACGCACGCACACATACGCACACACACTCGGCAGTGAAGAATCGATCGAACGCCTCGCGGACGGCTCCTGCGAAGAGTACGAAGCCAACAAAAAGAGAAAAGGAAGAAAAAACACTGAACGAAAGAAAGAGAGAGGGAGAGGGATGGAAGAGGAGAAAAGAAAAGAGGAACGGGGATGGGCGGCAGCAAACCTAGTCGCGCCAAAACCCCGCTCGCGCCGACGTAGCCGAGCTCGCGGGCGGCGGGAAAACGCGAGCGCCCGTGGCGCGCGAAGCGATGCACCTCCGCACGACTCCGGTGCGCGACGGAAAAAGCATCTCGCGGCCGCAGAGGGAGTGCGCGCTTCGCGCGTGTCGCACGCTCTGTTTGACGCACTCGTCGCCCCAAGCCGAAGCCAAAGCCGCGTCTCGTTCGCTCGCCGCCTGTCTTCCCTGACCAATAGGCAGACGACGCTGTCGAAGTCGAGCTTGAGAAGCCAACCTTCACCCCTACGCTCGCTACTGCTGCTGCCTTGCTCCGAGACACAAGCATCCCGTCGCGACAGGGACTGAGAGTGAGTGACTGAAGTAGTCTTTCAAGTTTTGTTGACCGGTAGAGTTAGTCGCGCTAGCACTGACGCTCGCGCGAAGCGACACTGTGTTGATTTAGCTCGTTTGCGAGCGAACTGCTCTTGTTGACACGAAGACGTCGTGAACGTTTCTCAGCGGAGGCTTCGCAACACCTTTCAATGTGAGTTCTTCCTCTTATTACTAAGGGCTGAGGAGGCAGAGTTTAGTGTAGTTATCGTTCCTTAAATAAGTTATAAGTAACTCTTTCTTGTGAACACAATCCGAAGCCCACTGCCTCTAGATTTTGATGTTCCTCTGTTTTCTTTTTTTTTTTCATAGGGCGTTCTTCGATACACATGAGCAGGACAATGCCAGTGTTTCACTCTGTAACTTTATTATAACGTACAGCCTATCAGAATGTGTGCCGTAGCGTTCTTATACACTTGCATTCATTTTCAACGACCAGTGGGCCACTTACGCACATGGTTCACAACCTGTTGATCCGAACCTGCAGGTCGGGGCGCCTGTTACAGCTCTGAGTCTTGCAGCGGTAACGTTGGGTTATGGTCGGTGCCTTGTGAAAGTGTACTAAGAGGTGGCTTTTGATGAATACAATTGGTGAGATTCTATTGATACCTACCGCCAGCAGAACCTGCCTTGACCTTGTACCTCCACATGAGCGTAAGCGCTGCCTGAAACTAGATCATGCATTCCTGAATTTGCATGTGGAAACACTCCGATTTACCACGAATATCAGGGATTCCTTTCGTGAAAGCGATAAGAAACTCTTGATTCTTTATTTTATTTCTTTAAGACGTTGTTGGTAGACTTTTGTGTGCATTTAAGCATGGAAAGTAAAGTTCCCGACCATGTGGCGAGTCGCGCAAGGTTGCTAAGCTTACTACCATGGGTGTTCTGTACTTGACAGTGACACATTGCTCTCCAAGTCACGTGACCTCGGTCGCGGCGGTCGATAGCATGCAGCTGCGGCGGTTCGGTTGCTTGTTGTGTAATGACACCTGTGGATTTAGGGCTAGCGGTACTTGAGAGACCTATCACACAGGTTGCTCTGACCGCGACCGGATTAGTGTGGAAACTATGGCATCAAAATTTGCCGCAGCAACTCGTGAGTCAATTGCGAGAGTAGAGTCGCGTTGAAAGCCCCAAACTTGCCGTATATTTTGTAGCAATTTGTGCGGGCGTACATTTACTCTTTCGAAAACAACTTTTACCATTTGTAGTGTGTAGCTTGGTTTCGAAGTTTGGTGGAAATGCCACTTCTTTTTCAAGTACACTTCCAAGCTGCCTTCTGCACCAATTAAATTCATCTACACAAAAAAGTTTAAGCGCGCATACATCAACGTCTAATTTCTCAACCGAAATTGAATCCCGTGCACCAAGATAATGACAAGAGAAACTCAGCACTGCACATCTGTCCACTAATTGTGTCTGCGTGGCTTTGGAAGACTCCACTGTTGCGACCACCGCCTGCGTGGTCCAGTGCAGTACTAACGAACCCATCAGAATTAAGGAACAAATAAACTTGGAACGGAAGATGTAATTAATTAGACTTTTCCTATTAGAACAACAATGCAACGGAGTTGGATGCGCCAAGGAATAGAGAGGACAGGGTGGAAACAAAAAAAATTAAGAAGCTTAGTATGGATATAGGAAGTGTCGGACTTTAAGCCGGAGGATGGTAAATTAAGTGTGTTGGTAGAGCTTACGTCTCTTAGCTCGTTTTTTTCGGGTGCGTTTAGTAGGAAACAAGTTATGAAAACAGGAGCTGGCAAGAACAGCTCAGAGCACATTTTGCGCGGTATTATTTTGCTAACCGATGACAGCAACAAACGTCGACAAATTTTCAATTCTTCACTCTTCTAAACGAGCCAAGGAAACAATATTCTTGCGCCCATAATTTCAGTTTGATCAACTCTTAATGGCGCAAAACAAAGAGAGTTTTAACGACGAGTTTTTAACTCGTCGGTGATGAAAAATTGGCGGTGGTAATGAATTTGACCGAAGCGTTACTGAGTAGCAGGCCAGGGCCATGGTACCACCGGCCGGCCTCTCTTACTTTTCTTCTCATTAAAATTCATTTCTCTCTCTCTCTCTCTCTCGTTACTGCAGTCTACAGTTACATCCGTCTGTCACTGGGCCTTTCTCTCAAAGGCCGTCAGCAGAATCGAGGTTTAGTTAGAGTTAAGGTGATGGGCGATAATGACGGCGATAATTATGGGCTGACGAAATAGAGCTGTATTAGAAAATTCATTTCTGAATGAAGTCTCCAGCACAGACATTTTTCCAAAACTTTGCTTTTAAGAGAATCCCTATGGGAGAGAACAGCTTTCAAGTTTTAACGCTTTCTTCGCCGTTCATAACAGAACTCCGGCCTAAAATAACAGCGAACGTTAAGTCGTCTAAGCTTTTCCTCAAGAAGAGCTCAGCGACAAAAAAACGAGAGATAAACCTCTCAACTCCTTGATAGGTGTGTCATCGGGCTGTAGCGACTACGCCATCCGTACATGTGCGCTAAATTCACAAAATACATCATGCATAAAACTCGCTTCCGTTCTCGTGATGTCTTTTTCCTGACGTCTGGTTCTTTCACCGCAACATGTCGTGAACTCATTTTTTTTTAAGCTTTGCAAAGTTAGCTCTCGCGACATTTGCGTGCGTGGCTTAAGGCATAAACACGAGTTCATGGTACCTTGGCTTTAATCAGGCGGAAATGGACACGTCTGGGCCAAGCAATACCGAAGCCATAATCAGGCTTCTAATTGAATAGCGAAGTGCATTCCTGAGGAACTAACTGCAGCAGAGGACCGGAGCGAATCAAATAAAGTGTAAGTTTAAGAAACATGGCCGCAAGTAGTGAAGGATACACGTCTAATTAGAAATCAAGGAAAGAGTCCTTCTTTCTCCAGAAGTGGACGCCTCAGGACTGATGGTGATGACAATGACGATTGCTATGTCTACGTATCGTGTACGAACATGTGTTCAGTTCTTCAGAGACACCTCGATGAACTGTGCCTAGTTGCGCACCACCACCGGAGCAATAATCTGCTCCACATTTTACGACCTGGGCAACACTAAGCCCCAGACTATGTCTGGGACACCGGTCTGTCCCGCTGGACTAGTGAACACCTTAAGAATACCGTGCACCGTGTTACCGGTACCAGAGTACCGGGAGCCCGCCCGTAGCCATTGCGCATGCGCAAATTGCCTAGACGCCGCCAGATGGCGCCACATACCCGGCAACTGCTCGCTTGTCTGCAGCATCGGGACCAATCAGCGCGTGCTCACCGGCGGTGGGCGGGCTCCCGGTACTCCGGTAACGGCAACATGGTACACGGTGTGCTAAAGATGTCTAAAGTCACGGGAGCGCGACGTTACCTGGGCCTTCGACGCAACTGCGGCGTGGGATCGGCGTTCTTGTGCACTTTCCGTGTAGGCGGCCGTTCCTCGGAGTTCCTAGTCCCTAGACGCTCCTGGACAATGTATGAGGCGCTTTGTTAAGTTCTGCACTTTAAACACGAATAAGTTCATATGGGAGTAAAGAGGAAGGAAGCTGACCTCTAGCTCACTCCCTTTTAGGGACAGGGTGTGCTGTATCAAGTCGCGGGGTAGATCTTGATCACTAATAGCAACCAATGCTTACTCTTAGATACGGAGCCATATTCCCATCGCAAAGCATAGTAACTGGATAGGGTTCAGCAATGTAAGGAGGTTTGGTTTGGTTTATGGGGTTTAACGTCCCAAAGCAACTAAGGCTATGAGAGACGCCGTAGTGGAGGGCTCCGGAAATTTCGACCACCTGAGGTTAACGTGCACCCCAGGTGGTCGAAATTTCCGGAGCCCTCCACTACGGCGTCTCTCATAGGCTTTTATATGCCGCACCAGAGGTCTTGAGGATCACAAAAAAAAGCAGGTTGAAACCGGGTTAAATTATTCATAAGTGCCACATTTTAACTATGAAAATGTGCCGTGGGACTTGGCCAGCATGCCTTGCCCTGAAAGAGAGTGCGCTTGAGGACATCTTGCTCCTTTTTTACTGCCGTATAGTCTTATTCGTGTCCAGAGTGTAAGGTACCACCCATTCACCCATTCGGTGAATGTTTTAAGGCGAAAGCCTTTAATGGCTCATACTGGCGTCCGTTAACAAAGTGCGTCACACGCACTTAGCTCGGGAACTAAAATTCATAGAAGAAAACCAATGCTTGCTTCAGAGGGAGGAGGAAAAAATGAACCTACAAGCCAATTTTTATGATGTAAATTAATTAGTAAATTAATTATAGGCAGAAAGCTCGAAAATGCGTCGAAATAGCGCGAACATCGAATAGCCACGGGAACGGTGTGTGGTCACATCCACCGGAAGCCGTCACGGCATAGTGAAAATTGTCACAGAATGGTCGGAAAAGAAAAACGTCGGATTTGTGTTAAAATAGACGGAAAGATGTGTAATTAAGCGTAACAGTTAATATCTCCGGAAGATGTATACTTTGGGTATCGATAAATCCACGGGAACGGTGTGACGTCACATCCACCGGAAGTCGTCACGGCATAGTGTCCTCGGCTGTCGCCTCTCAACACTTCAGTTGCCAAAGTGTCCTCGCAATTTTTTTCAGCATGCTACATATTCACTCTTCTTCATGCCTTCCCGCAAAACAATGATCAGAACTGCTCACAGGTGCTGCTCACTCCGTCTTGAGCAATGCATCATTTATGGAGTAGGTTCAATCGCGCAAATACAATAAATGTGGCGCTTTCATTATACAGGGTGTTTCACCTAAGTTAGAAGAGCGCTTTTTGCAGCATAGCATTGTCAGCCATGTTGTGCGTCCGATTACAGCTAAGATGTGCTAACTAGCAGGCTGGTTAACTAATATTAAAAAGTTAACTTTTTAACTATTGCTAATAGGCTAATTAATTATTGAGAAGCATGTGGCCAAAGATAAGCTATAACAATCTCAGTCTTAAGCATTTCAAAATGAGGGCGCTGTGGCCCACCAAATTTTGGCTATTTCGACGAGTTACGGGCACTGGACAGGTTGCTTTGCCTGAAAGTTTCTCGAAAGCTCATGTATTTTGGCTCGATGTAGCCAGAATATGTTGGGCCACAGCGCCGAGGGTAACCGCGTTTTCGAAATTCTAAAAACTGATATGGATATCACTTTCGGTGGGCTACACGTGTCCTGGTAATTAAGAATCCTAACAGTAATAGTTGTAAAGGTAACTATTCAATATTGGTTAATACGCCTGCTGGTTAGCAAGTCTTAGCTGCATGTACTAGACTATTTACAATACTATGCCGAAAGAATTGCTCTTCTAGCTTGGAAAGCCTATTTTTCAAAAATTGTGTCAAGTCTTTGGTGAAAGACCCTGTATTTACCTTTTGTTGTCATTACCGCCGTGTTCTCACGAAACATCGAATAATTTTGCTGCCTTGTTGCCTGTGACGAGTATCAAAACAACCGATGCGTTTGACGGTGGCAGTGGCTCCTCATCAGCAGGAAGAATGAGTGTGCCGAAGGTCGACCAGTTGAACTCTTATATCATTATGGAAAGGAAGATGATAGCTGTAACATTATGACACAGGAAGAGAGCCTGCAGAGTGAGTCAGACAACGAGCTCGTCCTTGGGCAGGACATGCGATGCGAAGGCGAGATAACCTATGGTCTTTAACAATAACGTACTGGAATCGAAGAGAAGGCAAGTGTAGCAGGGGGCGACAGAAACTTAACTGGGCGGATGAGATCAAGGGGTTTGCGGGGATACGATGGCTGGGACTGGCACTGAAGAGAGTTACTTGGAAAGATTGGAGAGGACTTCGTCCTGTAGTAGTTGTAGTCATGCTGATTATGATGATGATGATGATCACCAAAACTCGTTTACCTTCGTTTAATTCACAGGCAGTAGCCCAAACAGATCAAAGCGCGCTCCGTTCTGAGGATTACAATCACCCTATTCGAATGTGAAGTGTAGGCATGAAAAACTCTTCCATACCTCTCCGAGTAACCTAACGCAAGAGGGTTTTACTTTTAACTCCTTTCCGGCATGAACCGCCGGAATATAAACTACCGCGTCAAGCCGTGCTCTTTCTGTTAGACCTATAATCAAGCCTTCGAGAGCTTTATACATGCCAAATTTTCTGAAATGCTTTCGTGATCTCATATACGAAGTTTCAAATCGATTTTAATAGTTCGTCCTTCTAGGAGAACAGAAAACGTTTATTTGAAATTTGCTATCTGCACCAATAGCCAATCTTATTTTGCTAATATAATCTATATAGCCTGGTAATGCTCACAATCGATTTAACCCTACCACTTAACTGACCAGCCGTCAGTCCGACCGACTTTGCTTACTTCGTATCGTACCTAATTGTAAGAGAGAGAGAGAGAGAGAAAAAAACTTTATTGTAAGAGGAATTAGGGGCACGCCCCAGGGTTCCCGCACGACCCCACTGCACTCAGGTACAAAGTGTTCAAATTTTCTCTTACTGGTTGCACCATGAGCATCGTGACGACAGCATACGACATGAACGTACATTCGCAAGCTGTCTTATCTGACACACATGTTATTCAAAATCCGTGAATTGCATTTTACGCGTGAAACTCGTCACGACACAAAACAGGTTTCTTGGGGTAGGCCTAGAAAAAAACTTTGTTCATGAAGCGTTTCCAGGACTTAAAATTGCCTACTGTCTATTGTTTGCTTCCTGTGCACACGCAGTGGGCTTAGTCAGGCTCATGATGATGATGATGATGAAATGCTCAAGCTCCAGGCACAAAAGAAAGAGACTGACAGAACATCGGAAGTCTTATCAAGAGTAGCTCAAAGAAGGTATGCTTGTGTTGAAAGCAATAAAAAGCAGTATGAAAGGGGAAAAAAAAAACATTGCGTACGCACTGCGACAGGCAATGCACAATGTCAAAAGTTTTGCAAATTATGTCCTCCGTCATTCGCTGCTTTAACTCATCGGGTAAAGAGCTCTCTAGCTTTAATGTGGAAACGGTTATTGGCACCGGAATACAAAAAAGAAGAATGTGCGGGTTTAAACTCTGTTCATCCACAGTAATCGGCTAATATCTCTCGCCGCGCAGAGAAGCGGATAGTTAAGACAGTTAGCAAGGGGGTAACCATCTAGTTAGCGCTTCCCAGCGCCATTGACGGCCACCTTACCAATACAAATTCATTAATCTCTTGCCCCGCCCACGCTCTCTGCCTCTTGCAGCTATGTTTGCTTTACGTCGGAATGCGATCTGTTACTTTAAAAGAACGTCAGTTATCTCTTCTCGGGATTAAGGGTTCACTTAATAATTCATGTCCCCCTCTTGAGCTCGGATGTCACTAATCTAAGCTGCTCTAATACCGTCTCTCAATTCCACCTCTATCATTTTCCTTTCCGAAGCTGACTGCTCTATTAAAATTTCACTACATTCGCGTTAGACTCAAAGCGCCGGCCTCATGATAGAGATTGGTATGCTGCTGCGTACTTGGCACAGTTGGTAATGAACAGCCAATATCTGCGGTGAAGCAACGCCTCAGTAAACGAAGTTTAGCACACTAAGCGTATACTTTTCAATGCAAATTTCGCAAACCCTATTTTGTTCACTGCCGAAATGGGCGGTGAGCTAACCGCAATTTACGGGTTAAACTAAAACAAGCCCGTGGTGGGAGGCGCTATTTAAATGGAGTGGTCTCTAACGTGCCTAACGAAGTTTGCGAGCTTTCGACGAACACACCATTTACCAAACTCTATCGGCTACAGTGAGCCCGTCGGCTCCTACCCCCGCTCTTTTGTCTACACGTGGCGATTCGACCACCGAACAACTGCCCCGAACAGATAAACAGTCTACCTCATTGTTAAGCGGTATAAGAGGTTTACATCCGCTGCTCTGTTAGCTGGCAGACGGCGGGTGCTGATTAGTAGCTGGGTAATACTTCCGAACGCTAGCTACTCTCAGCGAACGACTGCCAACGAGAAAAGCCACTCGATTGTCGCTCTGACGTCATCCCCTAATAGCATTTTCTTTCTTCCCTGTTATCAGATCATGAAGAGGGGGACACCGCGATGCGTCCTAGTGTTATAACGTGATCCATGCGAGCCTAACTGTTTGGAGAAATTAAACAAGCCTAGCGTACGAAACATCCGCCGTTAAACTTGGCACTCAGTCTGCTCAACTACAGAACGAGGCCTTTCATGGGCTTTGATGTTGATAAAGACGGGAGAGGCAGACACGCTAATGGGCGGCTGGTTCGTGATGTCCTGCATGACAACCGGTGTAGTTGACTGAGTTTGAATGGTAGTCGCGTAAAACGAACCTAGCAAGAACGAAAGCAGCTTGTTAGGAAGCGCAAACCGAAAAGAATATGCTGGACAAATTTCGTGCATTTCAGCAATTACGAGCTTTATAGAATAGATTTGCAAAAATGTGTAAGCTGACGAACTTGTAAAGGTTCAAAAATAAATATATGTGAGGGCCATCAACAATAAATGACAGCTGTAAACTCCAACAATACAGTAAAAAATACAAAGTAATATGCTACCTCAGGGACGGGATTGAGTACTTAGTAAATGGACTGCGAGGTTTTAGTTTACTTAAGTTTCTAACTTCGGGAGTACCATGAGACTCAATACTGGGACCGATCTTATTCCTATAATATACGTCCATGATATCGCCTTAACCATTTCCGAAAAAGAGGTTATTAGATAAGCCATAATTAGCACGATATAGGTTTTCTTCAGCTAGATTTGAGCTACATTAATTCATGTTGTCAACTGGGGAACTTGCTGTGAATCCTGACAAATGCTACCCCGTGACGTTTAGTAAATGAAAGCCGGCTAGCTGATTTCTTTCATAATTTAATGAAAGCACTTCAACAAGATACTGATACTTAAATCCTCAAGCGTTCTGCTTTGTTCCGGCTTATCTGCATGGAAACACATGGACGTGCATGTTAAAGACTCCAAATATGTCTAGCCTATATATTCAGAATTTTTTGTGCTGATCCTAAAATTGTTAAAATTGCGTCGTCGGGGCGCTGGCGAGGACGCACTAGGACTAAGCCACTGCAGATTAGGATCAACCTTATTTAATATAGGGCTGAGGCAATTCAAGTTTATGCAGCCAGATTTATGTCTAAGCGGCACGCTATACACATGAGGATAGCTGAAATAAAGAAGCACTTTGGACGAGATCCACAACAGACGTCAGATGTACAGATAGAAGCAATATTAGAGGGAACGCGGGAGTGCGTGCCCGCCGCACTTCGCAGACCGCTGTCGCCGACAGGCGGCGAGAATTGGCGGCAAAGGCGCATTCCCCTGGTGGCACACATTCTCGTCGGCTGTCGGCGGCTGCGCTTTGCGAATCGTGTAGGCCACGCGCTCACGCGTTCCCTCTAATATTGCTTCTAGCTGTACATGCTAAAACTTCAATTATAATATTTGATACATAGTACGATTTAGAATGCGTTAACAAGCATATACCTCAGAGCACAGCTCTATGTTTCAAGCACAAGTGACAGCTTCTACCTAATAGGAGATTTTAATTTCCCGGTGCCATCTTCAGTGCCTTGAACGGCCGGATGCTGTGGAATCTTTAAAAAGATGCTGTTTGGTCAGTCAGACCAACGAATTCAGTAGGTGCTGTTCTTCCTGCTGTTCTTTTGTTTTCTCGCTTTTTCGCTATTGTTATTCACGTCAACTGGAAAATTTATGTCGAGTTTTGCATCCTCTTTTTGGCAGATTTCGACTATCAATTTTCACTCTGTGCGTACTCCGAGCTACAATGCATTACCGCTAGGTTTTTTTTTTGTTAATTCCTGAATATAAAAAAAGCACCCAACCCTCATAAAACCAACGCTTCAATCGCAGTAGTTAACGAGAGGTGTTACTTCTGTTTTTCCACTAGTTTCTATCAGGACAAATGATCCCAGTAAAGGTATTTCAAGTTTCATCAAGAAAAAATAAATTTGGTTCCGAAGCGCCCTTTATAGGACCCCAGGTGGTCGAAATTAATCCAAAGCCCTCCACAAAGGCGGCATATTCTTTCTGCCTACCAGTTCCTAGTGCTTTCCTTCCCTCAAGCCGCAGTTTTTATTTTTTTCGTTAAGCGTCAGCATTAGAAGGGTCTGGTTGGTTGGTTTATGGGGTTTAACGTCCCAAAGCGACTAAGGCTATGAGAGACGCCGTAGTGAAGGGCTCCGGAAATTTCGACCACCTGGGGTTCTTTAACGTGCACTGTTCTTTAACGTGGTCTGTTAAAGCGTAAATGGTGCCCACCATCACACTTGACGTGAGACTTGTGACGTGTAACTTGTGACGTGTCAAGCCTTCACAAGTTACCCGTTGGATGTGAGCGAACTGCCTATCGTGGTAGGTGGTGATTAAATTAATGACTCCTCTCAAAAGGTTGCTCTGGAAGAGCAACCTTTGCCTCACAAGCCTCACCGGTGGCTGCGTTGGAAATCGCCACCTGCCTGTGCAGTGGCGCATCGCTTAACCGCTGCACCGCTGCGCCTGGAGTGGGTGGAAGACTTCCAGGAATCTATGGATGTAAAGTAGAGGAGGTTAACGCATTCAAACGACCCACCGAGGATCGCCTTATAGTTACTTTTTTTACATACTATAGCCTCGATGGAGCTGTCACAGGAGGATACAAATTATGCACAAGATGCCGCCGCGGTGGCTCAATGGTTATGGGGCTCTGCTGCTGGCCCAAAAGGCGCGGGTTCGATCCCGGCCGCGGCGGTCGAATTTCGATGGAAGCGAAATTCTAGAGGCCCGTGTACTGCGCGATGTCAGGGCACGTTAAAGAACCCCAGGTGGTCAAAATTTCCGGACCCCTTCACTACGGCGTCCCTCATAGCCTGAATCCTTTTGGGACGTTAAACCCCATAAACTAAACTAAATTGTGCTAAAACAAATGGTGGTAATAAGCAGCATAGGAGATAGTACGAAAGTACAAAGGAATGAAGAGTGTTGACATCGCAGATGTGGTTCGCAGAATGCAAACATTTTTTTTTAAAGGCAAAACATGGCTAGGCCCAGGAACAGAGCCCCAAATTTGCATAACCTGGGGAAAAACAACTATCCGCCGCGAAAGATGCGGTTTGTGGTTTACTTGTCTCTCCTTTTCTCACAATCATTCCACCATCACCCCCTTCCCGAGAGTGGGCGTTGGCGGGAGGTGTTGGAGAGAGGGCTGGAGGCAGATTAACATTGTTGTTGTCACCGGCTCCTCCCAACACAAATCGAAAACCTTGCAGAGGACACATTTTTTTTTAAACATCCAAGAACTGCAGTACAAAAGCTTCGACACGACATCTGTAGAAGCCGAACCAGCGATCTCCCGCTGTTAGCAGCAAATTTTTTTTTAGTCCCGCATTCATCATCATCATCAGCCTGACTACGCCCACTGCAGGGCAAAGGCCTCTCCTATGTCTCTCCAATTAACCCTGTCCTTCGCCAGCGGCGGCTGCCGTATCCCAGCAAACTTCCTAATCTAATCCGCCCACCTAACTTTCTGCCGCCCCCTGCTACGCTTGCCTTCTCTTGGAATCCTCTCCGTTACCTTTAAGGACTAGCGGTTACCTTGCCTTTGCATTAAATGCCCTGCCCAAGCCCACTTCTTCCCCTTGATTTCGACTAGGATGTCATTAACGCATTCAAGCGTAGCGAATTTGAACGAATGCCACATATGCCAGAATCTCCCTTCCTTTTCTACGCAGGCCCTTATTTTAACCCCGCACGTATTTCTGCCGCGTATGATAAAGGCTTGCCATTGCATTTCTCGACGATATTTTCATTCGCTGCATACAGGACGAGTCGACAACCATTTTTCGCCAACCGCCTATAAAATTGACTCCTACTTCGCAAAGTTAATTGTGCTGTTTTCTGCAAACACGAAGTTAAAAGGAAGTTAAAGAAGCTTGCAGCGTGTCCCCTACTCCCTTCTTTGCCAAACTGAAAGCAGGCGAGGACGTTTTTGCAGTGAAATTTACTTTCGCGTATAGAGCACCCTATCAAGGCGATACATCACCCGTTTTCTGAATAATTGAAAATCCCCGAGCCTGCCCTTTCTTCCTGCCTTAAAAAGTTAGCAGGAAAGTGGAATACTTAGTCAAGGGAGCCGGTTTAATACGTTCGCATACACTTAATAACATCCCCCCCCCCCCCCCCCCAGTACTTCCACAACATGCTGCCTTATCTTTAGAGGAAATTGATGGCGCGTCCAGCGGTCTCGAATATATTTTGAATAAAGCCCGAGATTGCTATTCATAACAGGATATGTGCCAGCAGTCATTGTACTTATTACGTATTATACTAACCTTGCTTTTAGTGCCTGTGCGCGCGTGTGCGGGATTTAGTTTTGTTGATCATAACCGCTACTGCAAAAGCGAAATACACTGTAAACACAAATAAGCCCAAACAGGAATATAAATGGCTAGTGTCCGCTTTTAAACTCCTTATTGAAAATTGCGCAATCGACTTTAAGTAGTAAAAAAGAGGAAATCCTCCTTTTTTACTGCCGTCGCGAAATCGAGGAGTAAAATAAAGCATTTACATGATTTTACTACTTTTCCAAGAAGGAGTATGTCGGCTTCAATACTCCTTCAGGCCCTTTATGCACTCCTTAGTGTCTGCCCGCCGCCTAGTGGCAGCTGCCGGTTCGCTGCACTTGCAGGTGACGACGCCGGCTCTGTCGTCGCTGCCTGCTCGCCTGTGCTTTTGCTGCTTCACGCACGTTTGTCATGTTACAAGACACCGGATCGCCGCAACCTCGCGCACCAAGGTGCGCCACAGACAGTGCCTGTGAAGCCCCCAGTGTATTCGGAGGACGCTTGGTGTTGCATCGCCTGCGACGGCAGTCTGCGAGAGGCTTAGCCAGCCGAGCTCAGCCGAGCCAACATGGCGGTGTGTGACGCGTCGACCTCCCCGAAGCCGCCAGTTTGCCACCCGCTTCTTTGCGCGCTCTTGTCGTGACGTAAGACTGGACATCATCGACCTTAGCAGCAACGTGCTGCAATGAACGTCTCACTCAAGCCAGCAATATGTGCAGAAGCAGCGGCTAGTCATTCATTGTCTACGCAGCATGCAAGTGTTGGCTGCTGCCGTTTCGCCGCGCCGACATGGCGATGTGTGTGTGACGCACCAGTTTTCTCGACATCGTCGGCCCCTCGTTCTTTCGCTGTATTGCATGAATACTAAAGACCGGATTATCATCGTCGTGTGTTCTGGTAAGCAGTATTAAACTCTCCTTTGATGCCATAGACGCGCATGCACTTAACGCCGCTCCCTTTTCAGTGTGCGTAGACTTGCTGTGAACCAAGGGGGCGCCGAGATGAAAGGCTTAACGAGAACAGCAAAACAGCAAAGGCTTCATTGTGGTCCGGTGGAGCCAACTCACACAGCAGGCATGAAGTAAGTATCTGAGAAATTTGTTGTTGCATGCGGCTGAAAAAAAGAGTGTGGCACTGCAGTCGTGGCTGTTACGCTAACATGTACAGCTGGAAGTACGGTCAGTTCTTCTAGGGACCAAATTTTCTTCATGCGTTCACGCCCCATGAATATGGAAAAGCTGTACAGGCAATGACAGGTGAAAATGCACAGCCTTGGGGTCTGTGAATTTTTGTCACGTTATTACGAACAGTGCTGAGAACCGTGCCCTAATCGGTTGCTTCCTTTCCTGTGTTTTAAGAGGGCCTTGTTATGCAAACAATGCAAGCGATTTTATTCTTTTCAGTCATAGCACAGGACATGGCGACGCCTTAGCGCTCACGGAGATTAGCTAAACTGTTACATTTTCCGAGTTGGTGGCATCTTAACGTTGCAGCGATTTTCGGCAGCGGACATGAGGTTTCAACCATACTGAACGCTGCCTTTTCTGAATGGTTAGGCGTCTAGTTCCAAAATGTGGTATCTTGTAAGCTCTTCGCATTTGAAAAATGTTAAAAGAAGTTTCCACTACGCGTGCAGTTTCCGAACACATTCCATTATGTGAAACTCGTGGAGGCAAGCGTTCCGGTTCAGACTACTGATCCCAGGAAGGCAGCGAAAGAAAAAGAATAAAGCTTACGCCAGTGTACGAGATCACCTGCTCGTGCTGGACGTAGTACATTGGCGAAAGCAAGCATTTCCCAGAAAAACTGAAGCAGCACAAAGCGGATGCCAAACAAATGAACAAGGAAGGAAGCGCGGGTTGACAAGACTGACTTCGAGGGAACTATCCTTGCATCAACTGTCTAAGATCAGTGACCCGGCGGATGACTAACCGAAGGCTTAAAAAAGGCAAGCTGTGACTCACTCGCAGTCACACCTGCTGAAAGAACCAAGAAGATTCCCAAACATGTTTTTGTTTTTTTTTTTTCTGGTTGGCGTTCTTTCCCGAAAGTATATTCCTTTCCCAGCCAGATAGACCTGTCTGGAATGTTTTCTTTTGAACCCTGGCCACGAATGTGAGGGCAAAGCTTAACAGAAGACAGGTGGCGGCGGGAGGGTGGGTCTGGTGGTAGCTTTCTATTCCTAACAATGCCTGCTATGTCAGTCACCCTTGCCCTGCCTTTGGCCTATACACAGAATGAGGACGTCCTGAAAATGCGTAGCTGCGGGCTCTCCCATCAAGGAAATTGCATGTAAGCTTCCGCTGCGTGTATGCAAAGCGCTGTCTTTTGTTTGCATGTTTTGATTTCAGTAATTGGTTCTGATATGGTGCCTGAAAAGCATGAGGAACCTCTGACAAGTAAAAAAAAATTATATCTCGAGGCCTCTTTCGGTGCAGGAACGCAGCCAAAGGCAGCGCGAATGCGCAAGTGCCTCAGTAAGACCATTTTATTTTTTTCAGTTTTATGCTTTGCGGAAAAAATGTTCCCTATCGATGCTGCTTCCCATTCGCCGTATTGCTTTAACGTTTACGAAAGCGGCTCTCTGGAATTTGTGATTCCCTGAAAACCGCGTTTAGCCGCTGTCATCCGACAGCGTACAGGTATGTATTAGCTAGTTGATTACCTACTATGTTCTGCTAGCTAATCTTTTGTCATGAAAAACGTTTAAACTTCAATAATACCTACTTTATTGAAAAGTGCACTCTGAACGGCTTTGGGACGTTGACTTCTACACTTGAAGCACGTCATACTTCAAGCTTAGAGGTGCAATTCCACTGATGCATTTGTTTTTCTAATCTTTCTTTCAGAAGGAGCCTGTACGTTGACAGCGAAGCATTTCAAGATTCCCTCCTTGCTTTCAAGTGTGGCATCTCTATTTTCATTCCTTTGGGTATTTAAATTATGTACCCAAAGACAGCGTGGGTTAACGCACTCTTCTTTTCGACAGGGGCCAAGACGTTGGTTCTCTGTAACCGTCGAAAGCAAGCTGCCGAACACATGTCTCAAATGTTTTGTACCCAATAAAATATTGTTTGAAATAAATCACTGTAAGTTCATCGACGCATTTATCCTGGAATATCAAGCTCTAAAATGAGCCTTCCATACGAATACTTTATTTCAAATCGGCTTCCGCATCAAGTGAAGTAATATACTCATCTGGGAATCATAAATGTAACCCTATAGTAAGAAAAATTTCTCCAAAAATTTCCTGTCAAAACTACTTAAAAGGAACAGGCACGTACTCCTGAAATGTACTATAAAAGTAGCTGCAAAGGAGTATATAATACTTCTATTAATTGCCATGCTAACTCCTTTGTGATCACAACTTTACTCCTAAATAAACTCCCGTCTGCAGAGCGGTAACACTTTACTCCTTCTAGCACTCCGAAAGTATCCCTTCAAGCAGAGGAGTAGACGATATACTCCTATTCTGAGGAGTATAAAAACCTCTTTTCGGGAGTGCGCTACGCGATGAGCCATTTACTCCTATCCGGGTGTTTTTCGGTTTGCAGTGTATAATAAATGCAATCAACAGGATATTCTTTCTTAACTTTGTTCTTGTTTGTCTCGCGCCTGTTATGCACTCAGTATCTGAAAAAGCAAAACCGGAAGTTGGTTTTACTTCCCCCGACGATCGAAATTGCCGGCGGGATTCGAGTGCAGCCCATTTTCTGCAAGTCTCTTTATCAATGGAAAACATAATGTGCGCCTCAGCGGAAACAATAGCGCTTATCCAGTGTTACCCAATGTGTTTCCGTTCTTTCTGTTTCTCAATAACGGGATTTGCATGATCTGCCCGTTCAGTTCAATGCGATCTAAGCGTCGTAAATCCGCGCTACTGATTTCCCTTGCGAGGAGCTGGGCTGTGTTGTTGATTTTATTGACGTCACCAAACAACCAGGTTATAATGCATCCCGGTGAAGAATGCTCCTGAAAAAAAAAGTTTTCTTGTTTTTTTTGCAAAATGCTTTGTTTACAGCAGGCAACTTGCAGCGCTGAGAATGATATATGCTTATTGAGCAATGCTTTGCATGGCACGCTTTGGGAAAAATATTGTTCTGTTCCATTTTCTCTGGATTCCATATCGGTATTCTAGGGAGTTTAAAGCGGTGGACTGAATTCTTTTTAACTACAGCAGCCCAAAAAAGGCCTTCATTGAGTAGCATTAATTTTAAGGTGCGTCTTAGGGGGCGTATCGTCCACAAAAATTTTCTTTAGAGACAGCACGTGCTTGAATGGGATTCTGACCTTCAATATTTCGGCCATTTATGGCCGATAATGGCATTGTGGCTGCTGTTTCTTTATATTCGTAATGTCATAAATCAAGCTTTCTTTCTTTTCCGGGCCAACTCTCTTTTTTTCTCGCGCGATTTTTACCAAAACAAATAGGCACTCGAAAGATTTCAGGCCTCATCAAAGATCCCTTCAATATCCTCCAAAGCGCTCTTTTCAGGCTTTATAAATCTTTCTGCGCTTTTCTCTTCAGTTCCCCAAAACTTATCGACGCTTTCGCTATTCAGTTCCACGTTGCGGAAGAAGCCAGCTATATTTTTGTGCTGGGCATTCTATAATCCATTCTTTACATAGGTCGAATATGCTGATGGAGTGGTGTCCTTCAAAGTTTGCGCACACAGAAGGGCTTTCTTTTCATTCCGCCTATGCGTTATGCGCGGCACAAAGACATTCAGTGCTCGTTAACTACACGTCATTTAGCTTCCGCCGTCCTGCTAAACGATATCATCTACCGGAGCCGGCTTCCCCTTTCGCATCTATAATACACCACTCCGCATCTTCCTACTTCTTTTGTGCTGCCCCTAAAAGCCGTTGCGAAGAGCTCCTTCATCAAAGCACACACCCACAAAGGCGCACGCACATGCCTATCAAAAGTATAATAAAACAAAACACACAAGAAACAGCACAAACTCCAACCGCGACCAGCGCTCTCCTTCGTCCCGCTTTCGCCAACACGAAAGCAACACGCCGACTGGGTGGCGGTTAATAAATCACGTGACACCGGAAACATTCCCCACACGGGGTGTATACTGTATGCACATCCCTACATATACCTATACGTCATATAGAACCTCTCGCGGGAACCGCTCCATCTTTATATCGTGACGAAGATGAGACGCGCGTCTGGCTGGGGAATTATTGATTACAGATCCTTCTTGTACGCTCCCCCCCCCCCCCCCCACCCCTCCGTCGCTCCTGCCGACTAGAAGCCACCACCTCTCTACCCAACAGGGTCCTGGCTGTCCCATTAACGGCACATCAAATCCCTCTCCCGCATCCAATCTCGACCCGAGCCGAATTGTGCCTAGAAGCATACGCTGCCGCATGCTGCCGCGGCACTTGGCGTTGTTTACATGTTGTCCTTGCGCGTGGGCGCGCGTGCTAGCTTCGAGAACAAACACACGCACACACTGTTTGCGCTGCGCCTGCCCCGGAAAGCGAAGGTGGCGTCGCGGCGCGGCGGAGACGCTTAATACGCAATCAACGCGGCTTTAATTGAAATACCCGCTGGTCTTTTCCATGGTTAGTTTCCTCTTTCCTCACTTAACTTTTTCCGCTCCTCATAACCGCCCTACGGCGAAGGTATAGCGAGAAGGAAGGGCACATGTTATTGCAATCTATCTTTCATCACCGGCGCGTTTTCTAAGGCAAACATATAGCTATGAACGTACACGTATAAACATACACTTCTTGCTCGGGAGTGCGGGTGAAGAGGTAGTATGGATTATTCGGTTAATAATGAATCACTGCGCGTCCCTCACTCACTCTCACACTCATTCTCTCACTCTTTCCCTCTTCCTGTCTCCTTGAAGAGGCCCTCACTATGCGGTCTCTGGGGATGGTAACTCCCTTACCCCTTCGGGAAGGGGAAGATGATGAGGAAACCGTTCTGGGCCTCGCCCGCGTGACGGCTTGAGTTGGGAGAGCTGGTTATTAGAAGCACTAATGGCGGCGTGCCTGAGTTCGTTCGCGCGTGGACGTGTGCAGCGAGGCGCCAGGAAGTAATGCATACGAGTCTGTTAAAGATTAAACCCTGATGCGTTGCAGATTATAATGAATCCGCCATGATGAGAACAACACGGCGTAGCTTATGTGTCTCGGCATGGGTATGCGGGTTGCGGGAAACACTTGTTGGCAACGGAATTGTGCGGGTTTATAGGAATAATCGGGGAGTAGCCCCTATTGTGCACGACATCTTCTCATTGGCGCGAGCAGCAGGGCTTTTTATCCACATCTATAATGGTGGGCTGAATGAGCATGTGCTGGGCTGGGAGCACTGCAATAGAGTCCTTATAAATGTCTTTTATGAACCTTTATTCCTTCGTAGTGTCCTCTTACGTTAGGAGGGTTAGATGAGTACTTTCTTCCACGGTCATGCATGCTCTTTGCTGCCTAGTTACACTGCAACAATCTCCACCACATTGTCTAAATGCAATCAACATATGCAGTCGTCGGTGATGCGGTAAGCAATGCTCATAAAAATTTCTGGAAAGGCCTTCAACTTGAAGTCTGGACGTGCTTTACATACGTGATTTATATTTGACTTCGTTCTTTTCCTGCAAATCCTCGCTATAGCTCAGAACATTAAACGTCAAACTAAAGATGCTGCCCCTAGTTCTAACTTCCACGCCTTATCCTTTCTGTAATGGGTGTATTTTCATCATTTTATCCGCCGGTAGAACCGAAATCAGTTGCGGCAGTCCCCATAGGTTACTAGCCGGCGCAAGGCTGTAGCTTGCTACTTGTACAACTTAGACGCTTTTGCGAAACCTGAGCATTAAAGTGGCTTTCCTAGTAGAGGCAGCAGCGATAAGCGGTGGCTTCTGTGCGGGGATAATGCCCCCATCTCCGTCCCACGCAGCAGCTATCTGTATAAATAATACTGAGACCAACAGACGACCTGCATGTCCCTCCCGAAGGCACGTGGAATAACTATATAGGCTTCCGTTGCACCGACACTACTCGAGACGCCGAGAATAAAAATTGTATAAATAAGAGACCAATGCACTTCTAAGTGCTCTGTGGGTCGGCGACACATTCGAAGAGAGGCAAACCCCACCTTTTCAGTTGCTCACGTCGTTTCCATGAGTGCGTCTCCGGTGTTTGATCTCGACCTGGCTTTTGTCATTTGTCGGCCCGTGCGCTGAACTTCACAGGACCGGAGATTTCCCAACTTTGCAAAAGGGTCGTGCTCCTGTTGCGCTCTCCGTCTCAAAGCTTACAAAGGTCTTACTGGCACCTGACAGGTTAGCTCAGAGGGTTTAAAGCATGCGTTTGAAAATAAGCACGTACTGCCTCGGGTTAAAGTTCACTGCATTGCTGTTTCACTGCAGTTGTGTTAGCAAACTTTCGAGAACATAACTGTGGCACTCACTTTGGAAACAATGTTTTTGCTGTGTTTTTTTATTTCTTCAGTACCAAGAGCGCCCTGATGTGCATTATTGTGGGACTAAGGGAGTCGAGAAAATGGGACACAGTGATAGCATAATTGACGTCACGAAAGTAATGCGTAAAATAGAGGTTGCTTATAGACCACTAGCGTACCTGCATTGTCCAGAGCTGATACTTCAAGCTTACTGCCACTTTTCATACAAGCCACCGCGGGATGGCGCTGGGATCATCCCCGTTATCGAAAGAATCACCCTGCAGGTTCGACGTGCGTAACTTGGTTTCGATGTTCCGTGAAGGCTGACGCGGCTATAGGAAACCCCGAATCGCATATGTGTTGTAACGTCCTTTACTTGCACAGCCGTTGCCACAAGGCTGGAAGACAAAGATGCACTAGCTACCTTTTCGACAGTAAACCAAAAACCACTTTTCACGTACTCTACGGACATCATTAAGTTGTCGAGAGTAAAACACTTCCAGTTAACGCCGAACGACCGGACTCTGCCCATCTCCAAGAAAGACTAGTGGACATATGGCTGGAACCACGGCCCTCCTGGCTCGCAACGAAGGTTTTCATACCCAGCAATTCTGGACAAAAGCATTTTGTAGCGAGAGCTACATTACCCGCAGTCTCGCCATTTCGCTGTGGGCCTTCGGCGTCACTTGTGCGCATGCGCGAGGAGCCGGTTGACGTCACAGCCGCGCAGCTGGTGCGCCGCGCCGCTCGCCTCCAACCGAGAGGAGCCGCCGAGTGACGTCACAGCTGTCGGCGCCGCTCGCCTCCGACCGAGACGTAACCAGGGATATAGCGTTCCTCTCGACACGTATGTCCTGGCATAGCTGAACTAAGCCACTGCCAATTTTTTTCTGCGGGTAAGAGTTCACTTTCTATGCACTGTCTATGCACGCTTTAGCTATAGATCTTGCTTCTGCTATGTGGGAAAAGTTCACTGCAATGAATACGTTCGCAAATTTCACTACATGCAGTGGGTGGTAGCTATATTCGCATAAAATTACTGTTATTACATGGCTCTCGGAGCCAATATGAAAGATCTAGCTTCATCAACTTTATCGAATTTGTGGC
Source organism: Amblyomma mixtum (assembly GCF_055824585.1). Classification (NCBI taxonomy): domain Eukaryota; kingdom Metazoa; phylum Arthropoda; class Arachnida; order Ixodida; family Ixodidae; genus Amblyomma; species Amblyomma mixtum. Next base: position 257,125,995 of record NC_143013.1, read on the forward strand.
GAAACAGGTATATATTATTCTCTATGACACCGTAGCATGAGACGTGGTTCTTGTGTCTATATTCATCCATCAACGACTGAATGGAGGAGACAGCATATGCCCCAAAGAAATTCAGAACGGACAGCTAGCTATACCTAAAGGAGCCCGTTTACACTAACCAATAACCAAGTGGGATTCATCTCTTCAAGAATCGCTTTAATCTCGACACGTTTTTCCTTCTATGAGCCAGTCTTCTTAAACCTTTTTATTAATTTAATCTGGCCGTGCGTTCGCTTTTTAACCTTCACCAATTTCCTACGTTGTTCCAAGAGACACGGCCAGCATTCCTTACTAGTTTTCCTGCATGCGCTCTTTTAACTAAGCTCAACTATTGCTGTACACGGCGCGGCGCATTAGCGGCCGGGACATTCGACTGGTGAGCCAAGGTCGCGGGAGACAATTGCTTGCCGAGCCGTCCGCATCTGTGTGGATCGAGGCGAAATGAAAAAGACGCCCACGTACTGTGCAACGTCAGCGCGCGCTTAATAACCCCACGTGCTAGAAATTAATCCATGAAACTCAACATGCCGTACTATTCCAACCATTACTGCACTCGGGTTAGGATATAGTTTGGTCGCGGAACACGCCCTGCGGTACATTTAGGGTAGCAACTAAACCCACGAGCAACAACCGCTATCATCGACTTGACTCGCATACCTCCCCACTAGTCATAATCTCCTCACAGATGAAGAAGAGGAAATGTGCATCCAGCGCCAGCGCACAGGCACCTCTACGGCACTGAACAGCGGATACTCTTCCTTAGCAGGGCCTCAAGAATGACAAAAGAAAAAAAAAACGTTCATAATACGATCCCCACGATGAGCACTCGATAACAAGATCGAGTGATGACCTCAGGACCCCTCAGCTGATAGCTGGACCTCGTTCGCAGTCGTTCTTGTTCATTGTTCGCGGTACTAAAAGGTCGTTAGTACGACTGCGAGAAAATCTCTAACACATGTACGGAGAGAACACAGCCGGTCCGCTTGGCTCGATGGGTAACGGCGCTCTGAACAGGAGAGAGGAAGCGGGCGAACGAGCGGGCGACTATTTTCTCCAGTCTTGCGGAATTCGTAATCAACCCGGGACGGCTCCCTCATAATTGGCAGGCAGCTCTGTATAACGCACGGGGCGCTTTCTCCTTTTTTTCTGTCTGTTTTTGTTTGTATTTTCTGATGCGAGAAGTTCGAAACGACCGCATTCGCGGCCGCGTGGAACTGCTTCTAGTACAGCTATAAACCGCGCTTCCACACAGAGAGAAGGCGGACGTTTCGACTAAAAGCGAAAATAACATAAAAATTATAAAAAAGGAAGGTAGTTTGATACAAGAGTCGTACGTTCTCTTTTGCCCAACCCGGGCAGACTAATGCACCCGTGGGAACAACAACTCTTGTCCTGCCCATGGAAAAATTAAGAAAGAAGAGACGTAAATCAAACCAGACGAGGAGGTCATTAAAAACGGGCCTATATATACGAAGGTATATTACTAGCAACGAAGGTACGGATATAAATATATATAAAACGTAAGATGGTGCTACGCACCGTTTACGATACGGGAGATATAAGTCGCTCGTATACAAGGAAATAAATGGCCTATATAGTCACGACGCCTCGGGCCCTGCGATGTACTTCGAATATTACGAAAGAAAGAGCGGTGAAAAGAAAAAAGAAAACGAGGGAGGATGCGGAGAACGACATAAACACGAAGGTATGCTCGAAAGTAAAACAGTCCGGAGACGAGGCGGAATTTTTGTTCAACGTCGAGGTCGCGCCGCTAGTCGATGCATATAGTTCGCGCGTTATGACTCCAAGCGCGCGCCGTTTCCATCTAATGATTGCAAATGACTCTGTGCAGGATGGGGGTCAGACAGCAGCAGGGTCTCGGAGCGGCAATATGGATTTATCGCTGTATTCCTGTACCTTACTAAGCGACTGGTCTCGACTCCATGAATTCTGATGATAAAAGCATTCCGCCATCGCCGGCTGCCCGAAGCAACGATACACTGTCTCACATCTTTTCTTTTATGAATAGGGAATCACTAATCAGGCCTTTCGAATTACGGTTGAGTAGTTTGTTGTTGAAAATTTTTATGATGTCTTTTTTTCCGGATTCGAAAACCAAGCCACGTGCGGAAGCGCGTCGTTTCCGGCCATGGCAATTAGACACAAGAGAGCGCTACTCGCAAGTTCCTTCGGCACCTCATTATTTTGAGTGCTCCCCAGTAGGTCCAGGTAATCCTCTCTGACCTAAGTGGACATAAAGCCTTAGCTTTTAAACATTTTGAATACGGGCCCTTCACTGCATTTTTTTATTCTCGAAAAAGCGTCGTCGATGTGGTTCTGAAATTAAAAGCGAAATAAAAATGTCAGCGAGATTTTGATTTGTTTTTCTTGGTTTCTTTTTCAAAGCGCTTATGTTCGAGGCCCTATGGTCATCACCATGATCCGGAGTATACCGTAAGTTTGTCGATAACGAAATCACCGACGTTGTTGCTGGCTAGCAACGTTCGGCGAGATTATTGGACCTGATGCGATGAAAAGTAGCGCACATTGCGTTGCTGCACCCGTCATCGCGCTCCGTACAACGTAGTAAACGCCGGTAACAGCACCGCATATGGTCTTCATGCCACTGGTGAGCAGTCACAAAATATTTAATTATCTTTTGAAGGTTGGGTCACACCACCACGTATTCATATATTTACTCTAGTTCCCTCTTTCTTTCCCTGCTTCTTGTTTTCTCTATTTCCTTCTTTATGACTTTCCACCTTTCTTCTTTTCGTGCATTTTTCCTTTCTATTTCTTACTTTTTTTTTGTTCTGCCATTTTTCTTTCCTTCCTCCTTACTGCTCACCTTTCTTCCTGCTTTATACCTTGGTTTTCTTCTTCATTCATTAGCCTCTCTTTCTTTCTCTCATTCTTACTTTCCTTCTTTTGTCTTTATTTCTGTGTTATTCTCGTTCGTTTGTTTTAAATAAGGCATTTACTGGTGCGTAAGCACTAATCTGATGGGTATTAATCCTGAGCCAGATCGTTCGTTGTCCGTTACGCTGTTTGTTCGCATTTGGCTTAGTCACTAGTTGCTAAGTCACCCAGGGCATGAACTGCAAAGCATGTTCAATCAGTTAGACAGGCGGAGCATAACGGTAAGGCTAAAAAATTACATGCATAAAAACAAAAGTAATGTTCAACAGCCTAGGAAGGGAACAGCAATTAGAAATTGGTAGCGAGAGTCTGGAAGTAGTAAGAGAATATGTATAATTAGGGCAGGTAGTGACAGCTGATCCGGATAATGAGAGGGAAGTAACTAGAAGAATAAGAATGGGGTGGAGCACATATGGCAGATTCTCTCAAATCATAAATGGCAGTTTACCAATACCCCTCAAGAGAAAAGTATACAACAGCTGTATCTTATCGGTACTCATCTATGGGGCAGAAACGTGGACGCTAACAAAGAGAGTTCAGCTCAAGTTAATTACAACGCAGCGAGTTATGGAAGGAAAAAGGATAGATGTAACGTTAAGAGAACGGAAACGGGCGGAGTGGGTGCGGGAAGAAACGCAGGTTAATGACATCCTATTCGAAATCAAGAGGAAGAAATGGGCTTCGGCAAGGCATGCAATGTGAAGTCAAGATAACCGCTGGTCTTTAAGGGTAACGGAGTGTATTCCAAGAGAAGGCAAGCGTAGCAGGGGGCGGCAGGAAGTTAGACGGGCGTATGAGATTAAGAAGTTTGCGGGAATACGGTGGCCGCAACTGTCAAAAGACAGGGTTAATTGGAGAGACATGGGAGAGGCCTTCTCCCTGTAGAGGGCACAGTCAAGCTGATGATGATCATGGCCTAGCGCGAGCGCTCCGTCCCGCGGCTCTGCCCGCTCATCGTCGTCTTCTACGTAACACAAATTCGTGCTTTTGCGCTGATTCGAATGCAGTAAACACTCTCTGTAGTTTTTTCGTTATGTAATCCTTTTATTTATAGCTCTTTCCTTTCAAGATCCAGGTGGTATCATTGCATCACCAATGGGGTTTTGTGAGTTGTAAGTACGGCGACCTGAGCTCTCTTCCGCCTCTCCCCCAACTTTTACTATTTTCACTATCTGTCTAACTACCACTTTTTCACAATACTTTACACACACACGGGCACCCGGAACTCCTCTCCAAGCGGACATCCAGTTGTTACCGCGCGAGCCTATTTGCCGTGGATGCTTACTCTCGAGCGCACGATAATAAGGATGAAATTCGACTGCTTCGTTGTTCGCTAAACAATATCGATAGAAACCGACAAGGCAGCAAGGCTCGCGGCCGCAAGTATAAAAAGGCATTGCGCCCTGTCAGCGACTTTAGCGGCAGTGTGGTGGGGCCTCCAGAAATCTCGTTGTATTAAGCCTGTCGCATGCCAAATGAGACAACCCGATGAATCCATGCAGCTCCCAGGATCCCTCTCTATTGGATTTCTTCTGAAAAGAGTGCCTCGTGACACGCTAACGTGCTTTTGTCCGCATTGTTTCTGCACTCGTGACGTTTTTATTTATTTTCTAAAGCCCAGACTTTTTATTCTGCTTTCACTGTGTGGATGTCTGTGTGTGCGCATGTATCTGTATCTGTATCTGTGTGCGTACGCGTGCGTGCGTGTGTGCAGTGACTGCATCGACGACCTCTATGATTTTTGGCGGTTTTTACCTCCTCATTATTGAGTTTTTTACGCCTGATCGACTTAGTACAAAACTACGTTAGGCCTTTCACCATCGCAATAAGCTAGGTGTATCCCCAGCATAACGCTGTAATTTAGTGATTGAATAAGTATCCTGTCACGGCATAATACGACGCCCTTCATCCCGAATAAAGTTAAACGTTCGCCTCTGTCTCGCCAGTCGCTTTTCTTACGACGGTGCTGCGACGTGTTTTCAGAAAATCTCGCAGCGCGTAAACAAATGCGTGAGTTTGAGAGCGCTATAGCTCGCCCGAAAACCTAAGCGTGAAATGAATCAACACAGCGCGAACGTCTTTATATATATATATATATATATATATATATATATATATATATATATATATATATATATATATACACTGGAGTATACGTAAGAAGGACTCGAAAAGAGCGTGAAGACAGGGCCTATCTTTGCAAATCTAAGCACGTCTCGAAAAGGCGTCAACGAACTGCCCGCCACGAAGATGCTGCATGCAGAAACGCAAGGATCCTAGGTACCAGGAAAACCGGAAGTGTTCCCTCCAGGTCAGACCGGGTTCCTCCGTGTTCCCTCTTTCTATTGTCTTCTTCTTCGAACCGGTGAGGCAAATTCTTCGTAATACAATTTTCTCAGGATAGGCTCCTCCATATCGAACATACTCGTCAGGACCACTTTTGTTTGGCGCGCACATACACGCAAAAAAAAAAAAGGCAACGACGGAGCTCGCGAACCGAACTACCAGGCTCTATAGCTGCTGTAGCTCATATTTATACTTTTATTTTACTTATAGACACGCGAGGCTGGTTTAAAGATTCAGCTCGGACTTTCTTTTTAAGCTTGAAAATACGCGCTACGGTTTTCTCTGTTTGTGACAATTCTATCTAGTCAATTCGTGTTCAGCTTTGTCTCTTTTATTCTTTTTCCTTCGTCGCCTCGGCAAGCTAGTGCAGTTTGCTCGCAATTCAATATTTGCCTAAAACTCGGTGGTGTTTTTTTCTGTCATTCGCGCCTTTTTCGCAGAACAGGAGGAGAGTGATTCTCGCTAAAATACTAGACTGTTTTTCAGCCGGAGGCACTTTTGGGTGCGGGAATCGGTAGTGCACACAGCGTTCGCGACACAAGCGCATCGTGTGAATAAGGTAAAGGCACTGTACGCACTAGGAAAGACAACTAAGCCACCTTATGCAGCCGGAAGGAAGAGGTCGAATAACAGAGACAAACAGTGCTCAGACGCCGTCGGCACTGTTTACCATACAAAGAGGCAGCGCCGCTGCAGTTGTTTCTTGAGAAATAAGGCAAACGACGGAGAGCTGGGAAACGTGGTAATTAGTTCAATGTGCTGTTTTATACTGTTCTTGTTTTTTTTTCGTTCTTGAATAAAAATAGAAGCAGCAATTACTACGAGCGAAACACTGAAAGAAAAAATTGAAGGGACATTCAAGCTCCGCCTTGAGGGTATGATGCGACAGCGTAATGGGTTAATTCCCATATATGCAGAAGGTCATTCTCTGCATTCATAGGAGGAATTAATTTAGTGGGCGGCGCCTGATGGCTCTACGTGCGCGCCAAGAGAAGAGGAAAAGTAGCGGAAACGTACTTCGCTACTCGCTGAACTGCGACTTGAGGGAATGGTTTTAGTGGGCGCCGCCTGATGGCACTACGTTCGCGCCAAGCGAAAAGGAAAAGTAATGGAAACCTACTTTACTACTGGCTTAACTGCGACTTCTGTAATTTCCATGCTCATAATTACTAAACAGTAAATGTCTCTAAAGCACCCTTCTAAGACAACACCGTATTCACTAGACGCGTTTTTGTTCATTCCAAACCATCCAGCTGGCGTGGCGGAGTGGTTAGCGTGCTCGTCTCGCACTCCGGAGGGCCTGGTCCGATTCCCCAACTCAACCGGTTTCCTACTCGGATTTCTTCTGGGATATTTCGCTCAGGGCCAACGCCGCCGACGACGACACCGGCTTTTCTGCGACACGGGGCCCCTAACGCTATCGCGTTAGTAAACAAATAAACAACCCCTCATAAATACTACGCCGGTTTGACTCATCGAACGCTTTGAGCGGTTTACACGGCGTAGTAACTAGGGTAACGCTACTCTTTATGAATCATGTCCAACATTCCTGGAAAAAAATTTTGCATATTGAAAAATTGTAAGGTACTGGTATAGAAATATTGAAGGTAAAGGTCCATTCTTCCGATATGCAGCAAAATCTTTCTTTTATACTTTTTTCATCGCTCGCATCGAGCAGTTAAGACTGCCATGGAAAACCAATTGTGAACGCTTTTGAGGGGAGCAAAAACGTTAATAGCAAAAGAATGCATGCCTACCGACGGGAGACGCCCGCCAGAGAAGAATAAAGAAAGTAAGATGTGAGATAAATGAGAGGCAGGGTCTTCGCAGCGTTTCGTTGCAACCTGAGCTGCGCACTCCATCAGCTTGTACAGCACATTCTAACAATGGAGCAAGCCCTACTCGGTCTGACCTAGAATCACCATAAAAAGTTTGTGGTCACGTACCGCGAATCGAACCAGATGGCTTGTTCATTGGACGGGAATGAACAAAAAGTGCAACAAGAATAAAAAAAGAAACAAAGAAGTTTTGAAGTTGACGGAGAATTCTAAAGGGTCACGTAGACAGGCTACGCGCAGAGCGTGGCTTTTAACTGCCTGGCCTGCGGCGGGTCATGAAACAAAATCGTACCGAGTGCTGTCTCGATACATAGTTTAGCTTGTCACGCTTCTCGCGGATATTGTACCGGTGCCCGTGGAGAAAACGCCATGTGATTTCCTTTCAAGATTGATGAATGATCTAAATTTTGGCAGGGTTTCTTATTATGCTACGTACACTGCGTCGATTTGTCCCGTTGTTTGGAGAACCCATTCTCGCCTACGCGGGCTATTAATGTATAGTTGAGTTGAATTTTCATGTCAATGCCAGCGGTAAAAACTGACTTTTGTAATTTATGCTTAGTTTACTTGAATTTCCAAGTCAATTCCAGCGCTAAAAACTGACTTTTGTAATTTACACCTAGTTTACTTGAATTTTCATGTCAATTTCTGCGCTAAAAACTTTCTTTTGTAATTGATGCTTGGTAGTTCGCGCTCTTGTTAACATCAGGCTGACATCCTGTCTCTATCTTGCGTATTTGTGAGTAGTGCTTCATACGACGTCATTTATGCATTCTTTGCATGGCAGTCAGTGAGGCTGTGTACATCACCATGACGTCTAATTTATTTAATGACAGTACTGCGCCGCAAGTTTCAAACATTTCCTCGTTTTGTCGAACGTGCGAACTCACTTGAAATCAGCTTTCTAATATCCCTCCGCCCTAGTCAGGTAGGCACTACTGTCGGCTCATTGAACAACTTGAGCGAAAGGTTAAAGAGGGGGAAAAAATGTAGAAGCAGGTTATTACCGAAGTTGGAGAGCATAGCCTCGGGCACTCCTGGTGGAAGTGTCAGCGTAGAGGTGGTCTCGTCGACTGCAGTGTCATACTTCTCCGAAGAAAAAAAAGAAATGAAAGAAAACAGGCCAGTTATAAGCACAGCCCGAAGATAGATTGCTGAAACTTCCCAATCACGAAAGAGCTCGCCGGATTTCGGTCCTTGAGGATGAAAAAAAAACATAAAAGTGCACTATTGCAAGCGTTGTCGCTTGATGAGAGTTTACTTATCGATACAGGTGGGAAAAAACGGCAAGGATTCAATGTGGATGCCGCATAAATTTAGAAGAAGCCGTCAATTATTTATGAAAATTAATAAAATATATAGCCTTGGGTTTTCGAACTCTCACATCAAGAGAAAAGCATCATCTGCTTTCGCGATCTGTAAGGCTTAATGTAACCGTTTTCGAAACAGAAAAAGTGAATAGGAAGTCTTAGCATTTCGATTATGTAGAAACACTAGACGGCAGACAATGCGGCATTAACCTGCGCTAAAAAAGGTAGAAAATCATTAAAATTAGCTGAGAATGAACATTGAAAGCAGGTGTTCTAAAGTAGCACCTAAAGCTAAGTCTGAATTTCTGTTTTGTGAGCGTAATTACAACGCCGATTTTTACGGGCCTTGCTTTGGCGGTAGATCATATTTATAGTTGCATTTACCTTACGTAAACTCTGCTTTCTTCAATTAAAATTGCTCCTTTTCCCTGTTTTCACCCTTTAGCTTTACCTGGAAGCTCATAGTTCAATGTAGACAGCATGCAGATTTTTGTAGCCCTTTAGCTACCATTGGGGTCTCAGCGCCGTGTATTCTAAGCCATCTCACTGCAGGTTACGGTGACCATGCTACTTCATTCAGTAATGCGCTCACGCCAGTTTAAATTTGCGTTCCACGTAAGCCTTTTTCAAAAGTATACAGGCCAAGGGGTCTGCTTCTCACCCCTGCAGCGCGGCTCCTCTTGCATACTCAGGAACCTTAATCTCACGAAGGAGGGTGCAATTTAAGTCATCAACCCTCCCAAGATTAGGACTGTCAAATGTGCTAAAGAGCCCCGCTACACGGCTTCGAAGCAAACCCCTTGGGCTTTATATTTTTGACAAAGACTGTACATTGCTATTATAACAAATAAATGGCATACACTGCCCTTCGGAAGAATTTTCTGAGAGTCTCTAGCTGCAGTTATGAGAGGCCCTGGCAGTGCGAAACCTGTTATTAAGAGAACTGTAAAATACATCTCTATAAATTTGGAAGATCGGTCAAGAGGCGGTCGCCTGACGCTCACACTGCCGCCATGCATGAAATATCGAATTTACTTCGGTACAGGTTACATGCATTGTTGATTACGTTTGCGCCTGATAGTTAATTTAATTAAGTGCCACAGCTCGTTTAACTGCGCAAAGAAATAAGCATGGTCCGTTGCTGGGGGGGGGGGGGGGGGGGAGTATGTGTGCAGACAATGTTACCTGGAAAACATTCCCCTACCTACAGCAGTCCAAGAAATTTCTTGGACCCTTTAGGGCAACTTCAGAATATTACAGTCTCTATGCATATTGACTGCCAACAAAGGCATGCTGGCACTGCTACTTTCGCTTTGACAACAGGCACTCAATAAATAAAGCCATGCAGGATCAAAAAGTTATGAAAACGTGTCTTTTCCATTCTTCATGCCTTCCCACTCAACAGAAGGATGGATGTCCGCTAGTGCTTGTTTTGCATTGCACATAAGTAGTGCGCAGGTAATTCGACGCAGGGCAATCAACATACATATTTATAGCCATGGTAATGCGCTGAATTGCTGACAGGGATGGACGCACAATTATCATTAGTATGGGTGGGTGTCGAGTGTCGGTTTTTGTGCCGGAATAACAACTCCGCCCAGCGTAATATCACACTGACTTCCAGAGCAGTGCGAACAATTACAATACACGGCGTAGCCCTGCTTTTCTCCTCCTCTGTTCTCCCTGAATCAATTGTGGATTGCAATGCGTTCAGCCCTAAATTGGGACTTATTAATTGCATAACCTCAGTTGAGTACTCTGCTAGCGAGCCAACTTGGTTAAAAAAACGCTATCGAAAAATGTTTCCTCTAAACTTTTGTAAGATTACGTACAACTGATCACGCAAGCATAGGATTTTCAAAAAAGATGTGCAAGACAGGCAGCACAGGAAGGCCGCCGAAATAAGCGAATGGTTTTGAAAAGCGAAGATGTTAAAAATGGAAGATTTGTAAAAATGTACATGGGCAGAAAATCCGGTCTCTTTACACTGTCTTCTACGAAAGCGCTCGTACGATATCTTTTTTACTTCACCCCATTTTTTCCACTAGTTTTTATTTTTTCCCGGGCATGTTTTTCTACACTCGCTCTTTCTGTGTACGTATCTGGAGCGAATGAATGGTCTTGGGGATGTTTTTCACGTTAAAAATTAAAAAGTCTGCCAGTCTTGCTTGCATGGCTAGAGGGTACAGGAAAACAATGATCAGGTAAGAAAAAAGGTGGTTATTTTCCCAACCTCGAAGAGCAGTCGTTCCTGTCGGCTTACCCCTCGTAACAATGAAGGTAATCACGTTTCGGCCAGCAGTACCCATAATAACCTGCGGTGGGGCTTAATATAGCTTGCGAGCTTTAAGGTCACCGCCGCCGGTAACTCCAGTGAAATCTGTCCATTTATAACCAAAAGTTGAGGTCATGAACTACGACATGCAAAGTATACAAATGAGCCGCACGTGTCACATTCTGAAATGTGACCCTTGCGACACGTGCAGCTCACTTGTACTTTCATATTTTGCTTCATAAGAGATTATGGAATAATCTATATGCTCTTATGAACCAAAACATGAATTTCTGAGCATTCATGGAGCTAAAATTTGCGTATTCAATGGGTTCTTTCGTCACTGAGCACAATTGTGCATTTTATATTCTATCCGGAGCACGTTGCGTTCCTTGCATTAGTGCTGTGTTTTCCTATAGCGCTTTATGTTGCCCGCGCTTTTAATTTCGGTGCTTTCGGCTTCAGCAGCACTGGTGAAGAAAAATGGGTCTTTGTGAAGAATTAATTATCTATACAAAGCAGACTGAAAGTCGTAAGCAGCAGCCTCTTTGCAAACTTTCTTCAAAGGGAGTTCATTAACGTTTTTCAAAGAAAGATAGACAAAACAATGTGTGTATAACTGTACCTACTGCGTTTAGAAGAAACGCACTTGTCACCCGAGAGGGTTTGTTCGTAACTGTTATTTCAGCTTACGTTCCCTGCGACAGCGAGAAAAAGTAATCAGCCCGCTAAAGCTTTCCCTCTCCATGGGGGCGGCAAGAGGGTATTGGGTCCCTAAAACAGAATATCGTAATTAGCCAGGTGGAAATCAATGTCGTTGATAAAAGCAACAACACCTCAATGTGTTTTGTGTGCTGTGATAGCAAAAAGTTCTGCTTTAACTGAAAGACGAGGGAGAACGAAAGCTAACTAAATAAGTAAATTAATTCTGTTGAAAGGAAGCTAACCACTTCTGGTATAGCGTCTTACAAACTTACTAAGGCCAGCTTTTTCCCCTCTCAAATTACTCAGTAATGTTTTAGTTTTTTTTTTTCAGACAGTGAAATTTATATTCAATGAACACTGAGGAAAACTCTATCCAATTTTTCTTTCTTAGTAAAAATGCGTCCAATGGCTCTTTTTGCGAATGCTGTTGTCCGTCCGACAGCAAAAGACGCATTTACTGCTCAACAAATTCCGCTTAAAACCTTTCCGCCCACTCAATTCAATCTCGTGACATCTACACAGATATAGACTCCGTGAGCATCTTTTCTGATGTAAATAGTGCTGTAGTATGGCGCCCGAAATCCGTACAAAAAGAACTGCTTCCACGCGTAAAATTTAGTTGCGAAACTGTCCGGTCGTGGCAGCACCTGTATTTCATTTTTTTTTTTCCTTTTCTAGCTTATAAACGCGGCATTTTCACTGACAGAAGCTTCTTCGTCATTAAAGAGTGGGTGATCAGTTGATACAGGGCAACTTCAGTATGTCCTCATCATCCCTTTAAGTTTGGTGAAACTTGGTGCATTTATTTGTTCAAGTACATGACATAGAAATTTTCCCCTTTTCCACAATATGCGTGAGACAATTCAGAGTAAGTACAGAGCTAAGCAGTGATCACTTCATAAGATAATTATCCGTGCCCTCACGAGGCTTAATTTCCGTTTTGTAATATCGCAGGTTAAAAAAGTAAACATTAAGGTAACTGTTTTAATTTATTGGCTTTAACGTCCGAAAGCCACTCAGCCTATGGGGATGCCTTAGCGGACGGCTCCGAATAATTTCGACCACCGGGGTTTCTTTAATGGACACTGACATCGCAGAGCGCCAAACTCTTAACATTTCACTGCCATCCCAATCCGACCACTGTGGCCGGGATTGAACCCGCGTCTTTAGGGAGAGCAGCCGGGCACCATAACTACTAAGCCACCTTTTTCCAAGCTAACTATTAGTAGTCACGTAGTATTGTAGCTGATATCATTTGTTCTGTCGTCATGGCCAACCGCATTACAAAAGAAAGTTCGTTACAATGAATGAAATTAGAAAAAAAATACAGCCAATATTATCACAAAGTAGTATGAAGCTAGTAGAAGGTATAATGTTAGCTAATACATCGCTAAAACGTTGACCCACCACCATGGCTCAGTGGCTTTTCCGTTGGGCTGCTAATTTCAAGGTAACTGGTTCGATCCCGGCAGTGGCACCCTTATTTCGACCAAGGGCTCCAGATTAATTTACACCACCTGCGGTTCTTAACATGCGCTGACATCACACAGCTGGTGGGAAGTTTTTGTATTTTGACGGAGGCGAAGTACTAAAACTTTATACCAGCACACATTAAGAACCTCAGGTGGTCTAAGCTAATCTGAGGCTCTACAATACGACGCCCTTCATAGCCCAAGTGTCGCTTCGGCACACTTAACTTCACAATTCGTGAGAACGTTGTCTCCAATAAATGCAGTATCGGGGGTTATTTCACTTCATGGGTTGTCAAATAAGAGCGAGGCTATCTTTCTCGTTATTGCTTCGTGGAATGCACCCTGACTGCCTATTTTGTGCTATGGTAACATTATGGCGGGGTTCGATGCCACGGGTATTCTGGAGTTGAAATGAAATCGCCACTTTGGCTGAGGTGGCGACACTTGTTATGAAACCGAGTATAGCAGTAATGTTGCAGTTTTAAACACCAAAACGGGCAGCGTCATTTTACACAAGTTTTAATGTGCAAGGTACTCGTAGAGAGCGGTCCCATCACTGATACCACGTACCCTGGTTTCGGATGCAGAAATATGTTTCATAAAATAGTTCAGTCCAGATGGAGCGCCAGAGCAGTTGCATGCTAAATGCGATCCAAATCATATCAATCGCGTATTCGTGTGCCTTCTTTGAAACAATAGCCGATATTGCACACTGATTGGCTAAAAGTTCAGTGAACCTGCAAGTATTAAGTATACAGTACACAACACAAAATACGGAGCTAGGTACGCTTTCCGCAGTTACTCACTGCAGAGACAAAATGTAGAGGAACCTATCTAGCGTGGTATGTTCCGTGATAAGAAGTGTAAACAGCGGCGGACGCCGTATTATCGGCTCTCCTTCCCGACAGAGAGCGCGACTCGCACAGAGAAGGACGTCTTGCTGAGTCCGCGGCAATCGGCTCGTCGCGGATACAAAAAATCTCTGACAGGTTCGTGTGGTGCGCCGCATTATTCGCTTAAGGTGGAAATGCCTGTGAGTATTCCTTGTTTTTTTTTTTTGTTCGCTGTACGCCCGTGTTTTCTTTCGTTTACTGCCTTGATGTTTAAGCCTCGAAATGATCGCTTTCAAGGAGTGGAATAAGGATATGAACTTCAAGTTAGCCATCGTAAGATTTTACAAAAAAATAACAGCGCGAAACACAGGGACGTAGGGTAGAAAAACACAAGACAAGCGCTTGTCCTGTGTTTTCTACTCTTCGTCCCCGTTTTTCGCGCTGTTATTTTTTGGAAATGCATCACCAACTTGCCTGCCTAGCTATCGTGTTGCATCGTAAGGTGTTTTCCGTAGTAAACACGCAAAAATCAGGCTAGCTCGCCCTTTGTAGTGTGGAACGGATAGTTTGCAAAGTGTGGATTTCGAATATGAGCACAACTTAGGGAACGTGGTTAGAACAAGTGAGATGGATTCTAAGCAAGAATATTTAGCATCTGAAGTGTTCGCCGATCGTAGCCACACCACAGCCAAGGTCGCATGGGTTTCCATCTGTTCGTATCCGTCTTGTGGAAAGCTGCCTAACGATAGTTCGAAATAAGTGGATGTGTAAGCGTAGGTTTCTAAGAAACAGTACGCAGAACTGGTGATTAAAATAAGTCACCAAAATCGGGATTATGTTGCTCTTCGGTTTGTAACTGTGTGGCCTCGAAGAACGACGTTGTTCGTGGCGCTTTTGCCAAGGCATTAAAGAATTATATCCCTGTCTGCGGTGGAGGCGAATATAACAGTAAAGCTTTTCTGCTATTTTATGCAAAATTCAGAGTCAAAGGTGAGTTTGCAGTACAATAGTATCTACAACTTTTGTGAGTACCACAAAAATCATGATTGCCTCAAATGTATTATTCTGAATTATTTGTAAGTTATTCACAATTAGTCCCAATTTTTTTTCGTGCCTTCGCGTAAAGCAGTGATATAGGATACAGAGAATGGAAGGTATATCTGCTGACTTTTCGTTTCTGTGATCTGTGAATAAATACCACGAACTTGCAGGTTTGAGCAATTTAACTTCCTGGGTATCTTCAGAAATTCGAGGCCCGTGTACTGTGCGATGTCAGTGCACGTTAAAGAACGCCAGGTGGTCTAAATTTCCGGAGCCCTCCACTACGGCGTCTCTCATAGCCTTAGTCGCTTTGGGAAGTTAAACCCCATAAACCAAACCAAACCAAACCTTCAGTGTCCTAGATAATGTTAAAACTCCAAGCGCCTGTGGTCGTAAAACTACAGAAAGATGTCCTAGACTGCGACGACCCAAAATAACAAGAAAGGCATCTGTTGCGCATTCGATTTCTTTGCCTCTGAGGCAAAATACCAATACGCCTTAGTGCACTTTATTAGAGCTCTAGTCGGCAGAGCTTGCAAGCGCTCAAAACTTTAAGTTAGAGCTGCTGTTCCAAAAGCCAGTACAAATAAACAGCGAAAAGCTCAAACTTCAAAAATTCCACAAAGCGGCCGACTGCACCAACTCTAACGAAAAGAATTTAAGCTTAAACTAACACCAAAGCGCCAAAACAACAGCAAGAAAAAGTAACCTAATCCCAAAAGATGGCTTGAACCGGCAATCGACTTGAAAAAGACAGGGCAAAATGTACAAATACCACGTTCTATGTTCTTGCGACGACAGGAGGGCAGTTAGCGCAGATTTACGCACACAGTAATCTGATATTTGGGTTACAGGTCGCAGAAGGCGGTCTCGAACTGCGGGCGCACTGAAGATCAATGAATAGCTAAACGGAAAAGTTTTTGGACGGAGGAATGCCGACTTTATGTCTCTGATCGGTGGCAGCTAAAACGTACCAAGCTGACGTTGTTAATCTCTTCTTAAGAATCGGGTTGTCATAAGGGTGAGAGACTACCAAAGAACTTACATTGGGCGCTGAGCATATTCCGCACCTAGCTGACCAAGGCAAGCTGGTATTCCAGCTGCACCGACGAGAGCCAGGCACTCCAGAAGGGAGATGAAGGGAAGGGATTGTAGTGAGTAGACAGGCCGACAGGACGGAAACAATGGCAGTGCTTTAGACACGCACACCGAGTAGGACAGTTGAAACGAAGACGGAAATGAATTAGTCGGGAAGATGCAATGATACACCTTATGAAATGAGCAAAGGCGATCCAAGTTGCGACAGGAGTGGTAACGATAAATTAGCTTTCGAAGTGGTGACGCTTGCGTTACCTGAATAATCCGGGATAATTAAACGAGCAGCACAGTTTTCTACGAATTAGAGTTGGGAGATGAGTCTCTTTTGACTGGGGTCCCAGAAAGATGCTACAAATTCTAACTCAGTAGGAACTGTAATACTCTTTCTGAATCAGCAAATGACGTGGCAACAGTGTGTCTTCGGTCGCCAAGGTAAAGACTTTACGGACACAGTCAGTGTGATAGCATTAGAAACTGTTAACGCCTTTACCAGAAGTAACGTAACTTCCAGCCTGATGACGTCACTTTTTCCAGCCAATGGGAATTATCCTGTTTGGTGACGTCACTACCCTTCAGCCAAAGGGGAAATTTTTGACCGACAAGACATTTTTTCTGTGTGAGGCTTTTTATGCTTTCGCATTAAACATTTATTTTAGCTAAAAGGCAGTTGTAAACTATAGGAGATCCAATTCCTACTATCAAGAAGCCTCGTAGGATGGGTACCACGAACATCAAGGTGTGAGCAATGCAGCCCCGATATTTATGCACTAGAGGTAAGCAGGCTCTGAACTCCTACTCATCGATTTATTGGGGATACCGAATACTTCTGAAATATTCAAGGATTGGAGAGGAGGCGTACGCCGAGTTGCATGGATATTCCGTGAGAAAAAGACAGTTGCTGCTGACGTATCGAGCGGCTAGCCTTGTTCGACAGTGCTTTAGCATCGCTGCTTCTGAAAACTTTTCTGCACTTTACCGCAAAATTTTGAAGCATACCAGGTAATTTGGCACTCTCTGCTGTAGAGACATCGCTTTTCTAGAACTAAAATGCTTTCGCCGTTCCTGTCACCCGAATCAAACCGTGTTTTGTGATCTGATTTTATGCGGTGACGACACTGTCTTATGGTTGTCTATGAACATAGAAACGTGAGCTCTGTATGTCGGTATTGTTTACAAGACGCCTTATCACAGTGCGGTTATGCATACTTTTGGCCCCTAGTTGTCACGTGTTTCATTTCCACAGCTCAGGAATCGAAAACTTGGTGGTTTTTTCTGAGTTCTATAGCAAGTACACGTGTTATTTTTCTAGCGACATTTGTCTTATTATGTTTTTGGTGCTTCTTTTATTTCAAGCGGTATATTAATTAACTATTGCAGCTTTTTTGACTAAGTGGCATGAAAGCATACTCTTCTTGCTTATATTTACGAGCTGCATATGCCGGCGTGCATGAGTGCAACAAAATCGAATGTTTTGTTATTCTCTTTTGCTTTAATTATTTCGTCACGTACGCCAACATCACCGTACGCAGATTTGCCGCGCCCACGCTAGTCGGCCTTCGCATATGACCCGTTAAAACATTCTTTCATCATTCAGCATCTATTTCAAATGCACAAAAGCTTTACACTAGGACGTCGTTAGAGTTGGTAGCGCTGGACACATGACGCCAATAAGTTGCAAGGCCAAAATTTGTACTCCGGCCGCTCGGTTCTCAAAGTAACCGTCAGTTTTGTCCCGAGTTGAAGCCACGCCGTCGATAAAAGGCGTTAAAAGATATGCAGAAGCATCGATAACTGACCGAAGTTATCGCTTCATAATGGCTTCATCACCTACTTGTCTCCAGGTGTTTCCATCATTTCTTTCTTTGTTTTTGGCCCGCCCAAAGTACATTTTCTTGAGGGTGCCTTTAGTTTAGTCAACTTGTTCAGTCTTAGCGAGACAGAAAGCCTAAATCCCATCACAGCACTTAAGCACACTCAGAATATCCTTAGATTTCAACTTTAAGGCCAATTAATAAAACAGCTTTCCAAAAATAGCTCTTACGCATACTCAGATTGAAAATTTCATGTTGCTGAATGTGAAGTTCTACAGCTGGCGACAGCAAATGATGGGGCAACTATGAAGGCATCCAGCACTTAAGAACAGTATGCGATGGGAGACTAAAAGCAGGCTAAGAATGAAGCGGTGTGTGGAGTGGGAGCATGGATGGGAAATATGAAGCGGATGACCGGTGCGTTCAGATATGCGTGTTCGACGTTCAGCGTAAGTCACTTGGCGAAGTGAGCCATAGAATGAAAACTAAAAAACACAGAACCTAGGAACGCGGGGGCAATAAGAAAGCAATCATAACCCATTTTTTTGTTTTCAAAGATTACACACGAGACATCGTACGACACTAACGTCGCTGGAATTTCAAGAATTAATTAATATAGCAGATTGATTTTGAAGCCGTTCGAGGTTCGTCTTCAGAGAGCCGTAATGAATCCAAGATAGGGGCGCATATTCGAGTATAGGAGTGATAAACGATTTGAAAGCTAGTAACTTCACGTGTTTCGAAGCATGGCATGGGTGGCGTTTCAGGAACCCTATAGCGTTTTGTTATCCAATGAAATGATGTTTACCATGTGAGTGTGTCAGGACAGATCGCATGATAACGTGATGCTCATGTACTCAAATGCCTGCACAGATACTACCGGTACATTGCCTATTGTTAACAAAACAAAAGGTCTAGGGTTTCATGGGAACGAGAATAGCTTATATTTGTTAGTATTAAGGGGGCCGACCACTGCCTGTGCCATCCTTCACCACTGCTAACATCACTATTAAAATCCTTTTGGTAAGAGTCGTTAGCGGTCATGGTATTAAAGATGTAATAACATTGAAATAACCCGATTGAGTCTTACCCATGTAAGATTAAATGGTCAATATACATGTATAAGGAAAATAAAAGACAGAGAAGAGACCCATGTAGGGCACATACATAACATATTGCCGCCAGGTGTCCCCGGGCGGCGCCGAAAGGACGAAGAAGTGTGGAACTCGCGTGCTCTCGGAGCTGGGACTCTGCTTCTCTGTTTGCGGCCTGTGCCTAGCCTGTGTGATTAAGGACCCATCTGTGACATTTGTGGTGGAGGTGCTGGGTACATCGCCCTGGAATATGTCGCACACCCCTCCTAACACCGAGGACCCCAGACCTCTCCCTGTCGACACGCCAGTGCATCGGGTCAGTCGCGGCAATCTAGGACTGCCCCCTGAGCATGGGCTGTTGGAGACTACCTCGACACCTGGCCGGCTGCCTCCTGAGCTCAGGCCATTTGACACTACCTCGGCGCCTGCCCCTCAACCAGTCATGCAAGGCGCCGCGTACTACACCCTCCACAACCCACGGCTACCAAAATCCTTTCACGGGACTCAGCTGGAGGACGTGGAAGATTGGCTACTCCAGTTTGAACGTGTCGCCACATTTAACCAGTGGGATGACGCCGCCAAACTAAGGAACGTTTTCTTCAGCTTGGAGGACGGTGCTCGGACGTGGTACGAAAACCGTG
Source organism: Amblyomma mixtum (assembly GCF_055824585.1). Taxonomy (NCBI): domain Eukaryota; kingdom Metazoa; phylum Arthropoda; class Arachnida; order Ixodida; family Ixodidae; genus Amblyomma; species Amblyomma mixtum. Next base: position 257,145,414 of record NC_143013.1, read on the forward strand.
AGGACGCTCTTTTGTCATGGCATGAGTTCCGACGTCAATTGCTCGCCGCGTATGTCAGCGCTGATCGTCGGGAGCGAGCTGAACGCGCCCTGCAGTCCCGCATGCAGATGCCCAATGAAACGGTTACCATGTACACTACGTCGAAGACATGACGCGTCTCTTCCGACGGGCTGACCCAGCCATGTCGGATTGTGTGATTAAGGACCCATCTGTGACAATATCTTCATAACATACCTGTTATGAGGTAACGCTTCTTATTATCAAGAGGAGGTTCATTATTTATTGCTTCATAGTTTGCTGTATGATAAAAACAGATAGATATTTGTAAGTGGCATATGGTGCTGGAGCAAGAAAAATTATAGCATGTATTAATTTCTGATCACTAATTTCTGGAAGATAGTAATAGACGTTAGGCTTTCAGGATGGGCTGCTGGTGTCAGGCCTGGGATACTAGCAGAACCTTTCGCAACGCCTGTTGCCTCCTCCGTAGTGAGTTGCGTTAGGTTAAAGTTACGACACAAGTCCATGGAATTCCTTGCTTCAGTGTTAGTGGCCGTTTTGTTGCACCAATGAACGTTTAAAAAATTATGCACCCCCCTCCTCACGCCCCCCCCCCCCCTCCCCCTGTGCCTGCCACCCCAATTGCTCATCAGCCACGTTCCAAGAGCCTATTGGAAGTTGTGGCGTCATGCGCTGCAGATCGCGTCCAGCTCTGCGCTTCTGAATTAAGAGGACCACCCTCAATAGCAAAAATATACTATAATAACGTTTTCTAACTCTCCCCCTAGCTGAACAAAAAAATGCACATGGCTTTTGTTTTTTTCTTCGTCCATGCCTCCAGTTTTCTTAACCGCCCTTGCCAAAGATTTACTTGATCTGCATGAGGGAATATGTCACGCATTCTTGTCAACTTCTCTATTGCAATTTTTCTACTATAGGTCGGGTTAGTAAAAGACAACCATTCACTTACGGAGTGATTAAAATAAATAGACAAATAGTTTTCTTGCAGTATATCCTCTCCTCATAATCTTAATGTGTACATATGTAAAGCTCCGAATGCACTGCCAACTAACATAGCCAATAACTTACTTTCGAATACCGCTTTAAAGCTAATATTTATTCTATTATCTTATACTTGTGTAGGTTTCTTATTACTTATGGCAACCTTGCGCTTTTTAATATCAGGAGGTTTTTGTTTGCTTCTTGTGATTCACGCACAAACTTGGTGCGCAACACCATGCGGTATACCTAAAGTATCTTTGGCACCCGATGAATCTCAATCATGACCTTATTACCAAAGCGCAACCAAACGTCGTCGCCAAGGGAACGTTGTATATATAACCGTATCCGTTCCCGGCGGAAACAGCTTGTGTCCCGTATCTCATCATTTCGGGCGCCAACAGCACATCCTGCCGGGGCAACATCACAACTGGAGGAGCAGCGTGTGGCTCAACCACGAGTGTGATCGGTGCGAAGGCGTGACGAGAGCGAATAACTAAGGTCAGCTAGGTCATTTCGACACCTCGTTCACATACCTCGGAGCTCATACCGTTAATACCGGCCAGTACGAAACGCGTCAGTATTGGTGTAGGAGGACATATAGGTGGGAAGAGAGGTGGACTGCGATTGTCCTGCCTGCTGTCTCTCATAAAATCAGTCATGAAATTTACCTATTCAGTGGAACAAAATGACGTCACCAAACCGATGCATTCCTATTCACTGGAAGGAGGTGACGTCACCAGACCGGAGCGGCTTTCTACTGCATGGAGAGAAGTGTCATCATGAGACCGGATGTGACGTCACTGCGGGAAAAGGCATCAACAATTCTAATGGTATCGCACTGCCAGAACATAATGAAATTATGTGTCCCTGTTGATTTTTAGTTTCACCAGACTACGAGTCTTTCCAGGCTCCTTCAGGAGTCGGCTCATGTACAAACTCAAACAATGGGCGTAGGGCTCAGAAACATTAATGAACGAAGGGGCAAAACTCCCTGATTATCATGAGAAGGCACCATACGAAGAGAAGCTTTGCTAAGGGTGTCGTGAAGACGAAAGCGGCAAATAAAGCTAAGCAAAGAGCAGTGTAGTCATGCAGTACACAATGTTATCTACGTCACTCAATCAGAGGCAATGTCTTTGCGTCCTCTACAGGGCAACATGATGACAATGCAATCCTTACTGGCTGAGCTATGCTTCTTTCCTGCGTGTAAGACAACGATAACATAAAATTTGCCTGTCAATAAATGCCACGCCAAGGCTTGAAAAAGCCGGCGTGCAAAAGCGTACATGTCTTGACGCAAAGCCGTCAAGACATGTAAAGAAGTATTAGTGTACCCCGCCGAGGCAAAAGCGTGAAGACCTGTACTCGTACGGGCTCACCTGGGAGGACGGGCAGCGGCCGACCGCGGGAGAAAATACGCTTCCGATGGAGGCTGCGCCAAGACGTGTAAACGGCAAGGCGTCGCGCAGAAGACACCGAAGCGCGTCCTTCAGAGTTTCCCCGGGCAATACCCTCTTTGTATGAGAATGAGTGGCCTGTCAGGAGCCGTCCGCAGCGGCTTAGCAGCGCTCCGTGTATTAGAGGTGATGGCCTTGCCGAGCACAGCCCGCGCGAATGAACGTACATATACGCGCATATAAGACAGCCCAAGGAGTAATTCGACTGCTCTGCCCGCGGTTACGGTTGCCCTAAAAATAATGAATAAATTGCTATCACGTGTTTCTTTACACGTGACTCAACCTTGCTGTTTTCAGCTCCCGATGTTAAAATAAAGAGAATTTCACTTTCATGTTTATTCGTTGCGTAAGTACGAATACAAATAATCTATTTGGCGCGTAAAATTTCTATACATAGCTTTACAAAGCTACAGAACGGTGCCTTAGAACCTGTAAATATTAACAATTTCAGACACTTCGATTGAGAGAGTATACGCCACGTAACCATTTATAAAAAATAAGCAAAATGCGTGTGGAAGTAATCGAAGAAGGGACCTGCTATTTAATCAATCTATAGCTTTGTATTGACGCATTGACCTTTCACGAGCTGCGTTAACGTGCTATTGAAGTTCGGAGAAATTTCTTAGAGTTTCTTTATGGCAATTTATACTGGCAGAGAATGGACACTTGCCACTTTGTCTCTTTTTTTTTTTGTCGACAATATCAAAAAGCAGCGCTTGTTGGGCCATATGTTATGAGACTGAGTGTTTTTACTTTAGTGATCGCATGAAATGTATGACCAGTTATATTATTCTTAGTCTTGCTGTGGCTGCCAACAATGGACAAGCATCTTAAGCAAAGAAACGTGTGCAGGCAACGCAACTTGCCCTTGGTCCTTATTTCCTCAAGCTGCCCCTTAGAAGGCTGTCACGGTAACGTCTGGCGCTTGCACACTTACTATTTTTGCACGTTCCCACAACCCGATGTTCCTCAATGCAAAGACGGCCAAGCGAAGACGCCAGTAGCTATTGACGTCCTCGTCTGGCAGCGAAGGGAACGACACGAAGACTATATGGAACAAAGGAAGATGCCGGGAGATTAACCCTAATATATTCCGGACGGCTGTTGGACGTCGGTGAAAAGGGATTAAGAGATGAAAGGATAATGGGATGCAGGAGAGACGGGGAGGTAAGCGGATGCCGATCTCGCTCGAGGGGACGACCGTGCTGTCAGCGACGGAAGGCCTAAGAGAAGGGATGAAAGAGAAGACATTGTGTCACTCATGGTAGCCGGGGTGAAGCAGGAGAAGGGATCTGCACGTTCAGCGGTCCTCAGGGGAGGGGTTTACCGGGGCATCGTGGAACCACGACAAGGTTGGGGCTGAGTTGGGAGCTAGCCAAAATGATGAGATCAAACCACTTGGAGAAATCTTTAAGGTGTACAGCTCTTTCTTTCCAGATTTAATTTTTCGTTGTGTCCCCAACTGTCAGAGTGCAACTGATTTAAGATGCAGTATGAAGACAAGTACATCAAAGTGTAGAGCCACCAATTTTTACTAGCGGGCTTTTCCTCTTTAGTTTTCGAGTGTCGGGTAGAAATACATATAGAACCCTATTAAAAAAAGCTGGCTAAATAATGCGAACTACTTGTCATATGCTAATCAACAAATGGGTGCTAATTAATACTCATCAATATTTATTAGCAACCACTTTTTCCAGAACCTTTCATGAGTAAGTTTCTTCTCGGCACAGTCCCGGATTGCAATCCTATCCTCATTGATGTTTTTGAATTTGGAGCTTTTATGAAAATGTTCGAGTCGATTCTAAAATAAATCAGATGTCTGTTTTTAATGCTTTTTTTGGCATTTGTTTCTCGTATTATCGATTGTGTGTTCGTATTCTTATGCATTGCCTCTCCTGCTTGGAACAAACTGTTGGCCGACAGTATGACTAAATGAGTAAATAAATATTGATATTGCGCTCAGAAAGAGCGCGGCTTTTTTTTTTTTTTGAAGACACTATACAGCACTCTTCGGTGACGGCGGAAATTTCTTGTCCAAGCCCTTTGAGCAAGATCACTGCAGAGGTGGCACTTCGCACGCGATTACGGTTATCTGACAGGGAAGTGGGCAAAATGCGCATAAATAGTGTGAGGAGCCTTTAAACCCAGCCTTCTTGAAAAGGTACGGTGCTTTGTAACGTGCATTTGCAACCAATTCTGACTATACTGAAATAATACGCTCGTGTCTGCCGGCAGGTTCCAGAGGCAACTTTGCGGGAGGTTATGCTTTCTTATGTAATCGCGCTGTTCTTAATTTTTGGCTTGAACTCCTTTCAAGAACGAGAATTAGAAATTTATTCCCTTGAATTATAACTTTCGCGTCGTTCTTTGAAAGGTTTTGTGTGTCATACAACAGAACGATAGTTGCATCTGACTATTCTCAACGTGAAATTGTGGGAAAGTTTTGAAAAATAAAAGTATATACATGTTTTCTGGCCGTTTATAGACACTGGGTAAAAAGCTTGAGGAAGGTAGTTTATGAATACAAGGCGAATGTTCATTGCAAAATGCTTCTGGCGAGGCCTTCAACCTCTTTCTGTCATGTAATTTAAATAGCTTCGCCATTCGTGCGACTGTGAACATATTCGCGTTAAAGCCCGATATGAAATAAATAGCTTAAATTTTCATTCATTCAGTTATTCCAGAGCCCTCCACAAAAGCCACTCTAACCATGGCCCTCTTTGCATCACGTCCTTCATCTCTTCTTTAATGGCGTGGTTGAGGTGTCCGCAGCAAACGAAATATTTATTGTGTCTTTTCCTTTCCTCAGAACAGCACCCCTCCGCCCTCCTCCCCTTTCGCGCACACATACACACGTACACACCTGCGCCTGCTCACTCACAACTACGAATTCGATTCGCAAACTGTTCTTTGGACCAGAACTTTATTAACATGAGTTCGTAAAGTCCGAATCATGGCACGCGTGCACATCCTTGTCTTTTCCGTGCTCGCTCGGGAGCAGACTAGGTTGGTGTCCACCTTTCGGAGTCTTGCCGAGCTGTGGGTACGGCAGCATTACATCTTTGTGTAAATACCGTAACGGATTCAAGTGTTTACACATTTCATGGGCCAAAAGCGCATAAACAGACGAAGCGTATTCGCAAGTTTCACAGACTGACGCGCCGCCACGCGGCGAAAGAAGTTCCTATATTCATGATGATCGACGATAGCAGCGGTGGTTGTCGATGGCTTTCGGCACTCATTCTTCTCCAGTCATGTGCGATGTTTATTGTGCGTGAAGCGTTTTGCACTTAATTCAGCGATCTGGTTATCATGGAAGCTCTTTTGCCAGTGATGAGCCATAATGCTGAAGAAAGGCTTTTATTTCATGCGGTTAAAATCGTACGCACAATCGTACGTACAATTGTACGCAATTGCGTAGTCATGAGCTGTAGTCATGAGCTGACCACCAACTGTTGTTACCCGGTGGGAAATTTTGATAGCTGCAATTGGTGCACTTTTGCATTTAAATCACTTTCTTAGGTAACACATGTGCTTGCATCTTACCTGAATCTTTTTTTTTATTTCTTAGGTGAGACAGTATGATTTATGCGTTCAAATCGAAACACGCTAGATATGTAACGGATAAATAAAGCGCCTGTTTTTCCATCATGCATATGTAAGAAAGCTTATTGCTTAGATGCTTAAATATACTACTGCACATGTCAAACACTCTTTTCATGAAATACGGAAGCAAATGAAACGTTCCTCAGCTGTCCAGTGTCACAGGGACTTTGTGTGGTACGCTCAACTCAAAGTAATACAGCATTTTTGCTAGATCTTTCTGTGAGAACAATTCCTTTTTTATTTTGGTAATGGATGGTTATAATTCCATGAGGTGATTGACCACGCACTGCTTGTTCTTTACCAATTATTACTTGGAGTAGTACATATAGTACTTGCAAATAAAATAGATCGCGAGGATTAATTAAATTTGAGGATTGCAGCGCATTACCAATATTATTTTAAAAACACCGAATGCATTATGTTTGAAGAGTTTGTTAATTCAGCTTCATAAGCTTGGCTTGCTTGGCGAGTTGGTGCACTATGTTTATAGCTACAGTTTACGCTGCTACAGTTGAACAGTTTACGCTGGTTTCGCACATCAAATGTAGCTTGAATTTTCGCGTATTGTGGCTACGCTAATAGCATCGTTTGTACTGTATATTGAGTCTAATGTGCCAAAGCTGCGCCTTAGTTATTCTGACCTCGAGTTGTTCTGTACGTGCACTTACACTGCACAGCAACGCTCGCGTGTTTTGCATTGTCCGCATGCAGCATATGCAGTGGACGCTGGTGGAAATAGAGCCCGCCCACCCGTTATCAGCAGCACCAGAGCGCCTACCGCTACAGTGTTATCACCGCAAGTGATTATATACTCCAATAAATACAATAACAGGGCGGGAACAAACACTTTCATCCGCTCGAGTGCAATCTATACTGAGTCAGCCTGCCCAATTCTATGACAGGTACGATATCGGGCGTTGGGTATCGCACTGACTTTCTTCCCACACTCTGGCTCTTATCTGGAAGCGTGATACTGAAGTTATTATTAGCACCCGCAAAAAAAAAGAAAAGAACAACACATGAGCAGTTGACGTCGAGTCACAAAATCCATTACTAAATGAACGCTGTGAAGCTTCGGTCGTCTGCGGCCATCCAGTTGTCCGCCATGTTGCATGTTTGGTGGCGGCGGCCTATAGAGGTCGCCACCAAACATGCAACATGGCGGACAACTCGAGAATAGATAAATGGTCACCATGGTCAACTATAGATAGTGGTGAAAGGAATTCTAATGAACTGTGCTGTCCTCTCTCTGTGTTCTCTCAGAGCGTTCCACTTTGGTGTGGGGGTTCGCCCAGCGCCGGGGTCGGCAGTGGTATCAGCGGCAAGTACCATGGCAGCGTCCGCGTGCCGGCCGTCATGGGCCTGAGGTTTCGGCGGCTGCGCAGGATGTCAAGTGGAGAGGACGCCATCACGACGCCGCCATCCTCCTCCTCCAACACGCTGCCGCAGGGAGGAGCCGCGCCCAAAAACGCCAGCTCGGAGGAAGACGAGGCTAATGACTGCGTGGCCGAACTGTCCCGACCCGTGAGGCCACTGCCCATCAAGGACGGATACCTGCACGTCCTCTCCGGAGACCACCTGTGGTTCAGGTCAGCTCGCGTTGCAATATGGCGGCCCACTTCACTATACTGCTCCATCTCCTTTCTCGAAAATAGCTGTATTGAGGGCTTCCTCTCGGGTAAACGCTGCAAGCGCCACCTTCAGTGGCGTAGTATGGAGTATTCAAAACCCTCGCGGTCTACGTCCTGCTGGCCAATGAGAGCGTTCTTCAGGGAGTGCGTGCTCTCGATAGTGCGCCATGTCGATGGACATAGGATACAAGTAGGCTTAGGGTCCACTTGAATCACATGTAGACCCAGTGTCCTTGAGAGTGCACTCGGTGTACTCTGAAGGGCGCAGGATGCTCTCTTGGGGTGCCCCCAGTGTCGGGCCCACCTGTATAGCGTAACGACAGATCGCTGAGTATCGAGAACACCTGCTCCCACTGAACCTGCAAGTCCATTGTGGCTGGTGCATATATGGCCGACCTTTCTTTTCGGAAGCAGGTGAATGCGGAAGTGGACGACATATTGCCGTACCAACCCCATGCACCCTGCAGAAATTGTCTGATACAACTGTACCGTTATAAAGAAGGCAGAGATGAACGTTGCTTGGCACACGTAGTACTGTGGGCATTCAGCTGTTTTAGAGTATATCTCAGATCGTCCTTTGCAGAAACATCTAAGTAGCTGCAGCGATCAACCGAAAATGAAGCTGCGTTTAATATGGAGTTAACCATGTCTAGAGCAATAAAAAAGATGCTGCTACAAAATAAAGACTTCCTCTAAGCCTAAAGACGTCCTTCAAATTCGTTCTTCGAGGGACTAGCTAAACAAAGTCTAAGACCAGGATGTCAGCGTGGCAAAAGTCACCAAGGCGGAAACAAAACTCAGTAAAATATTCCCACTAGTGTCGTGGTAGTTAACAGCCAATGCTGTCATCCTGGTAGCTTACTTCGTCGTTCTGTGCAAACTGATACCAACTGTAGGCATACTTCGCACTTTCGTGCCTGATCTACCCGCACTGCGATCACAAGACGCGTTCGCTTATGAATGCATACTACTGAAACAACATCTAGATACACCGTTTCTGGAACATTAGTCCAGCTTATAAAGCCCACGAATCTCATCTCAGTTTATGGTTAGATTACAATTGCTCAGCCTTGATGCAAACATATTTTATTTTGTAACAAGCATAATGTGGCGCATACTCTGAGCAAAAACTGCCTACATCAAGGTGCAAACATCTGCTATCGGAAAGGCCAGGTTAATTTGTGCCGCAATATGTGTAGCTGTACGCAGGCCTCCTAAGAAAGCCTTGAGACCCCTGTCACACCAGAAATCTATATGATCATTTTGGCTTTAGAAAACGAAATGCGCAGGCTATCTTAATATGTGATCCGGAAAATCAGCGTTAGCAGTATTGGTTGTACACTTCGGTTTTGCATTGATCGCCATTCCCACTGCGTCTATGAATTGAGTTTGATTTCGCCATGGCTTTTCAGGTCCCGGCTACATGCAGTTATATGGGTGGAGGCGGCTGAAAGGTGCAAGTTGTAGGTGGGCGGTTCGGTGATGGGTAGTGGATGATGGAGTGGGGTGGTTGGGTGGTGGGTAGTGGCCCCTAAGTGGGAGTGGATGCCCACAGGTGCACCTACCGGAGGGTGCGCAGGAGGAGGTGCACTGCCTGAATAGTGCTCGGACGGTGCCTCGATCCGATCCGCTAAGGGGCGCTGAGAAGTGGAGGCTTCACACAGACCACGGCTTTCTCGCCGAAAGAAGGCTATACTGCTAACGCAGTGTAATTCATTTAACGCCCAACAAAATAAAGTAGGGAGTAGAATGGCTGTTACTCTGTTGACGGTACCGCTTGCGCAAAAAATACACGTGTTTTATTGATAGCAGTATGCTCTAAAGTGTTTGCACGGACTTAGAGGGCATCGATTCGGATTTCATTGGTTCCCTTTCTTGCCAGTACCGGCTTGAATTATAACGAAGCTTACAGCTAAAAAGAAACACTGTTTTAGACGAGGTAGAAATTGATTATTCCCACAAAACAGCCTGGATGCAGGCTATAAGAAAGCGTTCTCCACATGGGCTCCTCCCGAGGAGAAAATAGTATAAAGATATTAAGAGCACAAGCATTTATGGAGGGTTACAATGTTGAGGAGCGACGCGTGAAACCCGTTCATAACGCTAAAACACGCTGCAACCTCGGTAAGGCGCGAAACAATCATGCGTGCACATTTCATGACCCATCTATAATACATGATGGTTGGCGTTCTCAGCCAGACCGTTATACTTGGTGATTTGGTTTTAATGCTATAAAGGCAGCTTGATCAAACAGCACCATGGCAAAGACATTCCTGGTCTGCACAAAGTGAGATTAAAGACTTATTTTCCAAGCATTTCACCTCTGACCAGCGGAACACTACGCAAGGGTAAAGTTATCCACTGGGAAACATCCACAGACAGTACTCCGTAGTACTGGAAAGAGAAGCTGATATTAGTTGGAAAAACAAATTTCCTAGAGAGAGTAAGAGAACACTAAGGGATATTTCGGAACTTTCGATGTTCGCAGGCTGTACGTGGCGCTGCACGCGGAGAAGCTTGACGCATACTACGAGCTCTCGGACAAGGTTCCCGTGATATCGGTCAGCTTGGCCGGCTGCGAGGTGGTGACGCCTGACAAGGTCACCGGATCGGCACCAGGAGAGGTCTGCTTCCCCATACAGCTCGTCAAGAAGGTGAGTCTACCAAAACGCCAGAGCTCTTCCCAACGTCCCTGTGGCATATACAGTTGAACCGCGTTATAATGAAGTTGATAAGGTCCGGAGATTACTTCGTTATAGCCGTTACTTCGTAGTAGCCGTTACTTCGATGTAGCCGTTAATTCGTTTTAGCCCATGTTGATCCAGCGTCCAAGCCGAATCCTCATTCCATCGTTGTATCTATTATTTCGTTATGAACCGTTCCATTATAAAACGGCGCTCGACTGTAACGACCGTGATGGTTATTTCTCTACTCTATCGGTAATGTGCGTGCGTGCGTGTGTGTGCGTGCTTGTGTGTGCATGCGTGAGTGCGTGTGTGTGCGTGCGTGTGACTCTTTTTGCAGCACAGAAATGAACTGATAGGTCAGAAAGACACAAGTAAAATATTTTGCAGTGACCGCGCAACTGTAGTGTAGATAGCCCTGTTTTTGCCTTCCTCGAAACAAAATATCATTACACAACTTCGTGTTAGACAAAGGGGCAAGCGAAAGTATCAAAAATACCAGAAATATTACACCACGTGTAACGCAACATAACAAGCGCAAACTAAACCGCAGCTAAGTGGTCGATAAGAGCATTTTCTATCGAATGCTGAAGAAATCATTTAATGTAAATGTTTTCTACAATTATACGAGGAAACGAATGAATATGTGGCTAAACTAACGGCTATTCGGTGATTCAGCAGAAGACGAGGCGAAATAAACATACCATGGATTTAACACGTATCCCAGCGCCGCCAAAGAACATGTCTGAGAGCTAAACAGAGCGCGCTAGCGAAGCCATCCGTCTTTACAAAGAACTGAATAGTTTCTCGACCAGTGTGCTCGTCGAACGTTCAGCTTACATAAGCTGTAATACCCCATCTTCACTTTGTTTGTTTTTCTTTTTTTGTCCTGAAAAAATATCTTCGAAGCGATAACTGAATACTTTGTCCTGCCCAAGGTCCTCGTCAGCGGAAATTGGATGCGGGAAATTTCTCCTGGCTGCAGGTGGGACAAAGAGATGAGCATTAAAAAGCCCGAAGCGAATTACCCCATCGTCTTCAAATTTCAGCGCATCTGTTTACCTTACGTTGCCTTCCTTGGGGTCGGAAATTGCCCTGCGGTTCAAAAACAAGTACAGCTGACGTGGAAGTTCCGTACAGTGCTATGCGCCTTGGAGAGACGATTAACCGAATGAGAAAGCATGCGACACTGTTTAAACCGCCCGCTACGTGGTGCAACCTTTAGGGCCCAAGAGAGGTTCCACTATACTATGATAGTACAAAACGCAACAATATTCCGCCATTTTTTATGGTTTGCTCGTGATCCCTGCTTCCCTGTAATTTTATGAGAACTCCCCCAATAGTTAAAGCTTGTCATGGCATGCATTAAATTGATCTAGTTTTAAGGTATTTAAACCAAGTAGATGTGCGAAAGCATGTGTTTAGCCTCGTTCGCTCATGGTTTTGCTTTGCTGTGTCGTCGACATGTTTGGCGACGAAATTAGCCTCAGGTTATGCCCTGATTGAGGTTAAGCTGTTCTGATGTGTTCGCGCCGCAGATGAAAGTTGATAACAACGATGTGCAATTCGCAGCTAGAGAGTGTGTTGCAGTTTAACCCGAGGCGTGATCGGCTGCGGCGATAGCCTAGTGCTCTCATGCAGTGTCCTGCGAAGCTGATCAGTTCGCGCCGCCGCGAATTCGAAACCCAGTCGCGGCAATATTCATTTCTTTCTGCACCCTCAAGGCGCAAAAAGAAATCAATATTGCCGCACCGCACCATCAAGGTGCTACGCAGTGAAACGCGAAGCATTGTCGTTCATTCGCGGCTCGATTATAATCAGTGCTTGATCCAGGACTTTATCCCGGTCACTAGGTGACCATGCCTGCAATCGCTCCCGCAGTCGGCTACGACGCCACCGCGTCTTGTGCGCGGGTTGGAAATTTTTGTCCTGTCCGACAGAAAATAAAGACGGAAGGTAAAGCCTAAAACCAGGTGATATATGCGTCATGTGGTCACAATGTGCCCTTCAAAGATGCGGAAGACAGTGAGTAAATGTAGAGTAAATATAAAAAGACAAGGACGGAGGCAACGGGAAACAATGGCGATCGCTTCTTAGTGAACGGGGACGTTAGGTAGAAGACTGCTCTCCTCTCAGCTCAATCACCCGTACCTCCTTCTCTGTCGTTCTCTATTTAATTCGATGATATTAGAAGCGTATTCGGAAAAAAAAAAATATCCGCCGTCGGTCGCATAATTTACCAGATCAGAGGTGGCGTCACCTAACCGGAAGTGACGTTATCATACCGGAAGTGGCAACTATGCGCTTCGATGTATCTTCCACTGCGTCCGTGTCATCGCCTCTGCACACCTTCGAGGAAACATCTAAGCACCAGCTAGATGACCCGAACAGATGTCTGATTGTGTGTAGATTGACTAGTAGGGGTTCGCTAACACAACCGTGAAAGAATGACACAAAACTCTATGTACAGAAATGAACCGCTTCTAATGCTACCACATTGCTAACATACAGGGTGTTGCACATGTCTTTACACAGTTTTAAAAAAAGATTTATGTTTCAAAATAGTGCTTTTTGTCGGCATAGCATTGTCAGCGGCGTAGTACATCAGGATGAAGCTAAGGCGAGATAACTAGCATGATGGTTTACTAATATTGAATAGTTAACTTTTTAACTATTACTGTTAGGCTGCTTAATTACTGAGAGGCGTGCAGCTCATATCAGATTTCGTAATTTCGAAAATGCACTTAACCTCGGCGCTGTGGCCCAACAAATTTTTGCTACTTCGACGAGTTACGTGCCCTGGAGAGGTTTTGCCTGCAAGCGTCTCGAAAGCGCATGTATTTTGGCGCGACAACGCCAAAATTTGTCGGACCACAGCGCCAAGTGTAACCGCGTTTTCGAAATTCTAAAGACTGACATGGATATTACTTATGATGGCCTACACATCTCTCAATAATTAAGGAGGCTAACAGTAATAGTTAGGAAATTTAAATATTCAACACTAATCAACCATTCTACTAGTTAGCACTTAGCTGTATTCTGATATTCTACGCCAATGACAATGCTAGGCAGAAAAAAGCGCTTTTCTAACTAAAAAGTCTATTTTTGAAATGTGTTGAATCTCAGGTGAAACACCCTGTAAAATGTAACGGCGTCCCGGTGATATTTTTTTTGTTGTTGTTCTGCAGGCTGTCTAGTAAAAGAAGTTAGTGAAAACACGCGTGTCTGCAGTGCCATTAAGTGGTCGGGACGCATCCTCGGTGAATGCCAGCTATTCTGCAGGAGCTGTTTCACGCTACATTATGTGAAATTAATGGTTTGCCGGAAACTCCTTTGTTCGGCTGATATAACCTCGTTAATGGCGAGCAAGGGCTCGGACAAAGGCGCTTAGGCTTTCCCATCACGGAAGCCTTGTATACACTGCGTCAGGGGGCTTGTAACAACGCATAAAAGCAACGCTTAATCGCGGTAGTTGTAAACATTTACTTTTATTCATTTATTCGTACATACCTGCAGCCCTGCAGGGCATTATTACTGTGGGAGGGTACATGAATAATGCTGCAGGTCAGTGTAGTATGAAAAACAATATAACATACAAAAAATGGCGGACACTTTAGCGCGGTTAGGGCAAATGCGTGTTAGGTACGTTAGCACTTCGATTTTCACTTCGACTGCGGGTCATGTCAGGGAAAGATCAGCGAAAACGTACAGTGCGCGCCTTCGTTCTAGCGCACTAAAACTAAAAGGGACACTTAAGCTCCGCCCCCTAAGGGTATCACGAGACAGCGGTAACGGCTTAATGGCTATATATGGGGAACTGGTCATTCATTTCTTTAATTTCATAGATCACTGGGAGTACTCATGCCACTCCTTTTTACTTTGCAAACGAGGCTTCCACGATGAGGCCAGAAACCTTTTTGACCCAAACCTGTTTGATCTACGCCCTTTCCTCTCGTAGTCTAACAGCTCATTCCAAATAACTTTTTTGAGCGCTTCTTCGCCCGTTTCGAAGCGTACACATTAGTCTGCATGAAGTTTAGGTGTAAAAAGTTCAATTAGCGTAAGTCGAGTACATCGTAAAAAATACTGCTTTAACTAGAGCAGCGCAAAATTTACTGTCTTGCAGCCAGCGAGTTGCTTCTCGATAATCTCGTTACTGAAGAATTTAATGAAAATCTCTAAACAACCCATACCTTTTTTTCTTATTGACGCGTAAAACAGTCGTTATATGGGTGCCATCCGAATGAATCGCCATCATTCCCAGTATTTAAGAAAGCAAACAAAACAAAGTCATCGTCCCATGACCGTCGCAGGGCAGGAAAATGAAACATCGCGCTGAAGATGTGCCTTGGCTGACACTCTAGGTTTGCGCGAAGCTGCGCCCACCTAACGAGCAAGAGATTACGCGCCACCGGAGCCGTTACTAATCGTCGGGCCCACGAGCAGCATCGTATACGCACAAATTACTTGTCACACGACCGTCGCAAATCGTTCCGAAAGGAACGACAAATTACGGATATAACTGTCCACGTACAACGGGTGATCGCATTTCCAAGCTGACATCAGGTTTCTAACTCGGGCACTAAAAGCTTTATTTCATTGTCGTCCGGAATGTCAGGCCGCCGACAAATTGCTTCGCGCTGTCTTTCTTCATTTTTAACTCTCTTTTGAATGTGGCGCGTTAAATGTCGATTACGTAAGCGCGGATTGTCGTTCGCGTACAGTCACACTGAAAAACGTCTCATTAAACACCCTTCCAGCTTTCTTCAGCTCCTCTTCCTTTTCGGCTGTTCTTTTGTTTTTGTCGTCCAGCAAACGCTGACTTGCGAATTCTTTCAGACACAATTATCGCTTCTTTTCACGGAGTTCGCCCCGAGGCCTTACGTCGCAGCAGAATACTGCACTTTTGGAATCTAATTGCTCATGTTTTCTAAAGTTCTTTCGTCATTTTATTCCGCGGATGACCTCTCGCGATCAAGGAAGAAAATATTTCAACAAGGCAAGAAACAATGGTCTCTTGGCCCGACGGCATATTGCAAGAATGTGAACTTACGAAACACGCTGGAGTATCTTCACACAGCTCCCCAAAGTCGATTGCGTGTTCTCCTGAGTCGTTGGCAAGTGCAGAGATTACATTTTGGCTGATTGAACTCCGGCTACGAAAGATACAATATTTAGGCAGTTTTTGATTTAGAATACAGGCAGTCCTGTCATGCGTCAAACTGTAGAGCCAAACTTCACATTAAGTACACGTGGGACTGTTAACTTTCTTGCTCCTGTATTTTATTCAAAGGAAATTGCGTACAGGAGCTCCCGTCACTTTTTATTGGACGCGGCAACTTCTCCTGCTTAACAGTTGCAAGAAAAACACGGCAGAAAAAGAGAAAAATATAAGTCTGTGCGAAGTCTGCTGGCGGCTTCAAAGATCTGGATTAATGAAATATTGATTAATATTTTGACTGGCACACGCGCAGCAGGTCAGGCACTCTACGGTGATCAAGAGGTGCTCACCCCACCGGCTAATCCCAGGTCGAATCGGCGCTTAAGTTTCCTAGTAGAACGGATACATTTTTTTTCTCCACAAGCTAGCTTGTGATACGGAGTTTCCTTCCATTATTTTTTTACTTTTGCTTTACTAACTTCATAGGCAGCAATTCCGCTGTTAACTTCTACTTTGAAAAAGAGCAGAAATCATGTTTCTTTACCTACGTTTAGAACCATGCTGGTCAATTGGACTGTTTTCCTTAACGAAAGTAACCATAAGTACTAGCTGTACTCACACACATTTTGCAACCTATCTTCACAACTTGGCTATCACAGGCAGGTTACACGAAGAAACTCCTTCTCCAATGTATTTCCTTTTCATATATTAAAATTCTTAGGTTCATAATGTGATGCTTTCGCGAAATTTTCCTACCTATAGGGTAACCTTCCAGGCCTCTCTACCATTTCTTTTTGTGGAAGACAGCCTTTCAGAGCTGGTGAGAACCTCTTCGAGTGCGCTATGATATTGGATCGACCGTGGCTATGGTAGAGTATACTGCAGCAATACAGTGGTGCTACTAGAACACCATATCAAAATCTTTTTTCTGAGACACCGCTTCTTGAAGATACTGTTGGACTTTTTTCTGAAGTGGAGCTGAACTTTTGATGAAAATAATGAAGGAATTCCAATGAAAAACCATTATTTAACGAGACCTTTCTTCAAAAGTAAAATATAACAGCTGATGTTTTGACAGCTGCTTCGAACTGCTTGTGCTGTTTTCAGTGTAAACTGGGTTTAACCAGATGCTAATAAATAATGCTGTGGGAAGGCGAAAACCGGGGGAAAACAACGAAAGGCCATGCTTGTAACCCGTTCCTCGCTATAAACCTTGTATCGAGTACCTTGTACAGGCGCTTGACGCAACACGACAAATGGAAACTCCACATCATTACTCCATCACATTTATGCACATAGCAACTTGTGTTCCAGGTCGACAATGAAAAAAAATTCTACTGATATTCAACCCGCCTAATGCTACCTTAACCTGCCTTGGTTCCTGACAAGCCTTTTTTAAATTGACAGCTTGCATCAAAGACCCACCTTGCAGATTCAATACGACAACCAGAATAGCATGAATTCAAATTGCATTCCGAGTTGGAACCGTTAGACAGACTACCTCGCTAAACCTTGAGCAAAGGTCAGCTTCCTGCATTCAAAGCTACGCTGACCAGGTCCATACAACGGCTTGAAATGTGAATTTAGAATACTTGGCAAGTGGAATGTCTGGCATTGTTCGCAAACGGCAATTCGACCCCTTTTCTTGTGCAGTGTCCTGAAACGTGAGATTCACGATATCTCGCACCGTCTCGATTTTTTTCTCCCACGCAAACGCAATCTTCACGCAGCAGCCGTTTCAACGAGGGACCATCTATAAAAAGGTCCACCGGACACACGCCTGCTCCATCCTCTGTGAAAAGAGTGGCTCCTGCTCAAATATTATTTTTATATTCCAACTAAGCAAATCTCGCATGTTGAGAGCCCTTTACGCTTGCGCAGGAGGGGGCTACTTTTACGAAGCGAGAGCGGAGAAGGGGCCGCCGAGAAGCCATAGCAGACGAAAGGAAAGGGAAAGAACCTTTTCAGGGCTGAAGAGAACCGCCGGAGAAAAAATCCTTTCATTGTTCACCTAAATACGTTTTTCCTGCGAGACCTGTTTATATATATATCTATATATATATATATATATATATATATATATATAGAGAGAGAGAGAGAGAGAGAGAGAGAACTAGCCATCGACGACCTAGTGAGCAAACACATCTATATATATATATATATATATATATATATATATATATATATATATATATATATATATATATATATATATACCCACACACATATGGAGAGAGAGCTCTCTCTCCCTCTTTCTCTCTCTCTCTTTCTATATATATATATATATATATATATATATATACAGAGAGAGAGAGAGACGTCATTGCTCGCTAGGTAGTCGCTAACTCTCCTTCTCTGTGTGCACCTTTCCTCATTCCAAAATCTCGCGCTTTGAGATGAGTATAAAGTATATAAGGAGGAATATAAGACTCCTCCTATTACTTCCTTTCTACCCTCTATAGCTACGACATTTTTTACACTCCTATGTTGTCTCCCCTTTCGCTATCTTCTTTTTTTATTTTTTATTTATTTACATATACTGCAGGCCAATATTTTGGCCCAAGCAGGATAGGCATACAAATTTAGAACACAAGAAGAACATATACAATGCGAACATTTACAATTCTTACTCTCCTACTGCCTCCTTTCAACGCGGCTGCCCGTCTTGCCGCGCAATGCTTGAGGCCCGCCGAGAAAGAGCAGCTTGCGATACGAAAAACGTAGAGAAGCACTTCCACTTCAGTTTGAGACATTTATGCGCTCCGCTGAGGGGCGCGGCGGTAGCGGCAGCGAAAGCATGAGAGTCTCGTTCCGTCCGCCCTAAAGGTCCACCCGTTCTTTCGTCGCTCGCTCGCTCTACGCACTGAAGCTTCTCGTCGGTGAGCCTTCAGCGGATGTTCTGCGATGCTTTCCCTCGGCTATTTGTGCTGGCCGTGTACGAACCACTTCTCTCAGAGGAAATGAATTTCAGCGCGAGTTTTCCCTCCTGTTTTCGCTGCTGTAGCAACGGAAACAGTGTAGAAGACGAAGAAGATGAAGCGCACGCAAAGGCAGCAGGGTATTAGAGACAGCTTGTTGTGCGTAGCCGTCACAACTCGCGAAGGGCCTGTGTATCTCCTGTTGCGGCGCTCTTGTTATTTTTTAATCCCCAAATCCCTAGAGGGAACCCCCCCCCCCCCAAGCAATACCCAGCGCCCACAAGTCCAGGGTCGGGTTCACCGCTTCTTAAAGCACGCCTTTTGCCTTACCAGGGAGGTGCCACTAAGGAGAAGTTGCGAGCTCCATGTTTTTCCTCAAGAACCACTTTTCCCGTCGGCGATATGTGGCGTAGGGTTCTTGTCCTGTGCGGCAGAAAGAGCGAAAGAGCCGAGACGATGAAAATGAATTACGTTATGGTGGAAAGCGTACATACAATTTGGCACCGGTTGCTTCGGTAATTGCGTTGGAAAAAAAAAATGTTTCTACTCTTGCTCTTTCATCTGTGTCGCTGTTGCATCCTTTTCATTTTCCCGGCTGTTGTATTTTTTTTATTTTCGCTTCCACGTTGTTTTCGCGAGATCACCAGAACTCGCCTGCCGAGAATAATGGGAGCCATTATCAACGGAAGCGCAGCCCGTAAGAGGATACTTCATTCGCCGGCTGTTGGAAAACATTTGCGAGGGAAACGCGGTAGCGGGATGCAAGTTGCTCGGCAACGACCGTCTCAGGGCAATTTCGTGTCAGGAAGAGGGTTGAAGAAAGGAGACAAATACTCATTGCACTAGGTATTGCTTGCCGAAGGGGCTGTGTTTTCAAGCGGCAACATTTGATAAGATGCTACTTGTTGTACTAGAAGCTCTTATATATGCCCTTAGTGTTTGGGACTCACGGCATTCACATAAACGTTAGCAAGGTTTTTTTTTTTTCATGAGTGCCAGAAAATTCTGATCTGTCGAAATTGTACCATAAATTGTTGGCTGCGATTCTGCGCAGTAGCAAATGTTTTATGAGAACCCACGTTTAGAACATGTAAACACCCGCCGTCGTTCGAAGGCCTTCATAGTAATACTAATAATAACAATAAACAAACTATGCGTCAAGGGCACTGACACTAATCGCACCTAACGGTCAGCATAAACCACCTAGAGTATTTAATCCTTGTGTTCAGCGTCAAGTGTTGGAGTTTATATTGATTAAGAGACACGCAAAAACAACTTGCAGGGGACACTCACGCTCCGCGTTAAGAGAATGACGCGATAAGTAATGGGTTTAATGCCCCCATATGTAGAACTGAGCATCCCCTACTTAACATGCATACGTACCTGGGAGTTCTCATAGCACTCCTGGCGCAGTGGTGCAGTGGTTAAGCGATGCGCCACTGCCCTGCGATAGAGGCTGATGCCACCGGTGGGGCTTGTGACACCAAGGTTAATGTTCCCTAGTTTAATGACAATCCAGTGGGCAGATTGTGATGACGTCACAAGGTCACGTGACATAGGTGGCCCGAAACCCGCTGGGCACACAGATGGACCTCACAGACAACGGCTAAGAGACTGAGTGGAAATTCTAGTAGTAACGCACTAGAAGGCGTCATTGGCATTGACGTCCACCAAGTGGAGAGCTCAGAATTATTTTTCCCGCATGGCATTCTTGAACGTGCAGCGCAGTAGGGGTACTCAGGCACCTACGCATTTGGCTGCCACCTACCTATATATGGCCGCAGTCGAGTTCCGAAGCCCTTGCACGATAGTGAGAAGCTGAACGCAGTATCGGAAGCGCAGCTTCCCAGAATTCATTCTCATGATAAGGATGGAACCTGTGTTCAAAAGCTGAACAGAGCGATCGCGGAGGACCTCAGGAACTTAGTGCAACAATATACAAACACGAATTCAGTAACTAAACCATATTTTCTTTTTTAAAAAGATCGCAAGGGCGTGGAGTCTGCTGCTCTTGCCAGCGCTATTCAGGCAGGCAGAAGCGGACAGTGATGGAACGTCCGTTCACACGCGTCAGAACCACTGTACCATTCAAAGCCAGCTATGGAGCAGCTACCGAGGAAAGATTGATGAATCCAAAACCCCTGTCCAACGTTGCCCAACTGTTCATTTCGATGCTGGCGCAGTGCAAGACGAAAAACAGCACAGCTCTGTACTTACACTGGATGAATCCCTGTTTATATTCCGCTCCTGTGTTGAGGATAGGCCCCAACATGTGCAGACGCCGCAGATCTATCGTGTATAGTTTAGGTGCACCAGCTGCCACGCGCACTTCGTATTGCGGTGCAGGTATTCTGGTTTTCTTCACTCTCCACATATCTTGTCGAACTTCTCTTTCGATCACATATCTCATAAGATGGTGAAGCATAGAGCTTTCCACCTTTTATTGCGTCATCACCACTTGGCTTCTTGTGTTAGAGTGTCCCTAATTATTTTATGCTGCTATTATCACATAAACTTTATGTTGCTTCGCGCGAATTTGGCGCCTGTTTTGTTACGGGCTTGTTTGACGCTTTTAACTACATTTGATTACTTCTTATTTATAATCTATTCAAGTGCAATTTTTGCATTTTTTCCCTGAGTTACATTTCTGGAATACATGCTGTTTTCTCATTTAATCAGGTATGAGTTTTTGTCGCTATGTAAACGTTTCTTCTGATTGTGATGTAGCTTCTGCTTCGACACAAAAGTTGTGTATGCCAATCTGCTAGGGCCTCGTAAAGAGTCTTGCAGAATTAAAAAATAAATAAATAAATAAATAAAATTTCTCATCGTGTTCTTTTGCTGCTTTGCTTCTGCGCGTTCACGAGTACGCCTGCTCAATTTTCATTGTAACCATCCTCTAATCATACCCGAGTGGTTCGGAAGAACGGCAACATGGCCGTAACAGATGAAGAAGTAGATGTCATACGTGAAAAATTAGACCGATCAGCTCACTGTGCGTTGCCTACGAGATATCTACTAAGGTAATCGCTAAAAGGATTAAAACAACCTTAGACTTCAGCCAAATAAAAGAACCGGCATGCTTTCGGAAAGGATACTTGACAGCAGGCCATATTCCACCGTCAGTCACGTCCTAGAGAAATATAACGAACTCCTATATGGAGCCCTAGTAGATTACCAGAAAGCATTTGGCTCAGTTCGGACATTAGCAGCAACGCAAGCACTACGGAACCAGGCTGTATATAGAAGTGGAATATGCAAAGGTAAAGCAATATATTCATTTCAGGTGCGCAGTCTTCATAGCCCTCCATAGGGAAAGTGATAAAATCCCAGTCAGGTAGGGTGTCAGGGCGGCAGACACGATCTCTCCAGTACTACTGACCGTGTGTTTACTGTAGGTATTCAAAGACCTTTACAGGGATGAGTTTGCTGATCAGATTGGCTGGCTAAATATCTCGGCCGAGGTTGAATCGCATTTCATGAGTGATCGATCACCTTCATAAGCAAAGACAAGCTGCTCGTCTAAAATGAAGAAATCTAACGCAATATTCAATAGCCTCAGAAGAGCACAACAGCCTATGATAGGTAGCGGAACATTGGAGGGGTCAGGGAATACATCTTTTTGGGCAGGTAGTAACCGTTGGCCAAGACCGCGAGACTGAATTAAACAGGAGAATAAGAACTAAGTGTGCCACGCATGGCAAATATTCTCACGTCATGAATAGAAGCTTACGAGTATCCCTCAAGAATAAATTCGGCAGCAGCTATGCCTTACCGATACTCACCTATGGCGCTGAAACTTGCTGGCTAACGAAAAGGCTTCAAATTCAGTGGAGGACAGCACATAACTTTATGGAAAGGAAACTGATAAGGATAACTTCAAGAGACAGGAAGACAGCGGTCTGGGTCAGGGAACAAACTCAAGTTTCAGATACCATAGCCGTAGTCCAGGAGACGAAATGGGCATGGCCTGGATACGTAATGCGAAGGGAAGATAACCGATGAGTCCTTAGGTAAATGGAATGGATTCCAGGTGAACGCACGTGGTGCAGGGGTTGGCAGATAGTCAGTTGGGAGGATTAGATTAGGAAGTTTGCGGAAATAAGGTGGCCGCACCTGGAAAAGGATAGGGCTGATTGGAGGGATATGGGAAAGGCCTTTGTCCTACAGAGGATGTAGTTACATTGATGATTACAATAATGGCGGTGATAACACATATTTGACACTTCAATACGCCATTCAGTTTCATTCTGTCCTAACACAACGCAAAATACTAGAGTCTGCTAGGGCGAATGGATTCCGCTCGCGATTTCGGGAAAAACACTGCGGCGATCTTCTCCATCAATAGTACTGCAGAATAGAACACAGGAGAAAAGTACGGGCAGCCGTACAAATGTTCTGCTGTACAAAGGTTATGCCGTATGCACGTTGGACGGTCTCAGAGCAAGCGGACGTGAGGCCCACCAAAGACCATGCCCTATAAGGGGGCAAACAACAATGGCAACAGCAACCACATCAGTGACCGGCCTGTTATATGAGGCTTCATTGCCATCCACATCAGTATACACACTGCCCCAGCATAAGCGTGCAACGCTACTGCAGCTGTAGAGTTGGCACCTGCCGCTTCACGGCCGATTCCAGTGGGGCAGCGGTAGCTGAACGGAGTGTATTGATGAATGCTGAGTGCTTATTAAAATGAGATATTCTCGGGACACATTAAACTCAGTAGTTTTTCTATTTCTTCTTGAAAACCATTTCTTTCAATACCTAAGGGTAATGTCTTGTAACTGAGCGTTTTTGTTTGCCCAATGCAGAATCCAATAAGTTGATAATAGCCAATGAAAGCCAGCAATAGCCAATAGTAGACAACAACCAAACTTTTAGCAAGCACCTTATATTGTACAGCCCCATCACGGTCGCACTTGGCCCGAGACCACCTTAACCACCTTTCAGTTCTCCTCCAGATATAATTTTAAACTTTTGTTGCCAGCGTCGTGCTTACGACAGCCAGGTCAGTATTTTCCAAAAAACACTCAGTACTTACTCTTCGCAGCTTGTACTGATTCAATTGGCTTGAAGAATGCAGTGTATTTCGGTTAAGTATGGCGCCGTATCACAGTGCAAGTAGCACTGTTTAAGAATGGAGCTTCTGGTTGTTTGGCGTCAACTGAAGTGAACCTTCCGGAGCATTGCATGCAACAGGCAAAGCACGCATTGAACGCTATGGGCCGCGTCGGCCAGTATACATGCTCTCCCGCGGGGATTCCCATTCACCTTTCTTGGCTTCTGCACCGCCGAAGCCGTCGCGAGCAGCCCTGTGTCCGCTGCGTAATTGAGTGATGATTACCGGGAACGACATCCCACTTGGCAGGGAGACCCGTGCCACTGAACTACACCCTGTAAATAGGAGAGGCTGGCTCGGTATTCGATGACGTCTTCTGCGCGCTTCTGTTTAGTTGTTTGGCCCTTGGAGCAGCTCATGTAAGCAATCAGGATCGAAAGGTCGCGCCCTCTGCCTATCAAAAGGAAGTCTTATAGTTACGCGCTAACCGTGCTGCTGCCGAGCGACATTGTGTCCATAGGTCATTATCTGGACAGGCAAAGAAAGCATGAAAACGAAAGCAAACAAAAAAAATGACTAAAAAAGTGCAGTCAGCTGGAAGCTAAGTATGAAGTGAAGATCCGTTCACGTTAATGTTCGCCATGCACTGAATTTTTGCGAGAAGGAAAAAGTTGGTTATTAAAGCTTGAACTTGTTAGCTTATCCAAAAGCTAATCACAAGAGAAAATTATGAAAGTTAAAATTGTGAGACTTTTTTTCTTGGGTGAAATATTAAATAGTTGATTTGATGTTTCTTACTGCTCCACTCGTTTAGCGCAATAATGCAGCACCCTGTGGGTGAGGTGCTGTTGTTGGTGACTGTTGCTTTCTATGAAGGTTCTGTCCTATCATAGACAAAGTTGTTTGCAATGCCACATGATAGTTGTAATTTTTACGGAACCCACATAAGCCAGGTATGAGGGCAGACCTCGGATGGGGTGTTTTACTGAAACGCACACCGTGTACAATTTAACCCTGCTATACAATTATTTTAAGAAAGCAGACAGCGTTAAGTGTATGTATTTTTCCACGCCACAGTTTTGTTTTTCGAACGCTTTGATCATTTCCTCAAATTTGAGCCCCGTTGCCGTATCGACTTTTTCTTTTTATAAGCTTCCAAACTTTTTTGTCAGCTGCCAAACGGAATGATACTTCCGATCTCGGCAACAAGTGTATTTAACATGTCATTGTTAGCCCTGTATTGGCCTAGCAACTGTCAGGTAGAAGTTATGAACTACCAGAGTTAGTGAGTAATGGTCCCTAAATTACAGAAATATAAAAGCAATGGTCGACTTATTAAAACAAGCAAACATGATTCGCGCTCAATTAAAGCTAACAACTGGCCATGTTTGCGAGACTGAAAAGGATAAAACTGTGCACAAAAAACTGACAGACGATTATGATAGTCGGTAATACGAAATCGGCGCGCAGCTCTTCATATGCCACCTGCCACCGCTGACAGGTGTCCATTCTTCCGCTCTCGCTATGGCAGATGACGTTTCGCTCCGCTACTACCGGCCAATAAGACACCTGTAAGGTAGCGTGTTGTCAAGTTGTCAGGTCACGCCACCTGTCACGTGGCGTGTTGTCAAGTGTCAGGTCGCACCACCTGTCATGTGGCGCGTTGTCAGGTTGTCAGGTGGCGTCACCTGACAGGTAGCGGCGTAACACGTCACCTGTGAGGTGGCGTGTTACGCCGACGACGACTACGACACGGCACACAGGGGCGGGCGCGTATGCTATCGCACTGGCAATACGTTATGGAATTAGCTGTACGTGTGAATTTTTAGAGCGCAGGTCTTAGGCGCCCGCCCCTGTGTGCCGCGTCGTAGTCGTCGGCGGGCGCCTAAGACCTGCGAGCTCACACGTACAGCTAATTCCACAATGTATTGCCAGTGCGATAGCATACCCAGCTGCTGATACCTTCGCCGAATGTGACACCACTTCCAGCCTGATGACGTCACTTGCCTCTAGCCAATGGGAATGTTCCGTCTGAGGACGTCGCTTACTTGCAGACAATGGGAACCCTCAGGTGGCGAAATTTTACGACCTAGGACGCATTTTGGTCTCATGGTGCTTCTAATTCTATCGAATTATAAATAAATCAATAGCGAGATTCAAACGGTTCTATCGCCCGTCAGTGCTGAAATTCGGTAACCATAATAATTATAGGCTCTTTTGGCGACAGGGTTAGCTTCTGCAGTGAGTGATTCCCTTAGGTTTACTCTGTCCTTGGCGGGTTTTGGCCTTGCTTTCACAAATATGAACAAAATCACGTTTATGCTATAATATTTACAGCTACACATCTGCGTGTGGACTTATATGGAAACTATCCATAATCTTGTAGTGGGTACCGCACGAAATAAGGCGTGCGTTAAAGAGTTAAAATAAGCGCCTCTCTCGCATTTCGGTGACCTTTTTCAGCCTTCAAGGTATTTCGATCCGACGTGACGAATTCTCTATGCTTCTTTGTTACACCAATTGTATCCACCAGCAGTAGTGTCGTATGGTGCTGAAGGTTTTCTTAATTATTTGAGAAATAAAAGGGAGTAGAATGAAAACGGGTAATATCTCGCTTCCATGAGAAGTGGGTTGCCTAATTCTGTGCGCATTTTTAATGACGACGACGATGCGACTTGCGCACAGAATTCTCGACGCCTTTTCCTAAGTGAATGTCACCCTTGTGAATTTTGTGCGTGTCATCAATAAGACTTCTTTATTTCCTTGGAGCGGGTTGGGGCGTTCTCCTTTGTGAGTAGTTAAAATTTAATTTGCCCTCCTTAGTAGGTACACTCGTGAGCAATATAAGATGGAACGAACTATCGGCAGCAAATTACTTATTTTCTTGTTTTTACTACAAAAAATCTGAGAATGAATTTCGGGTATTATATGCCAAAAGAAAAACTAGCCAGAAAACAAAAAAGTGCTTGTCACGCATGATTAGGGAGTAATCAATGAATGAATGCTCAACCTTTGTTCTCTCTCATGTCGCTCAAGACTACAACTAATTACTTTCTCTTTTTCGAACACTCTTTTACTTTCTACATTACAGTACTTCTAGGGGATGGATTGCACTGGCGCCATTCTACCGTCGTAATAGCTTTTCACCTTTACATTCTTTCTTTGTCTATTTCCAATCCGTGGGAAATTTCTGCCCAGCTGTCCTCCAGTATTTCAGTGTCTGTCCTAAAGGGCAGTGGTGTGAACTCATCTTGAGTCAGCGACGTTTCATATATCCGTGTCCTTCGAACCAGCAGCAATGATTCGCCGCAAGTTATACTATGGTTTTCTTTTCTCTTTTTTTTTTACCGGCGCTGAATTCGCTCGAGAGGAAGAGCTGACGGCCAGGACCAGCAAGATTACACTTCCAGGTTCCAAACGTTCTTCGGAAGAGTGCCGTGTCAGAAGAAGTGAACGTTTTCGGGAGGAACTTCTTTTAGAGCAGGATGCGTTCTGTCCCGTCGATTTTCATTACGGGAGTAATGGGAAGTTCCACGTTCCTCCCTCCAAGTGTCTGGTATGTTGGCTCCGGTCTTATGGCCCCCGAAGAAAAAGGAACAAGTACTTCGAGCTACTTCGTTGAGGTCAAAGAAAGCGTGAGACAAAGATTGGCGCGCAGACGCTCTCTCGCCTGTCCTTCCCACCCTGTTGTCCATAGAAATGGCGGTAAGTGATTCCATGACGCAAGAAATACACACACGAGCTTGCTAAAAGCAGAGGGAGAAGGTGACGGCTCGTAGCGAAGCTACTTGGATGACAGGCAGTTATTAGGTAAGAGACTAAAGGTCAGTGCCTCTGTGGTGCATTATGAGTTGCTTCCGTTGTCAGAAGAACGCCTGTGAACGTTTTTACCTCAAGTGCTGTCATTGTCATCACTCTCACCTCCTCTCCTGTTACACTGCATCTAATCTTCCCAGTATACTTTTCCCACTATTCTTTTCAGCACCTAGAGCGACAAGCTAAAGCTGTGTCCTTTCGACCTGACCTCTGAGCCATTCATCATACACACAAAAATATCTCATCCTCTACTAAAAAAAGAAAGAAACTTGCAATTGTGATTTTCATCTTATTTTTCAGTATGTCTTTGCACCATTCGTTTCCTTTTCTGAACCGTGCACTCATTCTCACTACATTTTGTTCTATGAGTAACAGCCTGCGTCGACTGATATCAATCCATTTGTTAAAGCTGTTAGTTTGCTTTAGCAATATACTAGCGATGTAAACTGTACTCGCTGCATATAATGTACTGGAATATGTTACTACAGATCCTTATATAAATTACTACAACGTATTACTGAACAGAATTATTATAATGTAAAATTTTGCGTATTGATCTTCCATTTCTATTCTTCTCTTCATAAACGGTGTATTTCCGGTTTTCCTTTGTTCTGCGATACATACTTCTGTGTCTAAGGCATCCTAGCCACATGTAATATTTTAGTGCAGGGTGTGGCAAAACACGACAGAAATTTGCAAACCGACGCCACTATTTATTGTTCGTAGATATCAAAAAACGAATACTGCCGAGCTATTCTCGTCCATCCTAGCATAACCCTCCCCGAATATCAAAAGGTTGCTTAAAAGGAACAAAACAAAATTTAATTAAAATTGAAACTTCGCAACACTTCATTTTGCCCCGCCCTATGCAGCGAATTTAGACAGTGCATGGGGCACTACACTATCCTAGAAAGCGGGGTAACATGGATAGAGGTTTGCAGCAAGCAATAAAACAATTACAATTACTTTAGTCCCTGTACAGATCTCCACAGCCTCGCATTTTCCCCACAAGTTGTATGCTGCTAAAACAATTCCCTCTTAATCATCTGAAGCGATAAAATTCTTAAACTTTGCATAAGAAAAGATAAGTGAGCAACTGCAAAAACTGAACACTTGCGTTAATCAAGGACTCCAGATTGCTTGAGCTGGGCACTCGAAATGTGGCATGCAGAATTTCGCGAATTTATAACCGCTTATTCGTTCACCAAGCCTCACTTCACCGTAATTTTCTCTGCTTAAGAAAAGCCAATCTTATCAATCTTAAACACGTTAAACTTAATTGTAGTAGCCACTTCGCGGGTAATATAAACTACATTTAAAGTTACTCTAATTGCTCATTTAAATGTTAGGGGGTGCTAAGTAACAAAATGCTGCGTTTTTCCCATGCGGTGTTTTCGCCCTCTTCCATACAACAAATTATAGATATTAAAATTCACAATCCCACGAGCCAAAAGAACGAATTGAAGGTAAGAAAGAACCAAGAAAGTAACAGCGACTAAAATTTGTTCGGCGGGATGCGTCGTTTATGGTTGTTTCTTCTTGAACACGTTTGAATACTTATTGCCCACTACTGACGTATCCTACCGGTACTCACCTATGGGGCAGAAACGTGAAGGCTAACAAAGAGGGTTCAACTTAAGTTAAGAACAACGCAGCGAGCTATGGAAAGGAAAATGATAGGTGTAACGTTAAGAGATCAGAAGAGGGCGGAGTGGGTGAGGGAACAAACGCGGGTTAATGATATCTTAGTTGAAATCAAGAGGAAGAAATGGCCTTGGGCAGGGCATGTAATGTGAAGGCAAGATAACCGCTGGTCCTTAAGGGTAACGGAGTGGACTCCAAGAGAAGGCAAGCGTAGCAGGGGACGGCAGAAAGTTAGGTGGGCGGATGAGATTAAGAAGTTTGCGGGGATACAGTGGCGGCAACTGACAAAGGACAGGGTTAATTGGAGAGACATGGGAGAGGCCTTTGCCCTGCAGTGGGTGTAGTCAGGCTGATTGTGATGATGATGATGATGATGATGACGTATCATCGAGCTTCCTCGCAACAACGTTCACTTATTTGATGCCTTCTTCATATGCCCCATCATTGTTTTGCTGCTTTTACAGGCGGCCCGTAGCACACGACACTTCCTGACGGGTCTATACACCATTCTTGACGTTTTCCAGGCATCAGCTTAGCTAGTGCCTTCTTCATATGCCCCATCATCGCTGTGCTGCTTACAGGATGCCCTTAGCATACAATGCTTTTAGACTGGTGTATACTTCATTCATCACGTTTTCCAGTGTACTCAGCAAACTTTTCAGTTTCCTCTGGTTCCTTGCTTGAACTCATTTATTCTCTCTGAGCTTCTTTCTTCTCCATTCTCGCAATCTGAGGCGATAGCAACATGTTTCTAGTGCATCGAAGAGTCTTGAAGAAAAAATCACAGTGTCACATTCATATGACTCGCCTTAGTGTCGCATTTTACTATGGGAACTTAATCTTTTACCAACACACACTCTCGACTTTCACGCTACGCATCGTTGTCTCTCAGACAAAGCGCAGAACGTTTGCTTGCCATAAGCTGTCGCACAATGTGTGCTCGCAACTCTCGCAGCGCCCCCGCACGGGATAAAATACTTCCCTCATTCCCAAGCCCATCGCCGCCCTCAGATTGTCAGGCGCCGCCAAGAGCCGAGAGCATACAGCCGCCAACGCTAGGATCATAACGAGTCCGCACTTCTTCCTGAAGAGAACGGAAAAGGGACTCGGCCCCACAAAGACAAGCAGAAACCCGGGATCCCCCACCAAAGTCTCTCACGCCACCCGAGACACTTTCGACAGATTGGCACGCCACCGCCGGCGCCGCGACTCTCCCACGCAGAGCCATAGGAAGGGAAGAGTTGCTGAAACTACGGAGCTGCACGCGAGAAAGAAAAAAATTGAGCGAACGAAGAGAGAGAGAAAAAAGTAAAACGGATAAAATGCAGCTATGGGCTGAGAGAGCAGTTTTTTTCTAGCTGCTTCATTTTGTTTTTCTTTATTCTGTTCTTTTTTTTTCCTCTTCCTCGGTCCTAGGACGAGTGCTGTGAAGCGAAGAGATTGTCACCGAGCGTGCGCGTGTGCGTGTCAGCGAGCGAACGACCTCCCGGCGGCGCTCGCCGCAAGACGATGACGATGTCGATGAAGGCACGCTCGCGGGTATATAGCGGCAGCGCAAGCAAAACGCTACTGCCTTTGGGGATCACTCCTTGCGACATCCACTCCCTGCTTTGTTTTTTTTCCCCCTCTGTTCGTCGCCGTCGGTTGCGTCGTGGTCAACTGACGTCCTCCCAAGGACGCTATATCCCGGGAATTTCCCCGAGGACGCTCGGCTGACCGTTATTCGCCGCTGCGGCATCCGAGCGACCCAGCCGCGCACTCTTCATACCCATAGTGGGGAAAGTTACTGGTTTCATGAGGCAAGCTGGATACAGACAAGAAGTATAGTGTGCGTAGTGGGCGTGTGTCCACGCGTGGTTTCTTGTCTCCTTTGCTTCTTTCAGGGAGAAGAAGCTTCTCGTAACTTCTGCGTACTAAAATGTATTGTGTACACGCGGTGTTGGTGGTCCGACGCCCCCGCCCACACGAACACTTTCGCAGGGGGAGGGTGGTCGCAGTTCTGACCAAGTCCTCCGTTAATGTCGGGTCTTGTATGGGCGTAAAAATATGAGTAGGGGAGCTGATTCTTCTCTGAGATGAGGCAGACGTAGAGGCGCCAACAGGTGGTCCGTGTAATGGAGTTCTCGGAAGAGAGGCATGCAGCTTCTTTATTTGAGAAAGAAATCCGGCGCCTGTGTAGGCTCCTTTTCTCCAATGCACCTCATGGATGTGGAAAGCCAGGAATGAGCGTGACAGCGACTGTGTAGGCCTAGAAAGTCCCTTCGTTCCCCTTGCGGGGTTTGATGCGGAGAGAGATGGTATACAGGGCTCGTGTAATATTTGCCTGAATATGTGGACAGCTGCCTAATTGATGCGTTACTGCTACGGTACATAACGTAGGCAGTGAGGCTATGAGGCAGTGAGGCTGGGTTCACCAGTAAATAAATCTTTACGTTTCCGAACTATGCAGAGTAAAGTAGGGTCGTTCGTTTAGGAAGGTTGACAGCGAGGGTATAGCTCAGCACTTTGCGCTATATTTCTCAACGCAGTTGTCGAGTACGTCGAAAATTGGCAAGCACGTTCCACTTTCACAGCGTTGAAAACGAGCAAAGGAGAGTAATTAATGTAGGCGATTTTCCTGTTGGGGCTCGAATTAACGGCAGGATGCTTTTTACGTTTTGAAGTGGCTGTTTATTAACGAGGTGAAGTTGCGCCTGATTACATGCGTGCATACAGTCCAGAGTCCATCTAGTCTCTTGTCTTGCTTCGCTTTCCTCCCCAGGGTTGCTGGTCGCCCTCCTCGGCACCAGTGTTGCCAGACGCTTATGCTCTTTCCGCTGTGCGGGCTCAATGCGCAACTGGAGGTTCGCTAACACTAACTTTTGGGGAGCATTGGACCTTAGTGGTTGTCTTTTGTTGTCTTCCTATAATTCTTCATTAAGGGGGAATAAAATTTCGTTGCCATCAAATCTGTACAGTCCTTGCAGTATCCGCAAGGCGAGCATATTCGTATCTTGCAGCATAAAGGATTGCATGTGCCAAGTGGGTCCCATGAAGTCCCTAGGAGGCGTGTGCTATTGAAATATGACATATAATACAGCACACGGTTTGAGCCTGTGACGCTGAAAACACGGGGAAATGTGTCAGCTGCTATTAATTAAATGACCTGCCTCGAGGAGAGGTTACAGGGTCCACCCAGCTTTATCTAAAGCAAGGTCTGGCATCCCCGGAATGCCGGTCGGCTCGATCAAGCCGTCGATGTAATTATACATGCGGCCGCACTGTGTTGGAGTGCGTAAACTGTATTTGAGCCCAATCCGGTCATGCAGATGCCTTAGAATAAATGGCGGCCAAACAGCATGTGCTTTACAATGTGTTAGATTCAATACAAACCAAGCATTCAATACTAATTTATTCTGTCGTAGACTTCATTCAAGCAGCTTCCCGGCTGGTCTCCTAATGAGCTTTGGAATGTTTTTATTATGTAATTAGTTCTTGTTGACGAATTGGGACTAAGCGTTCGAGGCAGGAGAAATAATTTCGTTATTTTAGGCTGCTTTAAGTATTACTACTTCCGTTTTATTACACTGGAGCCTATACCACTGCATTTCAAACCTTTGTTAAAGTATAGTTGTACAGCCGGACTGAAGAGCTAGGCAGTATGCGCAGAGTGACGTGTACGAAGTCTCTGTATGTGCCTCCGCATGATTTCCCGTTATGCGCTAATTAGCACATTCAAAGGCCTTCTTAAGCTGGAAGCAAATGTGCTTCTTACGAGTCTTTACTGTTGTTTGCAATGGAAGGAAAAAAAGGTGCTATTTGGGCACGGTGCTAACGCCCTAGCTGTCAGAAAGAACAAGCAGGAAGTTTCCAGAGCGAAATTCGCGATGGAAAAAGATTGCTAAAACCTTCAGTTAAGTGAAAAAGCCATCAAGGCTCGCTTCTGCCTTAACTCGTTCGCTTTGAGGCAAGGGAAAAGAAAAGAATGTTAGCAAGTGGGAACCCCAAACGCGTCACTTCAGATTACAAGTGCTTTGATTACAGAGATCACGCCAGAGAACACGGTGTTAGTAAATAAAAAACTGCGTTCCGAGCTCGGTAAAAAAAACTTCCTCGTTCCGAAGGCAACAAAGCAGCCGCTGATAAGTGCCAGCTGTGACGATGACATGCTTTTGCGCTTGGGCGCAGCTGTTTTTATCTGGCACTGGGGCTTGCGCGCGTTTGCATTTGCATAGAGGATGAAGCAAGGAGAAGAAGGCAGGCACAACAGAGGCGAAGCATTTGAGAAGCTTAACACACGTGCGCCTGCCATTATAGAGCGCTTTGTTCTGCTACGCGAATGGCAGGTCAGCCAGGAAGATGAGAGGCAGAAGGCTTCGTTGGACGCACGTGTGGTTGCTTACTAATAGTTTGCGCCCTCAACTCGAGCAAGGAGCTGAACTTTGTGCTTGCTAACGAAAAAAAAAGGCACGTAACGGTGTTGTGGAAACACTTCACGCTGTTCGAATTTCTCCTCGGTCAAAGTGCCAAGCAGGCAGCCGTCTGTATTTTTATTATAAGAGCAGTAATTGGTGTTGTGAGGAAGTTAGCGACTGAGTGGTGCACGATGCACTTTGCTAGGGTGAGTCAGAGAGTTAGCGAGAATGATGTGATTAAGTGAAAGTGAGTGAGTGAAAGTTAGTGAGTGACAGTGAGTGAGTGATTCAATGAGAGTGAGCGAGGGAGTGAGAATTAGTTAGTGAGTGAGCGAGGGAGTGAGAATTAGTGAGTGAGTGAGAGAGTCAGTGAGAACTAGTGAGTGAGTGAGTGAGTGAGTGAGTGAGTGAGTGAGTGAGTGAGTGAGTGAGTGAGTGAGTGAGTGAGTGAGTGAGTGAGTGAGTGAGTGAGTGAGTGAGTGAGTGAGTGAGTGAGTGAGTGAGTGAGTGAGTGAGTGAGTGAGTGAGTGAGTGAGTGAGTGAGTGAGTGAGTGAGTGAGTGAGTTAACAGTACGAATCTCGCTACATCCACGCGGCGTCTTTATTTTAAGCCCGATGAGCACACTGGAAACGAAACGGAGAACACCAGACTGGTTCGCTCATGACAATCTCGGACAAGAATCTTGCTTACGTAACAGCCAAACGTTTCACCTATTCAAAGTACACAGGCGGAAAATGTACAAAAACACCCCTTCTTTCCTTCCTCATTACACCCGCCTCGAGATTGGACATTCCGCGCTTCTAAGACAAAAGCTCGCCCGCGTGTGCACACAGATAGCCGTGAAAAACACGCTCCAGCGCATAAACAGGAAATGCGTGAAGGTTCTCCGTAATGGTTCTGGTGGCGCTGCTGAGAGCGCCCGTGAAAAAAACACTTTGGTGAACGTCACATGTTTGCCTGGGCTCCCGAAGCCGGTGGTCTGGCGATCGTCCTTCGTCGTGATGTTTGGTGTAGTGTAAGAATCAGGAACCACAACAACCGTGATTCAAGCGTGAAGAAAAGGCGGCTGTTTCGTCCGAAAACGGAACAATACGCAGAAACCGTCGCTCTTGAAAAACTACCATTCGCAGCTACTCCACGGTTCTGGATACAAAGTGGAATGACAAGTTGTTGACACGCAAAGTATCTGCGGCATCCATCTTCACAGTTTGCTGGAAGAAGTGACGGAGGCTCCGTACAGAAATAGGGACCCCTTCTTGGAATCTCAGCCGGGAAAACTGAGCCCAGACATAAACAAAAAAGATTCTATACATACCAACTCCGTCGGATAACCCTAGCTTCATTCCATAACTGTGCGCAACCACGTAAGCTCAGGTGATGATAGGCCTCGTTTCTTCTGTCCCCGTTCCCCTCTGTAAACCATGTCTGATCCAGAAAATCGTAAATCTTAATCTGGAAAACTATTCCGAACAGCTGTAACAATACTACGCGTGGCTCAAAATAAGCACACAGCTGCCGAGAAATATAGAACCGATATTTAAGCCTCGAGTTATTCTTCGCCTTGTTCCTCACTGGTTAACATTCGCCCGGGCCCTGTTTGAAATTAGTCTTTGAAGAGTGCGCAGACAGCTGCTCCGAGAAGGCGGAGAGATAAGAAGAAGAAGACAAAGAGAGAACCGGTCCAGTCTAGAAAACAAAAAACAAAGAAAAAAGATCAGCATCACAGCAGAAGCAGCGTGTATCTAAAAAAGAAAGCAGCCATGCCACGCAGCCTGCGCCGTTTACGCAAGCGTTTTAAAACCTAGCGCCGAGCGCTCGTCCGTAAAGCAGAAACAACGGGTGGTACGCGTCGTCGTCGGCGTATATTCGGGCTTCATGTTTACGAGACATACGCGCGGACCCCGGGCGGACCAGCAGGAGGCAGGAGGGTAAACAAGCTTACCCCCTCTTGCCTACAACACCCCCCCCCCCCCCCTACACCCCCCCTTTTGCTTTGAGTTTGGGCGGCAAGCAGACGCCGCTACGACAGCGTCGAACGTTTAAAAGGTGGGAGTCGGGGCAAGCGGGGGGCAAGGGCGGAACGACAACGTTTATAACGAGTAACATGTTGAAAAAACCCAGGGCCCCGAATGGCCGAACAGCCTAACACACGTTTCCAATACCCACGCGTCCGCGCTCACACCGCGCACGCCTGCGCCGTGAACCCTGCCTGCGCCCCGAAAAGTGTACCCA
Source organism: Amblyomma mixtum (assembly GCF_055824585.1). Lineage (NCBI taxonomy): Eukaryota > Metazoa > Arthropoda > Arachnida > Ixodida > Ixodidae > Amblyomma > Amblyomma mixtum. The sequence continues at coordinate 257,181,022 of NC_143013.1, forward strand.
TGTAGCTCCCCTAGCGGCAGCGTTTGCAAAAAGCCATCGCCAGCGGCCGCGCGCTGGGAAAAAACGGGCCGTCTGCATAGGAGTTGGTGGGTTTGCTGCCGCCGCCGCTGCTTGTTGCTGCTGCTACAATAGCGTCGTCTGCTTCTTCCGAGGCACATTGCGGCAGCTGCGCGCGCTTGTCTCTCGGACGGCTGCGTTGTTTCTTTGGTTGAATCAGCGGCTCATACAGATTCTATTGTTTTCAGTGCCGACGGCGTTTCGCGCAAGCCTGTGTAAATTGGGTACGCGTCTTCTGCTGCTGTCTTCAGAGAGTGCACGACGCCCACATCAACTAGTCGAGCTCCTTCGCTTTTCTTTTTTTTTTCTCTCACTTCTTGGAGTCCTGAGGTCATGAGATGCTCCCGACGTCTGCCCGTGCCACCACGCCTTCGCAAGTTCGACGCACCCGCACCGGCATCGAGTGATTGAGTCCCCGTGGGACGACACCCTGCAAACAGCTCGCGTCCGTCCGCCCGTGGATATCGAAAATGTGCCCGCTCCATGCCATCGTCGCCGCATGTTGCAATTCGGAACGCCTCGAAGCGAAGCTGGAGTAGGCGGAGACGCGCATACGCCTGAATCATTGCATCTTGTCAGTCCGCCGGATACTAGTTTTGCGAAACTCGCAACCCATATGATGGCATTGGCCTTGTGATACAAAGTTTCGACCGGTCGGTCGTACCGTGAGTGTTTGGTGCAAGTTTCGGCCGCGAATTGGTATTCGCATCTCGTTCCCAGCTGGTTCCGTCCCACACAGAGACACGAGTGAAAGTCATTCATGTTCGTCTAGTGCTTCATCGGGACAAGTTGGGCAAGCCTGTCGAATGTGTGTGGGTGCACGTGACTCAAGGTAGTGGTGTAAAATAGTGCGCGCTACAAGTCGTCTGCTCGACTGTCACAAAGAAGGAGAAGTCAAAACTGCACAAGGAGTTTGGAGGTATTTGAACTTACCTATGAAGCAAGAAGCGCCGTCTTTAACGTGGCAATAAACTAAGTGCGACATCGTCGTCTGCTCGGGTAATATCGTGCCGCCATGTTGTCCGAACCGAAGCCCCTGCGACAGCCATCGAAGTCATTGAACAGACTTGATGCGGTAGGTGTGCGCATTTGTTTGGCAAAAAAAAAAAAGGTGGAACCTGTGTGATAGCGCATGCGGTTCTTAGAAGGCCTTCGTAGGATCAATTTGGCGTTTTATTGTGAAATGGCTGTGTTCTACACCGAATAATCCGTAGCCAGGCGTCTTTCTCTCGTCGCTTCAACTCTCGAGTTTTCCGTGTAGCACAGAGACCATTTGAGACGTTGATGATTAATTGTGACGTGAGAAAAAATATCATAAAGCTACGCATGCGCGGAAGATTGGATCGTACTAGCTCTTGCTTACAGAATTGAACGGCTAAACTTAGGTTCGTGCTTTCAAGTGCAGCTGTTACTGCTTAAGGGCTTGAACTTCTCGCATTTATGACGCAGATGACTTCAGTAATCTGTGCCCCTCAAGATATCTTGCGTGTGATGTGCACATATTGCATCACACTGTGGGCATGCGCCGTTTCTAACAGTCCTTTAATGCGGAAACAAGGACATCATCATCATCATCATGAACTTGAACAACTTCGCATTTTTGACGCAGATGACTTCAGTAATCTGTGCCCCTCAAAATGTCTTGCGTGTTATGTGCACATACTGACACACTGTGGGCACGCGCCGTTTCTTTAATGTTCTTGAACGGTTCTTTAAGGCGGGCCGGCCGATGCCTGTGTCGTTTTCAGTGCACCCATCCCCCCCTTTTTTTTTTTGTTTAGCTCACGTCATATTGTGCGTTACTGACACTGATGCGATATGTTTCGCTAGATGTTACCAAGGCGACATGTCAGTCTCAGTAACTTCTTCACTACTCTTAAGCCTAGCGTGTGGCCCTTCCGTGTGCCTTCTTAAATCCTGCGCATTCAATTTGTTGGCATTCTTTACACCCTCATTTATTACCAGACACTCCACTTAATTAACATCGTTAAGCCCACACAAGAACATCTTGATCCGTCGCGTTACATTCTTTCATTCATTCCTGGTTTCGACTCCATGGCGTCCTTCGTGGGGCGGCGGGCTAACAAATTGACCCAGAACGTATATAAATATATAAACGTCTAGGAATTCGTTGGACGTTTCGTTTATTATTCTGCGCACATTCAAATAAATCACAGAAGCGGAAAACAGACAAGCCCATAGACAAAACAAAAACACCGTTCTTCCTGTTTGCCTCGAGGCCTCAAGTCGCCCGCAGGGAATTTGGAGGAAGGGACGGGGATGGTTTGGAAGCTTTTTTTTTTCTCTCTCTCACTAAGGCTTTGATCTCTCAGAGGACAGGAGGCGGGCTTTCTCCTTACCCCCAAGAGGCCGCCGTGTACGGGGAACACAATGCCGTGCTCTTGTCTCTCAAGGAGGACGTTTAATTGGACCGGTTCCAAAGCAATGCCGCCCCCGACCGCTCACAGTGCTTCTTTTGTGCACCTACACTGGCAAAAAGGGCGAGGAATTCTTGTAAAACTCAAGCGCGAGGAATTCCCCTTGTGATCTCCGTCACAAAAGCCGTGTATGTACTTCATCATTCTCGGTATTTTTTGTCCCCCCCCCCCCCTCTCCCCACACACACACTTTTTTTTTTCTCTATCGTTCTCCTCATTTTATTCTCCTATCTCCTCCTGTACTCATCTTTCTCGTCACTTCAATAAGAAAGCTTGATGGCGGCTTCCAATCGAGTCCAACCCAACCCTCCCCCCTACATCTCGTTGAGTCAATATCCACTCCGGTTCAATTATGTACCTTTTCTTTTTCGCCTTAGATTTGCTAGGCAACCGCCTGGAATCGCAATATACACCAGCTTTAACCTTTTGCGAGTCTGTGGACGCTCGCTATGCGAGGTATTCCGCTCAGTACATGGGCAAATATCAGGGGTCACACAGTCACAATGCAGGCACTCCACTGCACTCAGGCTTCGTGAAGTAAGCGTCCGTGATTGAATCCATCGGGTATCCGGTTGCGACAAAAGGCCTTTAGTATACACCGCCATTTGGGTGAGCTAGCGCTTTTACTTCAAGTTGCAATTAATTTTTATGCGTTCAGATTGTTCGTTCCGCGAACATACAAGGTGTCATACGTCGTGACTGTTTAATTTATTCACTTCTAGAACAAGGATGCATCACGATCTTTTTTTTTTTTTACTTCTACGGCATTAGCTCTAAGACTAACATTACTCAAGGTCGCGTTAGCATGTAACACAGGGTTGTTCAAGTGAGACCAGTGGGTGGTACGATTGCTACACAGATTGTGGACCACCTAATTTGCCTAGAATATTCGCAGTGGTATCAAACGATTCAAGGCATTATAAAGCATAAGATTACGAGTCGAATCAAAGCGTAGTTTATCACAGAGATTAGCAGTGGCGACCTTTGTTTCCCGAAACCGTGACATTATTGAAACTTCAAACGTCCATTACGGCCAAACTAATTGACGTAGAACATTCCAAGTGGCGTCTAACGATTTGTCTTCTTGCGCTGTATATGTTGGTATCAAAAGGGTAAATATCCGGATATAACGAATTTTTTGTACCGGATATAGCGAAGATGGCTAAGGTCGCAGTATTCCTTCGATAGTGCTAACGCTCGCTACTCATACGCTGACTCAGCATTTTTCTCTTTTTTTTACGTAGTTTTTCTGGTTTCCTATAGCCTTAATACAGTAAAAACAGAGTACATGTCTGCGGAACTAGCGTTCCTAACGTTACAGCGCCGGCATTAGAAAACGCAGGCCTTTCCTAGACAGTATAAAAATGCAGCGCTCCCTTCCGGAGTGTGTTTCGCAGAAGATACGTCACAGTATCTCTAGTCTTAACACAATGACTACAAAAAAAGAAAAGAAAACTTAGTACCGCTGCGCTCCTCTGACGTCTTTGTAGCAATTGTCCTACACGATGCATCACTCGGCAGGCTGATTCACAATGGTACTCGCGAATTTCAATAGGCTTTTTTTTCTCTCTCTTTATCGTCAACATCGTTAGTTTCTATTTCATTTTTTCTTCTCCAAGTCCAGCATTCTGTGTTAAAATTCGCAAAGTTGAAATCGACAAATAATTTTTTCTTAGTGGGTGAGTGTCAGCACGGAGACAAAAATCCCAAATGCTGTCATAATTTAAGGCCACTTTATATATGTTGTTCTTTTTTTCATTCCCTGTAAATTTTTTTTTGTCAAGCTGGCTGAATTATAAGTAGCGATGAGCCGTCTAGCTAAGCTGAACGCTGCGTCGCGATAATCCATCGTGCAACACTTGCGTCCGCACCTGACGAAACCAACATCTGTGCGGGAACATCAGCTGCATCTGATGACGTAAACGCTTGAAAAACGACACGCGTTTCCTACAGAATACAGGGCGTGCCGGTGCTCCTCACTTCTCTTTGACTTTTCTGTATGCTTTCTGTCCAGCGTGGATTACCACCCAGCCCAAACCCACACCTTATTGTGTTCACAACACAAGCAGTGCTTAAACCATGGGTGCCGACAACATACTGTGTAAAGTCTTATAGACGTTACAGGCTATCTGCGCAGAATTCTACTACTCCAGCGTTGCCAACTGTTCGATATTAATTAGAACCACAGATCTAACTACAGACCTGAATACATAAGTTCTTTCTTGCAACAAGCAAATGCGGGACCTTTGCAAATCAACTTAGATCATCAGTCATGTCCGTTATAATCTAGGTTTTGCACAACTTCACTCTAAAGACATTTATATTAAACAAGCTGCTAGTGAAGAGTATCTATTAGAAGATGGAGTCAGATAATTACTTTTCGGCCATTAAAGCTTCACAAGCTCAGCTGCTAGTGCCAGCAATCAGCTGAGGATAAGTGCAATGTAATCTGATATTCGATACCAAAAATAAGGAGAACACAAACGGAGAGAGATATCACATTTACTATGCGTTTTCCTATCAGCATATATCTTGCACACGTCCACGTGTGGGTTCGGTTCCCACCGGCCCCATGTCGTTTTTTCTTCTGCTTTTCTAATCAATTATCGTTAAGCGATAACATAATTAGTAATATTCCCCATTGATCAACAGCACAAAATAAATATATAATAATAATAAAAAAGAAGTCCTCTGTGTCCCTTGGTTTCTGTGGCTGTTGGCTTCTCTCACATATGTATAACGATCCCCTCATTCCCCCCTCAATTATATTTATATATATATATATATATATATATATATATATATATATATATATATATCGGCAACAGTTTTTATTATACAGCAGAATTATTCTGTGACATAGACGTCTGTCTTGTACGTATGGCCCGGCCAAAGTCACGAATACAACACCTTTGCCACGCCCAGAAGTTGACGAAGTACCGCTATGTCACTTACATATTTATAAGAGTAAGATCTTTCCTACCGTGATACCAGAAAGCACGTGCTTCTGAAAAAAAATTAATTCCGTGCGCAACCTCTTACGCTGTATCCTTCACGCTTTAGCACTCACGGACAGCGCTATACATAAGGAGAAAGTTTCAAAGCGTCACTCTCATCTATTGCAGGATGCAAACGGGAAACGCCCAAACAGCCTTCAAAGAAGTGTACGTACGCTCCGCCATGAGTTTCAGAAGCTTTTGCCCGCAAATGTTCCTTTATGACGCCGGTCTACGATCCAAGGTGATGCACATAACCTTGGCCTCGTGGACGTGAGTGACACGACCTTCGTGACACGTGTATTTTCTACGCCTGCGAAGCGTGCGGCCATGTCGGCTGCGCGATCTGAAAGCCAACTATACAAATTATGCGCCTGAGTTAAACGACGATTCACTGCCAAGCGCATCAATTTTGTTTGCCAAATTGTTTATACACAGAGTGACAACATTCAACTGCGCGTGCAAGAAATGCAGTCTGAATTGACAAGAACTGCATATATTGCACAGCATGTTACTCTAGTGAAGACGTAAGTACAAGCACTTTCAAGCCTGCAAAGGCGGCTGCTCGAAAAATTTTAATTTCTAATGAAATTCATTGTGCAACATATATGAATGTTGATATACAGGACGGTCGGAGGGGGGTGGGGGGTAGTCTGTGGAGGTCCTGCTTCCAAAGTAATACAAATAATGAACCTACTGCCACGTGCTCGAATTACTTACCATACGTCATTTAAAAAAAAAATATACGCTTCTGAAAAAATGTTAAGCGTTATACCAATGTGATTTCCCATGGAAAACAACGCCATTCAGGCAAGACATCCAAGAGAGTGCGTGTGTGCCAAGAACATTTATAGTTGAGTAAAAGCTAGTGCACAGGACACGCTCCAGAAGTCTCATTTCTTTCACTTCTGTGCCATTCACATCATCCGTTGAAATACTACACAGTTTCGTTAACTTTTTGGGAAAAAAAAACGTGGTTTCTGTAGAACCTAAGACAGCCTTAGTCTGGGCAAATGTTTTCCAGGACGCCATCCATAAATACGCAGACAGATCACAGAATACGAGAGAGCTCTCAGGGGTACATGCGCGCGGTTCTTAAATTTTACGTGAGAATATATTTGTATTTATTTTTCCCACTGTACAATATTCCTCAAGCTGAGTTTCGAGCTCGGCGTGCGCAAAACGGATGCGCGAGCTAGGGTTTCAGTTTATGCTAGATTTAGAGCTTCTCGTAAATGCGCATTTTGTAACTCACAATTTGTTTCTAGATAAAGTTCAGTTAGGGCATGTGCTCTAAGTGAGAGCCCTTGCCTTGCCGCTCTGTGGTGGTTGTGTAAGCTGCAAGAATTTAAGCAGAAAGTTATTACAGAAAATGTTCTCCAAGAGAGGGCTACCTGCCAGCCAGCGCCTGATACTACGCATTTTTTATAGATTATTTTCTTATTCCACCACAGGGGGAAAGAAAACACCGGCTCTTATCTAGCATTCACCTTCGGTCCAGTCTTCTGCGTTGCGCTTACAAAGAAAGTACGAAATCATGAAACTCGAGCAACCAAACTGTTTTTCAGCCCTGAAAAAGTTTCCTTTGCCACGTCTTATCGGCTTACAGCGCTGAAAAATAGGATATTAAATACTGGCCGTGCACCTTCAGAGCCTTGCCAAAGTGGTTCTCTGTTTTTTCGAAACAAAATTCCAGCAGACTAAGCCTGAATACAAGGAAAAGGGACTGAATGTCCGTTACGGGTAATTAACAGAGTGTCTGCCGTTGCTGATACGCATACGGAATGCGTGTAGACGCAGTTACTCAAACAGAACCGGGCAGTACAGATCGAGCTCGCATTGAGTGAAAAGAGAAAGAGAGAGGCTTTTTATCCTCAAGTGTACTCAACTGATATATTGATGATGATGATAGTGAAGACTGGCGATGATGATAGTCTTTTGGGCAGTGATGGGAACTAGTTATCAAGTCGGCTCCAGCTGGCTGAAGGCGGTATTTAACGGGCTTCTTAGTCACTGCGCCATGCCTTCTGATTGTTTGACGACCTCTATCTAGCATTATCAAGACTTCGGGACCGCGCCGCCGAGCCAGTCCCGCTAAGCTTAACGGAATGTTCTGTTCTGCATCCGCTCGATTATTCTTTTCCTTTCTGACATCACGGATGATGTCATCGCAATATTTCTTAATATTCAAATCCGTGCGCCTCGTGGTGGCCGCCAAAGGAACTGTAATCGCTTGTCCGGAATTCTTGATTATGGAAAGCGTTCCCTTCAGCCATCCTGATTGGACAGCGTACTAGTCAAGTGACCGTCAGTCACTTTCCTTTTTAGTGTCAGACAGGGAAAGCAGTAAAAACAACAACAAAATGCAGGAAGCAATACCGAACACAAATGTTTACAGGATAAAAAGAAGGAGGATCACCAAAGATTTCTTAAAAAAGTATTAAAGCGTTCGGCCAAGCACTGTTTAGACATTTCCTCGAATGCTCGCTTGCACGCGCTGAGCTCTTCTACGAACAATACGAGTAAGCCGTACGCTTCACATCGTTATGTGCCGATCTCTAGTCTTTACCTCTAGAGGAAAGCAACTTTACACTGATGCAGGGATCACTGAAGACTTCGAGGATTTCTTTGTTTGAGGCGCCTCTTGAACAGAAAATTCAAGTGTTATAACATTGCCACAAAAGAACTACGCTCATGTCGCGAAGTGTTTTTTTCGGCCGCATTAACTACTTCTTATTTGTTAACAAAGATGTATCGCAAACATTACGCACAAAGTGAGTAATTGCAGCAACAGGTCCCGAAGTACACCACTCCAAAGGGATCTCTGATAATCGACAAAATCCAGGAATGCATGCGCATGCGCATGCGCGCCTGACGTGTTAACATAAAAAAAATGGAAAAGCACAAGTAGAATAAGTGTAGAACTGTGCGAAGTTTTCAGAAACAAAGATTAACTCAAACAGCTATAGCTATAAAAACAAGAACAGGTAGTGAAAACCAGCGAATAAGCAGAACTGGTACTGATGTTTATTAGTGAAAACCAGCGATTAAGCAGAAATGGCGTATACGGAGAAGAACTTTCTCGATAGCAAATTACGAAGCACACCGATCAGCAACGCAATAACTGCGTAGAAAATAGGACAAATGATGCAAACAAAAATTAGGCAATCAAACTGCATGAAGTGAAGATGAAGATCGAAGGCATTTTTTCAACAATGAAAAGATTGTCAGAAACTTCATATCAGTCGTTAGGGAGCTCCAGAACTTAACTATTGTGAAACCAACAGATTTGAACACGTAATTAGATAAAATTTTTAGGTATTAGTAGGCTGCGATAAGAGAAAATCCAGTGCAGGCAGTGCAAAATTTTCGTGGAACGACGAATTGTGAACAGAATTAAAGAAACACACAGCAAAGGTTAAACGGGGCTGCATATGAAGGAAGCATGAAAAAAGGCAACAGTGTTAAACCCAGCTGCTTTGCTCGCATATGTAATGACAGGGAAGAGGGCAACAGCGCAAGATAAATGGCGTCTCAGAAAATCACACCTGCTGGCAAACATTCACCGCAGTAATACCTCACAGAGGTAGTTTGGTTTGGTTTACATTTTTTTGTTCAGAAACTCAGTCCATCTTAGCCATTTTTGCAGCAGCGGACACATGCGTTCCGCTTGCTTCGAGTGCGGGCAAACGCGAAACGAAGCACCTACATAATTAATTAAAAGACTAGCGCATAAAACTAGGACAAAGACAGAGAAGGAGACAGGACGAGCGCTAAACATCAACTAAAGGTTTACTACACCAAACATGTACTTAAAACACTTCAGTGGCACATGCGCACACTGCGTTACAAAAAACTAATCAAGAAGTGGCAAACTGTTTCGCAGATACATGGTTTCTTTCCTGGTCAGGGCAAGTGACGTCGTGCTTACACACTTGTCACCTTCCCTCATAATGTGATAAGCCTCACAAATCTCGCGACCTAACCTTGTGCCTCCCCTACCAAGCACACACGTGGCATCAAACGCCGGCACGCACCCGCACCGCTTACAATGCGTAGCCAAATGGCTGCCCCCCGCCAATGAATCCACCAGCGTGCGATGCTCTCGTAGCCGTTCATTTAGGCAGCGTCCAGACTGTCCCACGTAGCATCTACCGCATGAGAGGGGTATGCGGTATACAATGCCAGCAGTGCACGGAACGAACTTGCACACGTGTTTTATGGTGCATACCGGTTTCCTCTTCTCATTGACGGCTTTGCACATGCGCACCAGCTTTTCGGGGGCGGTGAACATGACGTCCACACCGCACTTCCCTCCAACTTTCCTCAGCCGGTGCGAAAGCTGGTGCACGTACGGTATAGCCGTACGCCTGAGCCTTTTGGCACTTTCTCCGGCGGCCACGCCAGGGCGGCCACCTGCCCTGACTTCCTTCAAGAGGCATTCCGCCACAGCCATCACTGTGTCATTAGGGAAACCGGCCTTCTTCAACCGGTGCACTTGCGCTTGCAAGCTGTCCTCAATCTTATGCTGGCAGGACTTCTCGAGAGCACCCCGCAGGCAATTTTTTGCAATCCCCCGTTTTCCCAATTTAGAATGGGCCGAATTATACGCTAAAATTTCTTTTTTTGTGCGAGGCTGGTACGACCAACAGATGTGCCCAGTGCCAAAGAACAAACTTAGCTCGAGGAACTGGAGGCACCCGTCCACTGGAACTTCATGCGTGAACCTCAGCTTGCCAGAACAATCACCGAAAATCTCTAAAACACTTTTTACAACCTGTGGTTTGTCGCTCTCGTTGTTAACATGCATAAACACAATAAAGTCATCCACGTACCTAAAACACTTAACAACACGCTTTTCGTCTTCAATGCACGCTGCAACGCGCTTGTCAAACTGTCCTAAAAAGATTTCACTAAGAATCGGGGCTATGCAAGACCCTATGCAAATGCCATCTTTTTGCACAAACAATCGGTCATCAAAACAAATGTAAGTGGATGAGAGGTAACACTTAACTAAGGCTATAAAGTCATTTACCGAAACCCCGCTACTATTCTGAAACTTCACAGCCCCCCAGCTTTCAATCCGCTCTCTTACTGCATCTAACAACTCTTTTTGTGGTATGGAATAGAATAGCTCCTCAACATCAACTGAAAACGCGAAATTAGCTCCTGAAGCACCACCTTGCGCTGCCAAAAATTCTATCACATCCTTTGAGTTGCGCACTCGAAAAGGGTCTTCTACGTCTAGTTGGCTAAGGTGCTCTAGTAGGTATTTTGACACCAGGCCTTGCCAGGCTTCTTTCTCTGATACAATAGCTCTGAGAGGCATGCCCTCTTTGTGTGTCTTCGCAGAAAAGAAAACGTTCAGCCCCTGCTCATTCGCTGCTTTAACTGACTTATGAAGTCCTGTCAAATTGATCTGTTCGCAAACCTTTAATGCCTCAGCCTTTACTTTCCTGCCAGATCTTTTTAGGAGAACAAAGTTCTTGTCAATAGCCTGCATAGCCTTTTCATGATACATTGTTTTCGGCAACACGACGAATCCCCCCTCTTTATCTGCAGTCAATAAAGAAAGATTATTCCTTTTGAGGTAATGAACTGTATTGCTCACTGCTAGCGTTTCCACACGTGGACATGGTTTTTTACTTAACAAGCAGTCGACACCTTCGGAAATACATCTAGCTTTCTCTTCCACGTCTGCACATTGCCCTACTTTCCTAACCATGGTAAGGAGACCGAGCGGGGTCTCGTTAACTTCATTACAAAATTTAGGCCCGCAGCTCAAAACCCTTCGAACTTTATCAGGGAGACCACATTCTGCTAAACACAACACTTCCTTCTTAGGAACATTTTGAGAGTCCTCTTCCGCTTTTTTCCAAGCACACAGAGATGGCAGCCCACAAGACCACAGGAACTCGGTAACATTAGCTGCCTCCCTAGCCCAAGTCCTGATCATTGCATCACAGGTTACCTTGCAGCTTGTCCTGGTCGCGGCATGCACACGCAAGCACAGCTGGAAATACCGGATGTGTCTCCAAAGTTCGGCACGGAAGATCTTGGTGATTCTTCTAGTATGTCGCACGGACGCTTGGCAGGGATGGAACAAGGCTTGCACCTCAGGCGGTACCAGTCCATTCTTGAGGGCGAAGGAAAGCACTCTTGCCCGATAAGTAGTTATTGCTATTAGGTTCACATAGGTAACTGAAGGATCACTACACATAAAAGAAGGAAGAACAGGGCCCGATGTACGAGAAATCAATGCAATCAAGGCGGAAAGCTGGGCTAGTTGGTTTGACATAGTTAATTAACAGACTTTCTTTTCTGCGAAGACACACAAAGAGGGCATGCCTCTCAGAGCTATTGTATCAGAGAAAGAAGCCTGGCAAGGCCTGGTGTCAAAATACCTACTAGAGCACCTTAGCCAACTAGACGTAGAAGACCCTTTTCGAGTGCGCAACTCAAAGGATGTGATAGAATTTTTGGCAGCGCAAGGTGGTGCTTCAGGAGCTAATTTCGCGTTTTCAGTTGATGTTGAGGAGCTATTCTATTCCATACCACAAAAAGAGTTGTTAGATGCAGTAAGAGAGCGGATTGAAAGCTGGGGGGCTGTGAAGTTTCAGAATAGTAGCGGGGTTTCGGTAAATGACTTTATAGCCTTAGTTAAGTGTTACCTCTCATCCACTTACATTTGTTTTGATGACCGATTGTTTGTGCAAAAAGATGGCATTTGCATAGGGTCTTGCATAGCCCCGATTCTTAGTGAAATCTTTTTAGGACAGTTTGACAAGCGCGTTGCAGCGTGCATTGAAGACGAAAAGCGTGTTGTTAAGTGTTTTAGGTACGTGGATGACTTTATTGTGTTTATGCATGTTAACAACGAGAGCGACAAACCACAGGTTGTAAAAAGTGTTTTAGAGATTTTCGGTGATTGTTCTGGCAAGCTGAGGTTCACGCATGAAGTTCCAGTGGACGGGTGCCTCCAGTTCCTCGAGCTAAGTTTGTTCTTTGGCACTGGGCACATCTGTTGGTCGTACCAGCCTCGCACAAAAAAAGAAATTTTAGCGTATAATTCGGCCCATTCTAAATTGGGAAAACGGGGGATTGCAAAAAATTGCCTGCGGGGTGCTCTCGAGAAGTCCTGCCAGCATAAGATTGAGGACAGCTTGCAAGCGCAAGTGCACCGGTTGAAGAAGGCCGGTTTCCCTAATGACACAGTGATGGCTGTGGCGGAATGCCTCTTGAAGGAAGTCAGGGCAGGTGGCCGCCCTGGCGTGGCCGCCGGAGAAAGTGCCAAAAGGCTCAGGCGTACGGCTATACCGTACGTGCACCAGCTTTCGCACCGGCTGAGGAAAGTTGGAGGGAAGTGCGGTGTGGACGTCATGTTCACCGCCCCCGAAAAGCTGGTGCGCATGTGCAAAGCCGTCAATGAGAAGAGGAAACCGGTATGCACCATAAAACACGTGTGCAAGTTCGTTCCGTGCACTGCTGGCATTGTATACCGCATACCCCTCTCATGCGGTAGATGCTACGTGGGACAGTCTGGACGCTGCCTAAATGAACGGCTACGAGAGCATCGCACGCTGGTGGATTCATTGGCGGGGGGCAGCCATTTGGCTACGCATTGTAAGCGGTGCGGGTGCGTGCCGGCGTTTGATGCCACGTGTGTGCTTGGTAGGGGAGGCACAAGGTTAGGTCGCGAGATTTGTGAGGCTTATCACATTATGAGGGAAGGTGACAAGTGTGTAAGCACGACGTCACTTGCCCTGACCAGGAAAGAAACCATGTATCTGCGAAACAGTTTGCCACTTCTTGATTAGTTTTTTGTAACGCAGTGTGCGCATGTGCCACTGAAGTGTTTTAAGTACATGTTTGGTGTAGTAAACCTTTAGTTGATGTTTAGCGCTCGTCCTGTCTCCTTCTCTGTCTTTGTCCTAGTTTTATGCGCTAGTCTTTTAATTAACTATGTCAAACCAACTAGCCCAGCTTTCCGCCTTGATCACCTACATAACACATTTTTTGCGTGCGCTGTACTAGCGAACTGTCGAACATGCTCCTGAGCGTGTTTTTATTTCTCTCTGTTGGGCCTACACCATGTTTTGCATGTGTTTACTTCTAGGCCAGGAAAAAAAGAAGCTTTGAAAAACTTAGAGCTTTTAAGCCTTTCCCGTCAGTTAGTTGCCTCATGATACTTCTTTAAGCAATTTCCAATTCTAGTACAAGTTGCCTAATACGTCCAAAGGTGTGAGGTTAGGACACATCTCAAATTTGAGGCCTTTTTGCGAAGTCATTGGAACAACTGTGTGCCCCCCCCCCCTTTTTTTTACCAAACCAGTAGTCTAAACGGCTTGAAAGTGATGTCATTCAATTCCTGGAGTTATTCTGAGTGCAATTTTTGCCAGTTGTATGTATGTGAGACATGCATACAGCTGTGCCATCTGTGCATATTTTTTTAAATTATTTTTTCACTTCGTGGGAGATGTGGAAGAGTATATTTGCGCAACCGCTACTTCGAACCCCTGGTTTGCTTGTTTCCGAAAAGTACAGTGCGAGCGCTGGTTGCTGTCACATCATCGTGCGTTGAAGTCTTCGCTGCCATTTAGAGTAGACACCAGTAGGAACAATATAGAAGCGGCAGAGTACCTACCCTGCAGCGTGACTAACTGTCGCAGGTTAGAATGGTAAGGGGACACCTGACGTATGTATGTTTTGCATGATTTTAAGTACGTTCAGTCGCCAGCAAACGATTAGGCGACGTGTGTGGCCGTGAACAAACTTACTATAGCGCCGCCCTCGAGGCCCAGTCGCCTGCCATTGACGCCTGCGGATGGAGCCTGCAGGCATTTCAGGCTACTTGCTTGCGTGACCGTACCGATATTAATTTTTTTTCCGTACATCCGCATCACGTAAAATCTCTGTACCGGCCCTAATGCGCTCTTTTCACAATATGTGGCGCCATCTGGGGGGTGGTGAAAATTCTTCTGCTGCGGGCTGAAAACAAACGCAAACGCAGGCGCGATCTGGTTCCACGAGGAGTCAGCTGCGCCTGGGAAGTGGCAAGTGTGTGCTTGACAGCTGCCGCCATCTGTCGCATGCGCCTGTCACTAACACGAACTGCGCATGCGCAGAAGGACCAGCCGGTTTCATTTTCAACCAGTGGAGCTGGAGGAGAAGAGGCTCGCATGCGCAGAGCAGCCTTGTGAGAAAGACGGATTATGCTCATTTACACGTAAGCATAGACGCCGTAATTAAAAAAAGAAGACAGTGAAAAAGTATGAATTCCACACCTTTTCTCGGCACCGCGGCGGCTGGCACGTAAACAGTTGCTTATCGACCAAAACCTACAGTTTTGGTCGATAAGCTTCAGACCTTATGGTCTGCTTTTGGGCCACTTGCATGGTGCAGCACCCGTGAGTCACGGCGCCCTTAAAGGTCACAGTGCATTGAAAGGCTAGGAGAAGGGTTCCCCTCACCTTACGGGAATTTTCAGCTTGTCGGGAGCCTTGAATGCTCCACTACACGGAGGAGAAGCGAACCTTTCCCATATGAAAAGTAAGACTTAGTTCGCACAGAAGAACTAGTTTTATTGTTACTTCTGCAGTGGAGTTGGAAATGTCTTGCCGGCGTTATTTGGGGAAATAAAAACTACTTTAAAAAAGTAAAATGCTTGATTGCCACCCGCACTTACGGAGATTGGTTTAAGGTTTATGAAGGTTTAACGTCCCAAAGCGACTTAGGCTACGAGGGACGCTGTAGAGAAGGGCTCCGGCAATTTCGATCACCTGGGGTTCTTTAACGTGCACTGACATCGCACAGCACACGGGCCTCTAGAATTTAGCCTCCATAGAAATTCGACCGCCGCGGCCGGGATCGAGCCCGCGTCTTTCGGGTCAGCAGCCGAGCACCATAACCACTGAGCCACCGCGGCGGAATACTTACAGAGAAACTACTGGTGAAATATCTTCTCGTTAATATTGGCGCTACACGTGCTTAGCCGCTTCGTTGGTAGTCTTCATTTACGCGGTCCTCCATATTTACCGTGTTTATACTGTCGCGAATAAATTAATCGCACAATGCTTAGCTGAGCCCAGCGCCTGCCGCCTCAACTCTAAATACCTGTAGTATGAGGAATGCGAGAATGAGGGGCAGGGAAGGGCTGAACGAAATAGAACGCTGTGGGTTGGTTCAACTAGAAAAGAAAAGTATATTCGCGGTGGTGCAGTGCGCGAAAAGAGCAACAAAGGCTCTGGTACCGCAGGGTGGCTGCCGCTCCCTGTATATACCGCGCACTCAGCGCACTGAAGCGTCCCGTATGCGCACCACACCCGCGAGTTTGGAGCGCCTCATTCCGTGCGTTTATATGGGCATGCGCACATTCCGAGGATACTTCTTCTCGAGCACAGAACGCATACGGCCGAGGCTATTTTATTTTATGTTTCAACGAAACAACCGCCAGCCGCTCGCGAGTACAGCGACGGCGTTAACGACAGCTCTGAGCACGGTGAGCGTGCTGGTTAATGAAGCGCCGCATCCGGGAATTTATGTCTAACGAGTTTGCCTCTCGTCGTCGTCGACCAAGCATCGCCCGGTGGGGCTCGTTTGAAAGTTCGCGGACGACCTCGAGTGCCTTCCCCCGTTGTTCTCTCTCTCTCTCTCTTTCTCTGCGGCTCTTCTGTCCGCACCGCTATAGCTGAGGTCGCGGTGTTGCGTGGCTGTGAATGATGAGCCGCGAAATTAAACGAGCCGAGTCGGGTTGAGCCGAGTCAAAGCCAAGCCGAGCTCGAGTGGGAGAGCGCAATCACCGCCGCGCAGACGCTCGAAAGGTATATACAGCGCTTCGTCGGTAAAGTCGCAGGCTTGGTTTCACTCATGTCAGTATTCATTGTGTGTATGTGTGCGTTTCTTTTTGTGATGAGTTGGAATGGAATGGATGAGTTGGGCCCCAGCTAGAGTTTTATTTAACTCGTGTCCGCTCTGCTCAAAGTTTATGATATATATATATATATATATATATATATATATATATATATAGACGTGAACGCCGTCGAAAAAAAAACGTTTTAAGGCGAAAGCCTTTAATGGCTCATGCTGTCGTCCGTTAACAAAGGGCGTCACACGCGTTTAATTCAGGAACTAGAAAATGTAGGAGAAAACCAATGGTTGCGTCAGATAGAGGAAGAAAAAATGAACCTTGAAGCGAAGTTTCATGAGTGTCAAATAATTAGTTAATTTAATATAGGCAAAAATGTCGAAATTGCGCCGAAATGCTGCGGATGTCGATATAGCCACGGGAACGGTGTGACGTCACATCCACCGGAAGTCGTCACGGCATAGTGAAAATTGTCACAAGATGGTCGGAAAAACGTCGAATTTGTGTCAAATTAGATGACAAATTGTGTAATTAAGTGTAATTAACACTTAAGATCCCCGAAAGATGTATTATTTGGGCAGCCACGGGAACGGTGGGACGTCACGTCCATCGGAAGTCGTCACGGCATAGTGTCCGCGGTTTTCGCCTCTCAACACTTTAGATGCCAAAGTGTCCTCGCAATTTTTTGCCAAGTGCACCCGTTGTTTTTCATTTTACCTACACGTACCCATTTACATCCATTTTACCTACAGGCACCATTTTACCTGCCCCCTTCCCTCTTCCAAGGGGGTAGCAGGGTTTCCAGAGTGTTGCACGTGTAGTTTTCCCAGCTGTGGAATAAAAGTTTTAATTTTATTTCAGTATTTAACTAACCCCCAAATGATACGCGGAGGCCACGTTTGACCATTTATAAAAAAAGCTTTATGTCCCAAATGGATAACCGTGCGCGTGTACGCGGTAAACAACGAATGTTCTTTGTCGGGCATTCGAACTTATTCATGTGTGCATATCTTGAGCTTCCTATAGTGAAGAGCAAAGCGTCGGTATCTATAGGAGGCTAAGTAAACCGAAATCCGGCAATTCTAATGAATTTCGCATTCGTATAACCAATGGGGGCGTTGTGCTCAGCTAATCTAACAACAGAAACAATAAGCTGAGGCATCGGCGCGACACCCTACTCTGCGACACGAAGAAACATGCGGTACTCCTAAGCCTACACACCTCGCCTCTGTCATTGAAGAGCTCAAGGCGTTAAACTTTCCTCTAGTGTTACGGAGAAAACAATGAACTAGCCAATTACGACGCCTAACTTGACAGTAGCTGAGATGCCCGGCTAATTACTACGAGTTCTCCGAAATCGCTCCCTAAGCAAGCAGGTCTTCTTTCTGTTGTGAGACCATCCCCCGATCCTTTACGACCGAAGGTAACAGTAGCGTTTAGATTAGAACCCAGAGAAGCGGCGAGCTCAGTGCAGGTTCCATTCCTCATTGAGTTTTGTTTCAAGCTACAATGGAACGACCTTCCAGGAACCAGTACGTGTGCGCGGTTGTGTGTTTTCTGTGCTCTGGGCGCGACATTGGAGAGAACGAACACAGGGGGGTGGACCGAATTACGCCGAGCGAATCAGTAGAGGAATGCCAGTTTGGTTGGGAATCTACGCGGTCGAGTAACAGAGCGCTGTAGCGATTGTAAGAACGTTTTTGTGAGCAAACATTGTTTTTCGTATCATTTAACGTGAGAGGCTTCTACAGTTGCACTGGCGATAACATGATACGGCAATTTCAAATCAGAAACACTCTTAACTAATCCAACGTTAATCACTCGCTTCCAAGGCTTTGACGCAGTGTGGTTGGAAAAAAAATTACAGGCGCGGAGTGGTTATTAACGCCAGCTTATTATATGACTCATGCGAAGGACAACCGTCAACGGAAGTTGTCCGCAAAATGTGCCCACAAAGTGCACCTACAGGAAGTGGTACCTCTCACGTGACCTCATTCGAAAAAAAAATCGCTCCATTGGGGGTCCAACCCAGGCCCTCTGCGTGCAAGTCTGGCAAGCAACGCTTATGCCACGAATGTTTTTTTTTTTCTTTCATGGTATTTATTGCACATGATTATGTATATATATCCTTTCTGTACATAACCATGTAGAATAAATACCATGAAAGAAAAAAAACCATTCGTGGCATATGCGTTGCGTGCCACACTAGCACGCAGAGGGCCTGCCGGCGAATTTTTTTCGAATGAGGTCACGTGAGAGGTACAACTTCCTGTGGGTACACTTTGTGGGCAAATTTTGCGGACAACTTTTGTTGCCGGGTTGTCCTTGGCATGAGTCGTATAATGCGTTCGCATTAACAATCAATCCGCGCCTGCCGTTTTTTTTCCATCCACGTGCCTAATGTTGCACTATAATTTGAGTTCTTGCGATTTGAAATCGCTGCATTAGGTTATCGCCATGCGCAACTGTATCTATGGGCCACACACGTTAAATGATATGAAACACAATGTTTGCTCACGAAAACATTCTTACAATCGCTAAACTATATATATATATTGCTGACCCGAAATACGTGGGTTCGATCCAGGCCGCGGCGGTCGAATTTCGATGGAAGCGAAATCCTAGAGGCCCGTGTGCTGTGCGATGTCAGTGCACGTTAAAGAACCCCAGTTGGTCGAAATTTCCGGAGCCCTTCACTACGGCGTCCCTTATAGCTTGAGTCGCTTTGGGCCGTTAAACCTCATAAACCAATCCAAACCATCTTTATAAGTTAAGTAAAAGGAGGAAAAGTGCTTCATATCGAAACATTTATTAGCAGAGATGTCTGGTTTGCGAGTCCCCTATCGCTGCACATGACGCAGCGTCGACCTAATAAATTTTTTGATATGAGGCGATGTTCCTCCTTTTACTTAACTTATATATATATAAGGTGCAAGCGTGTTAGAGGGACACGAACGGAACGCGTTGTGTTGTGTACGGCGGGCATGTGTTAGACAACGATAAGTTCTAAAAAAAAGTTGAGGTTATTCAAGCGTCACGTGATAAGTGTCACGTTACAACAATGACTTGGAAAAAAAAAGTCTAACGTTCAAGCGCAAATGTTTTCGCAATTCTCCAATGCAGCAGAGTGCAGAGCTGTCCAAATTTTTAAGAATGTACACAGAGATATCGCAGATCATTACATTAAATACTCAGGTTCCCTCTCAGAGCTTTAAGTCAAGCCGTTTATTACGCAAGAACTCCAAAATTCGGCTCGAAGACGGCCATTGTACAATTGGCCCCTGGCCGGCTACTCCAGTTCTGTTGTCTACAGTGCTTCACAGTGTCGAAGAAAACAGCGCGTAACACTAAAAACATCAGTGTCATGGGCAAGCTTAAATGGAAATATTCTGGCAAGTGACCCCTAGATGTCGACCTTTCGTTCGAAAAGTTTGCAAGAACATCGTCCTCGACAGCATATCCATCCTCGACAGTGAAATATATCCAAAATTCACTCAATAAAAAAAGCTCATATTTACCCTGGCCATTCATATCTTACTTAATATTCACCTGGCCTACTAATTAAGAGTAGAGTAATTCTGCGCAAAGTCGCTGTTTTCGCCCGCAAGTGCGATTTTTCTTTAAAAAATCGTCATTGTGTGATAGAGTCAACGTGTGCAGGATATTAGAGACAAAACAATCAACCTATTTCAAACGCGCGTACTACCTCGGAAAACAGACACCGCAACTGCAAGGTTGCCAAACATGACGTTCCCGTTTTCCATTACGCCGGTGTTTCTTTTCATTCCCACGTCTACGGTAAACAAGATCCCATCCTGCTTACTGACCTTCCTAGCTTGCGCTCGGGAACTGAGCGCATAAAGCGAGTCCCTCGAGCGCAAGCTTGCGAGAGTAAACAGATCCTGTGCGTTGAGCATAAAATAAAAGTAACGCTAGAGATTTAAAAAAAACACTCACAAGAAAGAAATTCTGAGAGGTAAAAAGAAAGGAAAGAAAGAAGCTATATCTTTGCGAGTCCACATTTTAAGCTACACGCTTGGCACAACATGATACCGGGTCTTCTAGAAGCAGTGAAGCCGGAATAACAAGCTTCGAAAGGCTTCGTCTTGGGTTTAAACTCGGCTCGCAAGGCCTACATCAGTCTTCAAGAGTTAGGTCTGGATGTTCGAGAAATAGGGATAGTTCTGTGTCCTTCGATAGCAACTTGTTTCGAATCTCCCGTCCTCCTCAAGCCTGGGGTGGTCTACTGAGAAGAGCGACATATCTCTGCAGTCAACCATAAAGATACAGTCGAACCCGGATATATCGAACTCGAAGGAGATCGCGAAATACGTCGACATATCGGTAATTCCATACATCAAAAAGGGCAATAGACAAACGTATGTATAACGTAGAAGCAAGGATAACTCGCACCCACGTTAGTGAAGAGCTGGGATGGATGGATGGAAGAACGGTCCCTTTAAAACGGGGTGGCGGCAGTTGCCGCCATGCTCGGCTTTTTTGTCCTTAATTTGTTTTCTTTATATTTCTTTAACGATGTTATAAATGCATCTATGTATTTGCCATATTCTTTAATTACATTCTAACACTACCATTCTAACATTATATCACCTCTCTGCTTTTCAGCCAGTAATCTTACAATCGCTTTTTGTGCTTTTTTTTTATTCATTCACATGACCATTGTTATCACTAAACCCTAGGGCCTCAGGGAGCGTGACTGCGCCTGCATCGACATCCGAATGAATACCACCACAGTAGAGAATAAGATGTTTTGATTGTTTCTACAGATTTGCCACAGATGGCCGATTTGTCATATTCATGGTTAAACTTCCATTTGTAGCTGCGCGTTCAAAGGCCTGATCTAGCTTCAAAGAGTAGGGCACTAACTTTTGTGTTATCATAGAAAGACGCCTTCCTGATACCCGTAGTGGCATGCCACCCCCTGGCGTGCCGGTAGCGCACCATCAACTAGACGTCGCTAGCCCTAACCTGCTTTTCAACGAGGCCGCAGAGAATGGTGCTTTCGAACTAGTCACCGCCTATCATAAGATGTCTAAATCTCATTTACATTAAGGTAGAGTTCATCTGCGTTATGTCATCGGCAGCGAAGCACGCCAAGTACGAGAATTTAGTTAGGCTGGCTTCACCGCATGAGAGACCTGCGGCATGAAAAATAAGCACTAAAGACCGAAGGGCCCCATTAAGCTCATTTCACGTTCCCCCTGCAACTCAGCTCCGCGGCTCTAATGCTGAAAGCAAATGCACACAGGCTGTCTAGCCAACACGTCTCCGCGAGCAAAAAGTGATCACAGGAGCATGGTTGCGACAAGATAAGACGAGTTCGATTTATCCGCGCTGGATTTACATTGAATAGAGGAGAAAAAATTAATATACGCTCACTGAAGCGAGACTTGTGACGATACTGCATATAACATCGGTGTGCTTTGCATGCGACATTATGCTGAAACTCGCATAATTCTGAATGTCCGTTGCTGTAAGTACTTTGGACGCAAAATTCAGCATAACAGCGGATATCTTATTGAAGCAAATGATAACGCGGAGGATCTTCATTGGTCAACTGGATCCCGCAAATTAAGCGAGCTGATTGTGCCCTCCTTGAAGGGCTCACGCGAACAGACCTCGCGGCCGCCCTTTTGGCGAATACACGCGGCCAGGCCTCCAACGAGAGCAGCTTGCTCCCAGGTTCCCTTAATAAAATCTTGCGTCAGAGAGGGAGAGAGACTTAAGTGAATACAGGAGAGGACTTCCTGGTTGTTAGACTGACATGCTACTCCAGATATATAAACGAGTCTTACAGGAGAGAAAACTTTTTCCTGAACTGTCCACGATTATTTTTTCCCCGTAAACGCAGTCACTTTATTTGATGGGCGCCGCATGGGGTGTTTAAATGTACCCGACCGGTACCGCCGGTTCAGAAACTGTGCAGACTTGGTAAGGACGGTGAGGACACTGCAAAAACAATCTGATAGGTACAGTTACACAAGCGAACATTTCCTCATTGGCGTATGGAAATATGACGCACTTGGTTCGTATACTGAAGGGCTAGTAGCCGACCCTCCAACTTCAACGAAAAAGCGCAGCATCAGAGCAGCGCAAGAAGAGAGGAACGGGCACTCACAGCGAGGGACAGCGCTTGTCGTTCCTATTTTTCTGACAACCTGACGTTCCTTTCGTTCTGTACTTCGTTTTAAGAAAGCGTGAAGTGTACCCACCGGGGTCCTTTTACGTCAGAGACACCGTACACAAAACATATGCGCAAAAAGGAATGAACCTCTGGCAACGAATCGTATCTGTCTTCCAGAATCACCCTTCGACTGTACATTCGAATGGCGACAAGTCGGTACCACTCGTCGAATGAAACGCTTTTTAAGAAGGATAGTGTCGTGCTTCTCACGCTCTCGTTCGATACGTCTTACACAACACACAGCGTCGACATATTATTCTTGTTTTCTTCTTTTTTTCTGTGGAAAACGGGACGGGGTATATAATACGTCGTAAGAGATTCTTCTCTGACAGCTGGAGTGTTCCGATACGCGGACTGGTTCTCTACGAACTGCTGCTCTGCGCCCGTCTGTTGCATTGGTCATCGCGAATCGAATTCTCACGCTCCAGGCGGAAAACTTGATTCGCGAAACAAACGTCATATACGTCGACTACCACGACGTCTTCGACAGTCTCGTATTTCGTCGTCGCCGACAGTTCTACGATTTCCATAACCATATACAGCAGCAGGCAGTATAGAGAGTCGCTAGAGAAGGAACTCAAGGCATACCGTGTGTCATCGTCGCCGTCACTTGATTTTGTTTTCTTTTCTCTTTATTTCTATTCTTGTAATTTTTTGTCACCATCCCGAGCATCAGGTAGCCTGAAGTGTGTACGTAGTTCTGCATCGACGCCTTCAGTCTTAAACAGAATACATCTTTCGGCAGTAGGAGGCAAGCAGGATGCAAGTAGAGGAAAACAGCATAAAAAAGTGGCAGGTTTTTGACGTAGGCGAACCGAGTAGACAAGCGAAAGCAAGTGTCCATTCCTCGCCTCTTCTTTCTGGCATCTGCTTGTGCACGCAACCGCGTATGTCGCTCTTCATCATCACACCCTCTCTCCACTCGGCGGCAGCTGGCGCGAAGACCTCCTCCCATTGGCTACAGCTGGCGCGACGTTCCTCCGAACTAACCCGAGCTTCCTCCCATTGGCTGCAGCTTGCGCATCGCTCCTCCGAACTAACCCGAGCTTACCCGAGTTACTCCGAGCCTCACACAAGATTCTTGGTTGGGGCTGTGTTAAGTAGTTCTTTCGCACTGAAAAAACTTTTCTAGATTATAGAGGTAGACGTCGAACCAGAGCTTACCCGAGTTGCTCCCAGGCTTCACGAAAGATACTTGGTTAGGTTTGACCCTGTTAAGTAGTAACTTCGCAATGAGATAACTTTGCCCTAGAAGTATAGAGGTAGACGTTGTTGTTGGCTATAAGTGGTATTAGCCTTTTCCTCTGCCGTAGGGACTTATTAAATGTTAATTAAACACAAGAGCTTGTGACTGAGTTCTGAGGCCTAACCAGGCACTCAAACACGCGCAAGAGTCAAAATGTCACTGTCACCATTTGCCGTCCAGTTCAGCATCCTTAACGAATTGTATTTGAAGGCGGGAAGCCTCCCTCCTAACTGGGCAGTTTTCACGCTGATGGACAGTGTTCTGCAGATGTCCCTGATGCGCACACCGGTCCTGCTGCGGCGAACGACTACAATCGCACGCTCCACGTCGTGATCGGGGCCGCGCGTAAGGTACTGTTGTAAATCCCCGCAAACATTACGAGAGGATTACAGCCGGGGCGATGTCTATCAGTGCTGTCTTATACATTCAGGCCGAAGTGCGAAACGCACTCGGAAGTATGAGGTGTAGTATAGACCTTTGCAATAACGGCTCCCTGGGCGCTGGGATATTGTTCGCTGGACTGTCGTGAGTCCCTCGCGCTAGCATGGTGGGAGCGGCGGCGAAACCGGTTTCCAACAGTCCAGAGAGGAGGCGTTTCGACAACTCCCTCACCCGATGCAAAGGTCTACAAGGCGGCTTTAGCACCCTTCAGCACGCTCGTCACACAGGGTTGGTTGGGTGGATATCACAGGAAATAGAATGTGTATCACTGTCTCCTTGAAGGATTGTTTTGAAGTGTTGCCGAATTTTACTATGACGCTCATATGCCAAAGTGTCCAGTGAAAACGTGCAGAGAATCCGCTGCTGTGTTGTTGACGAACCAAATGCAGCGAGCTGAGAAGGCAGAACCTTTAGGTGGGGAAGACCGATTCTAACCTTCGAAGTGCAGGTTTCGAGTCCGCTCAGAATTACCACATGTTGAGCCGAGAAAGACCTAAGCTTTTTGTAAGGCAGCTTCAATGGCGAAGCTCCCACCCGCTGGGGGGACCAAACACGGGTAAGACGCGGGCAGAGCAGTCAGCATTAAAAAATGGCATATGCAATACCGCTCATGCAATATCAGTAAACAATTTTCAGATGATGTTCAAATTTTCTTTCAAAATGTTCAAGCACTAATGTGTTTCCGCCAAAGCAGCGCAACGCTGAGTTCGAAAGCGAGGAGTTGTTGGTGTGGAGTAGAGACTCTTTAATGGCCAATTCTGGCTTAACTAGGCGTTCACATTGTGGTATTGATAGGCAAATGAATGGTAGCTGATACATTGCGAAGCTCACAACAAGTTCTTTATACAGTCTGACCATTGAGAAAGAATGGTTTCCCCAGTGTTTGCCTGTGGTTCTATTTGTTTAGGCGCGGTAATAACGACGAGAACAATGAGTGCACAGCTCGTGGCCATTGGAGTGGGAAGTCAAGAACGACGGCAAGAAAGCGCACGTGTCTAAATTGGAGAATGGACAATTTGTGGAGCTCTATCTTCAGCCCCGCATAGTATCTCCCCATTCCTGGAAACATAATGAAGTCGGGTTTTTTGCCAGCTAAAGACAGTCCGACAGTTCGAAGATGAAAGCTGTAGGGACCCTCGAGTTATCAGTGCTAGTTCCTTGTGCTCATAACCTGAGAATAAAATGCAGGTGTCGTGTGCATATATTAATATATGGACTTGTGGGCAATTTCTCTTAAACGCCCCGGGAAGATCAGCCACAGAAGATTGACGTATACAAGAAGAGTACTACTGGATTGTTTATTTGCACGCATTGTGGGTCGCACCCAACGTACTGTCCGAAGTTAGGCGCTATATATGAAACTACCGCACTCCTCATGACCTGAAACAAAGGAAGTAAAGATAGAAAGAAGAAAAGGCAGAGAAAATAAAGGATGCCAGAGAGAGAAAAAAAGGAAGTAGTACAAAAAAAGGAAATAAAGAAACTAAGTAACGGAACGAAGAAGGAAGGAAGGAAACAGCGAAAGAAAGGTGGACAGAAAAGAAGAAACAATAAAGAGAGAAGCAAAGAAAGAAGGAGAAAGATCGAAGGAAAGAAGGGATAAATGGAGAAAGAAAGAAAGAGAGAGAGAAAGAGAGAAGGAAAGGAAAGAAAGAAAGAAAGAGAGAAAGAAAGAAAGAGAGAAAGAAGGAAAGAAAGAAAGAGAGAAAGGAAGAAAGGAAGAAAGAAAGAAAGAAAGAAAGAAAGTAAGAAAGAAGGAAGGAAAGAAAGAGAGAAAGAAAGAAAGAAAGAAAGTAAGAAAGAAGGAAGGAAAGAAAGAGAGAAAGAAAGAAAGAGAGAAAGAAAGAAAGGAAGAAAGGAAGAAAGAAAGAAAGAGAGAAAGTAAGAAAGAAGGAAGGAAAGAAAGAGAGAAAGAAAGAAAGAAAGAGAGAAAGAAAGAAAGAAAGGAAGAAAGGAAGAAAGAAAGAAAGAAAGAAGGAAAGAAAGAAAGAGAGAAAGAAAGAAAGGAAGAAAGAAAGAAAGTAAGAAAGAAAGAGAGAAAGAAAGAAAGAACGAAAGATAGAAAGAAAGAAAGAAAGAAAGAAAGCTAGAAAGAAAGAAAGAAAGAAAGAAAGAAAGAAAGAATTCGTTTCTTCCTGACCTCTCTTTAAGAGTTGACAGCCCCCTCTATTCGTCATGCGTGCGGCCGCCCTGGTGCAACGTTCTCTTATGTAAACATAGCTGCTCTTAATCCAAGGGCTCCCTGCAAAATGAAAACAACAAGCTGTCCGCACGCTTTAACGTGTAACCAACCGCGTGTATACGTAAATGCGAGGTCGTCGGCGCGTGCTTGGCAGACTCTCCAAAGTACGCAGCACAGAGCCGCTAGGGGCATATAAAAGAGGCACGTGCTGTTGACGCAGCTATAACCACGTGTACCGGATTCGGAGGCTGCCTCGGTTCGCTGCTTGCTGACCTCGACTTATTGCGAGAGTCCCTTCGTGTAGAGTACCTTCGAAGCATGTGATTTACATCGGTTTCTCGTGACCTGCGTGAAAGGTGCTAGAAAGTAAAGTAGTTTGACGCCTTATTATTCTGTTACGCTCAGGATTACATGCAGATATATCAGTTGATAAGCTACGAATGCGCACTTCGTGGATCAGACGCTATATGAATTATATGGGCCGCTTAAAAATTTGTTCTCTTTGGAATAACGGAAATGCAGCTGGACAACACGGGAGCAAATGAACGCAAGCGCTACCTACAGCCGAGTGACTGAGTTTCACCAAATACATGTGTCGTATACATGGAACCGCTTAAATACAAAAATGGCAGTGGCTCAGCACAGCTAGGCCAGGATATACGTGGCGAGAGTACGGTTAAACTTGATTACACCTTGTCGTTTAGCTTGGTTCCTCTCCGGCTACGTCCAATGTTTAGCTTTGGTGGTTATCCCCCCGTTGCGTCTAGTTGCGGCCACATTAAAGACTGGACATTTGTTGGGCAGCAAAGTGTGATGCATCTATTTTATTTCTGGTTCTTCGTCTTGTAGTTGACGCCTGGCTTCTTTTAGTCTCCCCGACTCACTATCCATATCTACCGACGGCTCCGCCGAGCCGCCTTCTATATATGTACAGCTGCACCAATCCCCCTCCTCCTACGGCGCATGCGCACAGCTGTTGCAGCTCTGTTTCGCCGGCACGCCACGGCACCTGCTCCTCCTGTGACGTCACGCCAGATGGCGCGACGAGCGGCGGCCGCCAGCTGCGGCGGTTGCTAGGCGACGGCTCAAGGTCACGGTGTGGTCACTGCGAGAATTGCGCGTAATGTAGCTCTCGCTACAAAAACACCTTTCGTATACATGAAACGTACGCGCCGTACATTGGCAGTGAGCGCTAAAGAACCCGCAGATGTCGAAGTTGATCAGGGGCATTAACCAATGACGCCTCTTTCTCTCTACCTTCTTTCAACCTCTCCTTCATCCCTTTCCTCATGACATGATTCGGGTGCTTTCTCTTAGATAGGTAGTTACTACACCTTTCCTTTCTGCGCAACCAATTAATGTCATACAGTAAATCTCTGTCTAACGAAACCCAATTTTACAAAGTTCCCGCTCTAACAAAGAATATTTGATCCCAAGGCAAGTGTCCATACGGTTCAATGTTCCCAATAACCCAAAATAACGAAACAAATGACCAGTAAATTCAATTTAAGGAAGTTTTTCCGGAAATAAATGACTCAAAAAGTTGATTTCTCACTTAATTTCCCCACGACGCCCCGCAGCTTGTTAGCAGCGTGCCAGCAGTCATATCTAGGCGTCGAAGTTAAGACCCTGGTTTTGTTTTGACGGGGCTAGAAGCTGCGCTGCTGCACGGAACAAAGGACTCGGCAGTCGGCGGCGCTCCCCACCTTGACTTCGAAGCCATTTTACCATATGGCGCTTTCACCGCAAGCGATTCGGACTGACTGCTTTCGTGGACTTTTCGTACGCGCAGGTGCGGCGGGTTCCCGGCAAATTCGACGCGGCGGTTTCGTTTGGCGATCACTGCGTTTTAATCTTTGATATCGAAGGGCGCGAAAAAGCCTTCCTCGATTTTACGAATATCCCGATTTAACGAACTAATTCATCGCAGCTCTTCACTTCGTTCAATCGAGTTTTAACCGTATTTAATATAAAAGAGCGAATCAGTCTGTAGTCCTGCAAAGCCTCGAATAGCACCCTATCATCGGCCCTGTAAAAAGAGGAGGAAGATAATGAGAACAAGACGGCTGCAACCTCCATGGTTTTGATCTCAGTTTTCCTCTCATTATATAATGCTCCGGTTCCCCTTTAGTCTTTCGGCGCGGGCTTTGTTACATGACCCTATTGGCCTGGAAATACGTTCTGATGCGTAACAGCCGCAACTCGATGCCGACGTGAAACGGCACTCCTGTATATGTATACGTAAGAGCCAAATTGTTCACCGCCCCTGAAATTGGTAAAAGGCCGAATAACGTCCTGTACGTACCGCTTCGACGAGATAACAGCCTCTCGCCGGTTTCGCTTTACGAGAGCGACCCCTTTCCGCTGTCCTCACTTAGCCTTCGAGCTCGAGCTGCGAGCCAGCCAATCGTTACGATGGCCGCCGCCCACGTCCTCCGAGAATACACGCCTAACGGGAAACCGGGAGTGCCGACAGGAGTGTGCGGGACTTGATGGGGAAGGATGTGCGGAAGAAGGGAGGCGGTTGATAGAGCGTAGGGAGCCGTTTCGGCAACAAAAGAAAACACGGCAGGCAGGCAGGAAGTACGATCGGGAGCGCAACCGCGAAATGATTTATCGATCCCAGTCATCTCCCTTCGGCTCCGCTCAACCCCCTTCCCCAACCTCCCGCAGACTCAACACGGCGGCGCGAACAAACAGACGGAGGTTACGCCAGCGCCGGCGGCGCAAAAAGCAGTGACCGCTGTGATTTATAGGGAACCGCGTAGATTTCGACATACCTGTAGAGAGGGGAATTCCCTGGGCACTACTCGATTCGATTGCGCGCTCACTGGGTGTGAGCGGGTGCACAGGATTCCTCCGTCCACAGAGTAGATAGGTGGAACGGAACTCCTCTGCGTGTGGTTCGGACCGAGTCCTCCGGCCGCGTACGTGCCGTACCTGGAAAAAGAAGTTCCTGCCCTCTCCTGAGGCGAACAAGTAGTGACAGCGACAGCTGTACCAAGTGCAGAAAAGTGTGGAGAACAGTAGGTATCATAGGAAAATTCAGATTTGTAGTTGGAACTAGCGCCGCTTGAGGACCGTGTTATCGCGCAAATAAAATATGGTTGGGTTGAAAAACGTACTGTATGTTGAGGAAATCGATGTGTATTTTTAAAGAGCACCCATGCTGTCAGATATTACCAGTGGGCGGAATATTGGAAAGCTTTCAAAGCAAATGAACGAAGGAAGGTACACTCTAAAAAAAAAGGTAGTTGAGGTTACTACATTTTAGGGTAGTAACGACTGTCACATATATGACTACCTAGGTAGTAACTGTACGTAGTAACTGCAAGGTAGTAACGTTTACTACCTCTCAGTAACTGTACGTAGTAACTGCGAGGTAGTAACATTTACTACCTCTCGAGAGAAAACACCTTAAGAAATAATCTAATGACCTTTGACATTAGAATCGTGTGCATATAAGATAGTAATAGTGTAAAATAAGAGCAAAAAAAAAGTAGAGCAAAAAAAAAATAAAAAAAAACCCATACTTTGAGGAGGATTCGAACCGCGAACCTTTGACTTTCTATGTTGAAGTTGTTTCTATCCTGTTTCTGGTTTGGTTTATGGGGTTTAACGTCCCAAAGCGACTAAGGCTATGAGAGACGCCGTAGTGGAGGGCTCCGGAAATTTCGACCACCTGGGGTTCTTTAACGTGCACTCACATCGCACAGTACACGGGCCTCTAGAATTTCTCCTCCAAAGAAATTCCAGCCGCCGCGGCCGGGATCGAACCCGCGTCTTTCGGGCCAGCAGCCGAGCACCACAGCCACTGAGCCACCGCGGCGGCTCTATCCTGTTTCTATACTTTCTATCCTACCACGCTAACCACTACGCCACGCCACCAGACATTAACTTGTCAACTTATGTGCCGTGATATGTGCAGCCACAGTTGTTTCTTGTTCTTTTCATTGCGTGTAAATGTAGCAGCAGCATCTACATTCTCGCACGGGACAACAATGTTGTCGACAAGGACCTTTCAGTGGCTGATGGCCAATGACTGAAATCTTCTGTGTTAACGAAAAAGAGTCTCTGCTGAGTTTTTATTGTCGAAAGACATGAATACCTGACTTCGTAGTGACTTTCTAATGTGTCACAAGGAGTGCATGAACATGACATCAGAAACTCAACGCCCATTTTTGTGCATCTTGTAGTAAACCAGAAGGAAAAATGAGCACAAGTCAGGCACAATAGCTTGGGGTTGGTGAAAAAGTGCAATTAAGAAATCAAACTAAAGAGTGAAACACATACGCGCTGCGTATATTGTATTGAAAACAAAAAACAGCACTGGCAATTTTGTTAGATTTGCTGCCAATTAGGAAACCCTTTTCACTATATAAAAACATGGGGCATTGAGTAGCAATGTCACCGGGAATGTTAGTATACGCACATGTGCATATTCCGATCATCCATTTCCAGATCAAGGTAGTAATGGATACTACCAGGGTTATAATGAGGTAGTACAAGTGTAGTAACTGCCAAAAAAACGTAGTAACAGCAGAGGTTACTACCTTGTTACTACTTAATTTTCTTTCCAGTAGTAACAAGGTCGTAGCAACATAGTACATAGGTAGTAGGGGTTAAAAAAAGGTTGTAACAGCAGCCGTTACTACGTTTTCACTACCTTTTTTTCTAAGAGTGTAGTGAAGTCTTATGGAGACTAGATTGAGGAAAGATTTGCTTCTTCCAAAGCGCATATGGTACGAGGAAAGGATGGTGCGCGTGTACAAGCTCACTTGTTCGGACTTGTACCATTTCGCGTGCGCACGCACGCACGCACACGCACGCACACGCGCGCACGCACGCACGCACACGCACGCGCACACGCGCACACACGCACGCGCACACGCACGCGCACGCGCACGCGCACGCGCACACACACACGCACACGCACGCACGCGCACGCACGCGCACGCACGCGCACACACACGCGCACACACACGCGCACGCACACACACACACACACACACACATTTATGGTCGATCTACGTGGTTAGGCCAAATGTGAATTAGGTGCGCTAGCGGTTCAGTTCTCAATTCGGCTCTGGTGTTTAGAATAAGTATTCATGCATGGCAGTTTTTCGAATAGCGAGAATGAGTTAATGTCCATATATGCAATATTGGTCATTCGCTACATTCATAGCTCCCTGGTAGTCCTCACACTATGTCTAGCGCAGTGGTGCAGCGGTTAAGGGACGCACCCTGCGATGGCATGCAGGTGTTGCCACCGAAGGGACTTGTGAGACCCAGGTTTCTCTTCCCGAGCAACTCCTCATGACCAATTATTAATTTAATTGCCACCTGCTACTGTGGACAGTTTGCTCCAAATACCTTAGGCAGCTTGTAATTACGTGACAAGGTCACGTGACCTGGGTGGAACGCTGGTCACCTAAGTTGTTTCTCACGTGATTTTACGGGAATTTTTCGCGCACCGCCAACGACGCCGACACTGACGACAGCGCCGACTTTTCTGCGGCGCGAAACCTTTAACACACCCGCGTTAAAAATGCTCCAAGTGTACAAAAATTTCATGCGAACGCTTTTCAAAGAAATTTACCAGAGAACTGGAAACCAGTTTTGGCACCGAAAAGCGCGCAAAAAATTCTTTCATTTTTGTCGCCTCGGAAGTGTACTCTCCACTTAAGTCCTGGAGACAGCGTTGAATGGCGACGGAGTGCCGACTCTCTCCTGAGCGATCTTCACGGTCACAGTTACTTTCGTAGCGAGAGCTATACTACGCCACCTCTTCGAGCCTTCGGCGTAGCACCCCTTGAGCTCCGTGGCCTTGAGCCGGTTGGTCACGTGGTGCAGAGCAGCTGCTGCTGTCGGCGGCGCTACGCGCAGGCGAAACCGAGCTGCAACAGCTGTGCGCATGCGCCGTGTCGAGTGAGGGGGGGGGGGAGAGGTGACGCAGCTGTATAAGTAGGCGGCTCGGCGGAGCTCTCGTGTTACTCCAGTTTTAACCAGAGCTAAACCACAGCCAATTTTTTTTTTTTTTCAGAACACATGGCATTGATGGGTGCCCACACTGTTAGATCGCTGTGACAGCTAGAAGACTATCGTATGCGTGACGGGCAGCGTGCGCAATGCCGGCTTAAGCAGGCAACTGATAAGTGTTATGAACCGAAGCGCTGGGCTTGCCCCCTCGCCCTACTGTGGGTTTAAATACGCGTTGCTGTGGGTTTAAAGACGCTCGCTGCAGCTGTCAGGCATCTGCTCGCGCCCGCCACATCCGCTAGGAGACGCGGGCGACGGGCGCGGGTAGCACGCGAACACGCTCAAAATGGCGCGGCGGCGTCGTGCCCTCTCAACGCCGCAGAATTCTCCCGCTAGGGGAGCCGCGCGGCGCTGTCGACGCGCAACAAAACATCAGCCTGGATACCCTACAGCCATGTTGTTCTTTGGTCGCGCTGCATTTGCGTCATTTCAATTAAAATCATCATCATATTCTTCCTATAAGTGCACCAACACTTTTTTCAATCTCTGTTTGCAGAAACCATTGGCTAGGAAGCGAAATAATTATCTTTTTTTTATGCAACAGGCAGCCGAGCGAAGAAAATCATTAAAGCACTTCAGAGACACAGATCACCTTCTTGAGCATGTTGTTCACGGTTAGATGCGATGTATTTTAACAATTTATATGTTGCTATACTAAGCTAAGCGTCATGCTTGACCTGACGGGTTCAGGTTAATGTGCCGCAAGAAGCAATTTCCCCTCGAAGAAGCATAGAAGTGCATCTGTCTTCTAAACTTTCGGTATGAACTAAGGCAAAAGTAGACGACAGCACTCTGAATAAAGCAAGAAAAAAACCTTAATTCCTGGCTGAATGCATTCACTTTTTTTTTCGCTCTTTTAAAAACTGCCGCTTCTCAAACCGTGGTTCTCGGGTGCCTTTTTTTCTTCTTAGGCTTCAAAGGCCACTCCATCTTTCTCACGCTACAGTGACGCTGCGAATCTACCGGGCGATGACGTCACTTCGTTGAAAGCGCGTCTGAAGGATGCACGGGAGTGCAGACAGGAATGCTTCTTCGGTCGTGGCCGGGCCAATTTCGCAGCACTGAAAAAGAAGGCCCTTTCAGGGGCGCCTCTAAACGCGTATATATATCGAGGCCGGAAAGCCGACAGAGAGCGTGTGTGTGGAGTGTGTCAGCGCTCAACCGTGTGAGCCCGGCGCGAGGGGAAAAAAAGGCACGAGTAAAGAAAGCGGCTTTCTCTTTCCTAAGCCTTCCCTCTTTCCGCCCTCATTTTCATTTCAATTTATTTTTATGTCTTTTTTGCGTGCTCCCTCCTCAATTCAGTCCTCTTTCATTCGAGAATACAGCTACTCTCCTCTCCCAGTTTTCTAATTCGACAGCTGTTTGCAAACCTCTCTTCAAAAGAGGACGCGAACTTCCCTTAAATCATTGATGAACCTCTCTTCTTTATTTTCTTTTTTCACTCGCTTTTCCCATCTGTCTATCCGTCGTTGTCCCTTTTAGGGAAGAGACGGAATGGGGAGAAGACCGTTTCTCCATCAGTCGACTCTTCAATTTTAGGGAGCTAGAGATTTATCTGAAAAGGAAAAAAAAAGAACAAGCGTTGGTGTTTAGGATGAAAATCTAGACAGTGCTTTTCCACCAACTTTGACGAGTTCCTCTCCCTTAAACCCACTGGCCTGTTCCGTATTCTTAAGACTAGAGTTGTTGAGCCCTGCAATCGAACTGCGTTCGATCGCTATCCCGGCGCTATCTCCCCCGCCCCTACCAACGAGTGCCTGCACTTTAAAAGCCTCTGATCGCGCCTTTCCCTTCTTGTTTGCTTAGAGCGCTGCACACAAAGTGAACGGTGACTCACTCTTCAAAAGTGGCCGTGCTTTCCTGCGCATGCACAGTTGAGCGCTTAAGAAACTTTCTAATTGCGAAAAGCCATTTTGCAAGCTCACAAACCGTTTCATTCTGCTTAGGTTGCACAATACACGTTGAGTCAGCTCCTCTGCTCGATTGCCGGACTTAGTGAGGAGGAGGATGGAGGACGATGAGGATGAGTGAGGAGGATGAGGAGCTTCAGGAGATGAGTTTGTAAGGAAAGAGAAGGCTCAGTAACTGTTTTTATCCACACAGACATCTCAATGCGCGTCAAGGAAGGAATGGGGGGAATAAAAGAGGGATAAAAAGAAAAAAACAAAGGCGGCCTTTAAGAAACATTTTCGATACGCGCTCACAGCTTGTAGTTGTCATAAAGTGCTTCAGCTCGAAAAATGTAAAGAAAGTAAAAAGCAAATTAACGTGCTGTACCCTGCTTAGTTATAGAGTTGAAGGAGGCCGTGGAAGCGTGCACTGTGTTTTAATTTTTTCAAATATTATCGCAATGTACGTACCGCATGATAACCGACACTGTGGATACATAATAAAGTCAGTTTTAACTTCCAAACTCGCGCATTACTAAATACTACGGATGATATAATCATATCATATGTAGTTCAAACCAGTCACGGCGTTATGTTTTCGCCGCTTATTCTACTGGTCAGAATACTCCATGCTGGCAAGCCTTCAAAGTGTTTTATCACGGATGCATATCTTATATATCAACGACGTTCTCTCACTCAATATATATTATATAAACAATCCGAAGATACCTTTGGGTAAATCTTCGAATATGACCTTCAACATTCAATAAAACTGGGAAATTCCTACCTTGCGTTTCCCGAAGGAACCATTTTCTTGGGTTCGCTGTGCACGTAGGCATCTAAAGAAATTACTTAAGCATTAATTTTTTCGGGTTTTGCCAAAGCTTGCTAGCTTCTGACTGGCGCGGAAGGACTGTTTTTGGCTATAGCAAAAGCACGACATCTTGCTGACCTCCAGTAGTATGCCTGCGCTGGTCCCTTTGTCCCGGGCTTGTCCGCAGAACACACGCGCCTCACATGGCAACTTTGCCGTTACTTGTGATTAGATTAGGTTAACATTGAAATTATAGTGGAGCGTGTACTGTGCGTGTACGTGTACTGTGTACAGTGCACTTTAAAGAACCCCAGGTGGTCAAAATTTCCGGAGCTTTTCCCTACGGCGTCCCTCGTGGCCTGAGTCGCTTTGGGACGTTAAACCCCCATAAGCCCATAAACCAAACCTTATTGTTCAGTGTTTCTAGAATAGTAATTTAGCGCTGCTTATCTCAGACGAGAACGCAGACAGGGATGGCAGCGCGGGCGTTGTCCCGTCTTGTCTGTGTGCTCGTCGCCGAATTGCTTTTCTAAAGCAATATATCGCCAACTAGCCCGGTAACGTGTTTTATTAAGCGAACCTTTAATGCGCGGTATCGAGAGTTCGTGGCACACCACTTGCACTCCTTTCCCTACAATGAGATGCCATGCAAAGTTTGACGCCAACAAGTTCTCAGTAGACAGTGCTCTTAGATCAAAATGTTCGGCGTCACTTTATGCTAGGCGTGTGAAGAGAAGGGCGGCACGAATGTGTGCCTTCCGGCGAGTGCCGAACAATTCCTTTCCTATGATTTTTTTGGCAAATGCTGTGAGGAAAACTGAGAGATTTGTTGGGTAAAAAAAAAGTCAGCAGAGACACTTTAGACTGCGTACGTGTGCCACGCTGCTGGAAATTCTACCTATGCATGGCTGCTCTACGTAGCCACTACCTCAACGCCGTTGCACCCCTCTTGATCTGCGCGCTGACTTCGTGAAGGCAGTCGCCACCGTGCCACGGCCCCCGCTTCGCCTTAAGGTTATGACGCAATAGCTAATGGGTTGATATCCATATATGCAGAATTGGTCTTTCTCCGCTTCACATTGATAAAACCCTTGTAGTCCTCGTATCAGTCCTGGCGCAGTGGTGCAGAGGCTAAGCGGTGCGCCACTGTCCTGTGATGGCAGGTGCTGCCGCAGGTGGGACTTGTGTGATCCAGGTTGCTCTTCCGGAGCAACCTCTCGCCTCCAATCAATAATATAACTGCCACCTGGATGGTGGTCAGCTTGCTCACAATCGAGTGGGCCAGTTGTAATGACGCTGCAAGGTCACGTGTCTGAGCTGGCTCACCTACATTGCTTCCCCGGAGATTTTTCGCTGAAAACGCTGACGGCGCCGGATGCTATGCAGAACGGCAGCCTTAACGCAGTCGCATGTAGAAGCTTTTGACTGTGCCCAGACCTTCATGTTGGTTCGAAGCATTAGATTTGTTATTTCGCACAACTGAGACTATAGATGCACAAAATGTTAACTGTGGCTATTTGGTGTTATACAGATTTGGCAATTTTTAGGGAAGCACAAAATTTTTATGCTGTATTTTGAACGTTGGTGCATTTGCTGACATAATGTGGGGGAAGTAATTTTTCTATTTCCTTCAGAATTTGGGCTTCAAAAGGTTAAACTTGGTCTGTTACTTCGGAAGCAGACCTTATTTGTAAATCCACGCGGTTCATCGAACCAAACCTTGAAAAATTCCTTCTATCCACGATAATCTTCCTTGTTTTCCCCCTCTGAGCTAAGTGTTACGGCTTTATGATGTAAATTACATTATATTTGCGATGCTTGAAACGCAGAGGAATAAAGAAGCCTTCAGTGCACGTTCTCCCCTCCGCATTAATGTTCGCCAAATTAGGCAGCCGCGCGGCGCTCTGCTACGGCAGCAGTATGTGGGCACCTCGCTCTGAAAACAGGTGTCGCTGCCTATAGGGTATGTTGCGACCGACAACTTCCACGCTCACTCACACTGGCTTAGGACAACGTTGTCCAAATACATCTGGATCATAGGCTTCAGTCTGTTTAGCAGGAGGTGTTTCCGAGAATCTGCAATATGATCACGAGATATACATGCCTTTAACACATATGCATGCTTTAGGTGTGGCTCACATGGGAATCTGAAGTGCAGTACTGCTGTCGACGTCACTCTTTCTCCCTCAGCAGTGGAAACTAGGTAAATTTACCTCAAAGGCAACTTTTAGCTGCGGTTTTTCTAGTCTGTGGAAAGGTGAAACCCCCTTGAAGAATACAGTCGTTTATTTCCAGAAGGTGTTTCATTTCTACAAGGCGCTTCATAGGAACCATACTGGCGACATGGAAGGAACCAGTTCCCTTCGATATGAGAGACAGCAAAACAAAAGATTTCGTTCTACTTTATTCCGCGACCTGCATCTTTGTCGTAGGGACTGCTAAAACAATCTCCGACTCAACCACTAGGCTATTTCCGGTCAAACTGCGTACAGAGCTTGCACACTGCGCTAACGTTTGTCCCATGATAAGTCTGACAACGGCGCATCATGCAAGCCCAGAATCGTCTGCGCATCTGCAGACGACACATAGCGCTGCCACCGCCGCACTACGGCAGAAACCCGGCGTTGGCGGCTTTCAGTCCCTCGATCTCGGTGCCGATTCCTAGCTAGCATCATGCGCGGCTGAACCAGTATGCACCGCTGTAGAACATAATACGAAACAAAAGTTACTACAATATGCAAGCTACATATGCAGCTTCACTGCCAACTAACCAGCGATTAAGCGAATTTTTTAAAAGTTGCTGCAATAAAGATGCTGCACACTGTATGCGCACGTCATACTAAAGACGTTTACAAAAGCTCCGCCCACTGCTCCCAAAATATATTTACAGTGCTCGCTTCTTTCGAGCATAGCTCAGTTTCTGTGTGTCCGCGTTGCTATGCCCCAGCATCTCTCGCGGAAATATCAGAAAAAAAAACAATACTACAACACGCATCTTTATCGTTCACGTACAGGAAGAGTCGTACTTCAGTTTGCGTTAATTCTTCATAACGTGGCCTAGCCTGCCTCGCATTGTAAGCCTTTCTTTTCAGTCTCGGGAGAGATTTCGCCGCATTACGGACACTTTGTTTAGATTACGCCGAAGAAGAGACCATCCTAAGCTACCACTCGCAGGCCTGACAGAATTGCACAATATTTAGTTTGCCTGAGTATATCTTATATGTATAAGCTGCGGCAGGGTTTCCCACGTCATCCTTTAAGTCTTAGCCAGACCTGCAACGTGACGCAACTTTGAATCCCAAGCCCCGATTACCAGCTTACGGGAGGAGGCTCGGGCGCATCGAGGCGCCGGTTGCCTGCGCAATCCTGTAGGCGCGCCTAACCTCCCAAGTCCCGGTTTCCCTAAGCAGCTCTGCGGGCTTTCGCTTTATGCTCTGGAACGCCAAGTAGGCTTGGTTCTAGCACTTTCATTCCAATGCATATCATACAAGATATAACTGCAGTCGTGGAGAGATGGTAACCCCCTCTCCACCCGTAGGGAAGAGAATGGAGAGGCATGAAGGCGGATGTCACAGATGAACAAAATAAAATGTGATTAAAGAAACCTCGCTATAAAAGTGATAACGAATAACAATGATTAAGAGTAACGCGGTAAAAAGGAAAATTTCTATAAATGGCTCAACAAAGAGCACAACAAAGTTGATCATTTCGTTCAGGAAAGTCAGAACCTTTCATGAGCTAAGAAATTTATGGGAAAGTATTTCTCAAGAAAATTTGACAAGTATGGTTTGGTTTATGGGGTTTAACGTCCCAAAGCGACTAAGGCAATGAGAGACGCCGTAGTGGAGGGCTCCGGAAATTTCGACCACCTGGGGTTCTTTAACGTGCACTGACATCGCACAGTACACGGGCCTCTAGAATTTCTCCTCCAAAGAAATTCCAGCCGCCGCGGCCGGGATCGAACCCGCGTCTTTTGGGTCAGCAGCCGAGCACCATAACCGCTGGGCCACCGCGGCGGCATTTGACAAGTATAAGAGTAGCAAATAAAAGCAAGAAGAAAACCTAATGCTAACGCATAGACATCGCATGATAATTAAGAATTAAGCGCCCTCGTAATTTTTATGTGGTGCTTACATGCATCTTGTCCACTATATTAAATGCCGTCCCTAACACGACACGAGGCCTTACTTGGGTCCTTCTTGTGTTTTGTTAAGCTGACTGAAGTGCTGCAAGGTATGTACGAGTGACGCAGTCTTCGTGTAATAAAAGCGAGAGAAGTGCTGAGAAGCATTCTTTCAGCTTCGTTTCGGACATCTTCACGGCACCCAACTTTATCCCAAAGGGCGATGATCTTTCCTAAGTTATCAAGGCGATCAAGGCGGAAATCTGGGCTAGTTGGTGTGTCATAGTTAATTAAAAGACTAGCGCATAAAACTAGGACAAAGACAGAGAAGGAGACAGGACGAGCGCTAAACATCAACTGAAGATTTACTACAACACACAGGTGCTTAAAAACACTTCAGTGGCACATGCGCACACTGGGTTACAAAGAGCACAAACTAATCAAAATGTGGCCAACTGCTTCGGTGATACATGGTTTCTTTCCTGGTCAGGGCAAGTGGCGTCGTGCGGACACACTTATGACCTTCCCTGTTTATGTGATAAGCCTCACAAATCTCACGGCCTAACCTTGTGCCTCCCCTACCAAGCACACACGTGGCATCAAACGCCGGCACGCACCCGCACCGCTTACAATGTGTGGACAAATGGCTGCCCCCCGCCAATGAATCCACCAGCGTGCGATGCTCTCGTAGCCGTTCATTTAGGCAGCGTCCAGACTGCCCCACGTAGCATCTACCGCAGGAGAGGGGTATGCGGTATACAATGTCAGCAATGCACGGAACGAACTTGCACTCGTGGTTTATGGTGCATACCGGTTTCCGCTTCTCATTGACGGCTTTGCACATGCGCACCAGCTTTTCGGGGGCAGTGAACATGACGTCCACACCGCACTTCCCTCCAACTGTCCTCAGCCGGTGCACGTACGGTATGGCCGTACGCCTAAGCCTTTTGGAACTTTCTCCGGCTGCCACGCCAGGGCGGCCACCTGCCCTGACTTCTTTCAAGAGGCATTCCGCCACAGCCATCACTGTGTCCTTGGGAAACCGGCCTTCTTCAACCGGTGCACTTGCGCTTGCAAGCTGTCCTCAATCTTATGCTGGCAGGACTTCTCGAGAGCACCCCGCAGGCAACTTTTTGCAATCCCCCGTTTTACTAATTTAGAATGGGCCGAATTATAAGTTAAAGTTTCTTTTTTTTGTGCGCGGCTGGTACGACCAACCGATGTGCCCAGTGCCAAAGAACAAACATAGCTCAAGGAACTGGAGGCACCCGTCCACTGGAACTTCATGCGTGAACCTCAGCTTGCCAGAACAATCACCGAAAATCTCTAGAACACTTTTTACAACCTCTGGTTTGTCGCTCTCGTTGTTGACATGCATAAACACAATAAAGTCATCTACGTACCTAAAACACTTCACAACACGCTTTTCGTGTTCTATGCACGCTGCAACGCGCTTGTCAAACTGTCCTAAAAAGATTTCACTAAGAATCCCGGCTATGCAAGACCCTATGCAAATGCCATCTTTTTGCACGAACAATCGGTCATCAAAACAAATGTAAGTGGATGAGAGGTAACACTTAACTAAGGCTACAAAGTCATTTACCGAAACCCCGCTACTATTTTGAAACTTGACAGCCCCCCAGCTTTGAATCCGCTCTCTTACTGCATCTAACAGCTCTTTTTGTGGTATGGAATAGAATAGCTGCTCAACATCAACTGAAAACGCGAAATTGGCTCCTGAAGCACCACCTTGCGCTGCCAAAAATTCTATCACATCTTTTGAGTTGCGCACTCGAAAAGGGTCTTCTACGTCTAGTTGGCTCAGGTGCTCTTGCAGGTATTTTGACACCAGGCCTTGCCAGGCTTCTTTCTCTGATACAATAGCTCTAAGAGGCATGCCTTCTTTGTGTGTTTTTGCGGAAAAGAATACGTTCAGCCCCTGCATATTCGCTGCTTTTACATACTTGTAAAGTCCTGTCAAATTGATCTCTTCGCAAAGCTTTAATACCTCAGCCTTTACTTTTCTGCCACATCTTTTTAGGAGAACAAAGTTCTTGTCAATAGCCTGCATAGCCTTTTCATGATACATTGTTTTCGGCATCACGACGAATCCCCCCTCTTTATCAGCAGTCGACAAAGAAAGATTATTCTTCTTGAGGTAATGAACTGTATTGCACACTGCTACCGTTACCACACGCGTGGACAAGCTTTTTTACTTAACAAGCAGTCGACACCTTCGGAAATACATCTAGCTTTCTCATCTACATCTGCCCATTGCCCTACTTTCCTAACCATGGTAAGGAGTCCGAGCGGGGTCTCGTTAACATCATTACAAAATTTAGGCCCGCAGCTCAAAACCCTTCGAACTTTATCAGGGATACCACATTCCGCTAAACACAACACTTCCTTCTTAGAAACATTTTGAAAGT
The DNA here is from genome assembly GCF_055824585.1 of Amblyomma mixtum. Lineage (NCBI taxonomy): Eukaryota > Metazoa > Arthropoda > Arachnida > Ixodida > Ixodidae > Amblyomma > Amblyomma mixtum. Next base: position 257,222,748 of record NC_143013.1, read on the forward strand.
CCTCTTTCGCTTTTTTCCAAGCACACAGAGATGGCAGCCCACAAGACCACAGGAACTCGGTAATATTAGCTGCCTCCCTAGCCCAAGTCCTGATCATTGCATCGCCGGTTACCTTGCAGCTTGTCCTGGTCGCGGCATGCACACGCAAGCACAGCTGGAAATACCGGATGTGTCTCCATCCGGTTACTCCTACCCGCCAGGAACGTGCACAGAGCTTTTAACTGTTTACACGGGCAGGATGCAATAGCATGCCTGCAGATGACAGAACTCTGCCAATAAAGGTGACGGTTTCAACATGGCGTTTATCGGAGATGTGTCTATAAGACTACCGGCAGCGCAACGCAAGGGCCGGTTTAGCTGGAAGGACAGCTGCTGTCTCGACCACTATAGTTATGAAGAATGCCCGCGTCGTGTGTGCTTGTTTTCCTTCTGACACACCGCATTCGTCCCTTCCCTCATGGCGCTGTTGAGGTGTCCACCTAGAAACAAGAAAGTTATTGCGCCATTTCTTTTCCTCAAAAAGCTGATCCTGCGGAAAACCTGGCGTCGCTGTCGCCCGGCGTAAGTCAGATAAAATCCCAGAATCCCTGAAATAACCTCATCTCATCATCAGCTTGACTACGCCCACTGCAGGGCAAAGGCCTCCCCCATGTCTCTCCAATCAACCCTGTCCTGCGCCAGTTGGGGCCACCGTATCTCCGCAAACTTCTTAATCTCATCCACCCACCTAACTTTCTGCCGCCCCCTGCTACGCTTGCCTTCCCTTGGAATCTACTCCGTCACCCTTAAGGACCAGCGGTTATCTTGCCTTCGCATTACATACCCTGCCCAAGCCCATTTCTTCCTCTTAATTTCGGCTAGGATTTCATTAATACGCGTTTCTTTCCCCACCAGTCTGCCTGCTTCCGATCTCTCAACGTTGCACCTATCATTTTTATTTCCATAGCTTGCTGCCTTTTCCTTAGCTTAAGCTGAACTCTTTTCGTTCGCCTCCACGTTTCTGAACCATAGGTGAGTACCAGTTGTTGTTCGAACCGAGGCTCGCTGCGTGCCACGCTGGCATAGGCCACGAAGGGTCGTTGGTTCAAGCGTGTTATGGAGGGCCATCTAGTGGACGTGTTCTGATGTGTATGATTAATAACGTGTGTTTAGGACGTGTTCTGGTGTTATAGTAATTAAAAACAAATATTACTGTGCTAATTAGGCGTCATACATTGCGCGGAATGAAAAAGCGCTGTTATGGTCCTTCATTTTACTGAAACAAATGGTGCGTGTGTCTTCGAGTATGTAGTGGTGCAACATTAAGCGCAGTGTAACCTAGAAAGAAATAGGTGATTAGGAATATGATTGGTAATTCTGATTATAATTGACGACCGTGATCGGTAATGTGATTGTTTGTTGGTAATCGGTGAGAAATGAGAAAGAAAAAGAACCAAAGGTGCTATCACGTTTATTCTTAAGGCAAAACTCTATCGTCCTGCTTTTATTTTTTCCTTGTCCGATTTTCTCCCGCTGCATCTGTTGAAAGTGTACCCACAAACATTAACAAGACTCAACTATCCTCACTGTTGCGCTGAGACGTCGGCCAAAGAACGAAAAATTTGTAATTGATCTCATCGCCTAGAGTTTTGTGTAAGCACGCAAAGTTTACACTGTACTACTACTATACTGCTACACTAGAGCGCGTGCACTCCTCTATTCATTTAGTAGTCCAGCCGTTGTGCTAAAAAAGCGGCCATGGCCAAGTGGTATAAGGCATCGAGAAACATTCTATTTGCGCATGCGTTGAAGCATCTAACACGGGGTTGAAGTTTTTTTTCTATTGTGTACCATCCGAATAAAGAGGTTCGGAAGTCTTCGGGGAAGTTCGGCTCCCTGTTCGGCTTCAAGTTCACCACAATTTCCGAACGATGTTGGCCTGAATTTGCCGACCATCGGAGCTAAGGCTGTTTATATTTGAAAGTTTCCTAGAAAATTGATCCGTATTTGTTGATAACATGCATAGAATGCCGTACTGCGTGAAGCGTTTTGTGCGAGATATTCACATGACTTCACGCGCGCCATTTTATTGTACGGCGCGTAGCATTACCGGTGCAGACGCGGAGCAGATGTCAATAAGCCGGCTAGACATGTGCGGCTGCCTTTCGGCGTGCTCCATGAAATTCAGAATGGCGACCACTGTGACATGTGTACATGAGCCCCATTCATCGCAGCGTGGCCTAAAATTCTGGTTATATACTTCCCTGAGGTGAACAGTAATTTGGGAAAAATGAGACGTCGTCGAAACACCAAGTTCATAGTGCCATTACGTCATTTGAGTTACCCATAGACTGTGCAGGCCCAATCAGAAAAAAAAAATACATCAAGGGGTTCATCAAAATGTTACACAGGAGTAAGGTATCGTTTAGTGAGAGAAGTCTAATTTTCTTCATCACGGGCCGTTGTAGGACATGCGAGAACTAGGTCTTTGCAATCGATGAAACAATGCTGAATTGTTTCTGGAACTTCACTGATATGGCACTCCACCGACGACACAAAAATATTCTTTATCTGAAGCCATGCCTAACCTTGCTCCGCCTCCCCTCTCTTTTGCTCCGTTGTATGGACGTTTATGGCGATATCGGAGATGCCGCTTCATAAAACCTTTGAAAATAGTTCATGTACATAAAATAGTGTTTCAAAGCAATAAGTTTTTTGTTAGACAAAAATGCTAGCTTAGCTTTTCGGTTTGAGCATCCGCCTCTATAAACAGAAAGGAGCAAAAAAGGATTAAGCTGTCTTCTAGTACACTCTCTTTTGCAAATGGAGCGCTCTAGGGTACAGCTGATTACCGTTTTCCTCCCATATGGGCACATTCGTGTTTAGGGTGTACGAGGGAGGTTCGGGTTTCGATCCCCATTGGCCCGGTTACCTGACAGTTTTTCATTGGATACAAGGTTTCCCCTGACCCACTCATAAGCCACCTCAAAGACAATGTGCTTGAAAACTTTTTTGACCCCTCTTTGTGCATGGTGAAAGCCTCCCTTCACTGTGCGCCATTCAAAATAATCATTGTCGTCCGTGTCCTCGCATTCTTCTTGCACTGTGTGTCTTGTCTTGACGAAAGTTCGAACAGCAATTCATCCAGGAGGTTAGTGCACACGCTAATTCTTTGCGTGGCTCCGGTTCGTCAAAACTGGCTGCACATTGCAAATCCTGCCTATGCACTCCGTATTTTGACAACACTGTTGTGCTGTATCGCCATAAAGAACAACTGGTACGGGAAGTAGTAGAGGCGTATCATATCTGCACAGAAGGTGACTCATGTGTGAGCAGCACTTCGATAGTCTTGTCTAAGCGCGAGATATATCTGTTGGAAAAGCGTGGGAGCCTGTAGGTGCTTACCTTTCGCCAATGGTTTTTCCTTTCTTTTTATGTTAGTAGTTTGCGATGACGACGTGAGCCTGTGTCGCAGCGATTAGAGATATGTGGTTTATATTTATATGTGGTTTTCCGATTAAAACAGTCAGTTGTAAGTCAGCGCGTGTTCGTGTCTCTCTTTTTCTTGGTCCTTCGTTTTGGTTGCGCTGTTTCGTTCCTTAAAGATGCAATACCAACTCGCCCACTACGCTATGTTGCTACAAATCTAGCCAGCCCAGCGGAATAATACAGTCCAGTGTGGGTACAAATGAGCCCGAACTAAGTGCCGTGTTCATACAATGGAACGCCAGCCGAGAGAGTCCCTCAAGTCCGTTCCTGAAGTTCGCGAGACTGAATGGAGCTGCAACGAAGACCTGTCTTTAGCGACAAAGGGAGAAAATTTCTCATCGCCATTGTTTCCGGTCAGGGCTCTCAAAGAGCGCTGGAAGGTGTGTTAGAGCCTTGAGCACGAAGTTACCTGTTCTTGTTTGCGCGATTCAGTGAGCATTCGTCGGTCGATATTTGTTTTTTCTGTGCTGTTCGGTTGTCCTGGTTCACAAAGGTTTTCCTTTCATCCCTGAAAGCTTCTGAGCATCATCTTCTCTTCTGCCAAATCCTATTGTCTCTCACAGGCGCCTCCTAGTTTTGTTTATATCTTGAACGCTGCATACGATGCCTTTCGATGACAGCAACCACCTGTTTAATATTGTATATTCAATGCAGTACCGAACGCCAGTTATGCTAATTGCAACAGTTTTGCTGCCCGCTGCTCTTCCCAGGCAAAGCCGGCCTTATGAGCGTGCAAAATTTGCGAGTTAAAAGCGCTTTCTACTATTCGCATTCACAATAATAAAACCAAAGTTCATGTACAGTTTACAAAAGAAGCCGCTGTCTTTTGAAAATTTCATTCCTGTTCAGTGAACTGCACTTCTGCCGTCAATGAAAAGGAGACTGCCATCCTTCAACTCACTGTACTCACTGGCGCGTACGTTTCAAGCCCGCTATGACAAAAAAAAAATTATCATCATCAGCCTGATTACGACCACTGCAGGGCAAAAGGCCTCTCCCATGTCTCTCCAATTAACCCTGTCGTTTGACAGCTGCGGCCACAGTATCCCCGTGAACATCTCATTCTCATCCGCCCACGTAACTTTCTGCAGCCCGCTGCTACGCTTGCCTTCTCTTAGATTCCACTCCGTTACCGTTAACGACCCGCTTATATCTTGCCTTCGCATTACATGCCCTGCTGAAGCCCATTTCTTCCTCTTGATTTCGACTAGGATGTCATTAAGCCACTTTAATTCCTTCACCCATTGTGCCTGTTACCGGTCTCTTAACGTTAAACCTATCATTTTTCATTCCACAGCTCGCTGCATTGTCCTCAACTTAAGCTGAACCCCTTTGGTTAGCCTCCACAGAGCGTAGCAAATGCTAACTTGTGGTGCGTTCGCACTGCTCCCTCTTTCTTACTTCACCGTGACTATCTGACCAGGTAAGATAGTTATCTCGATCTCTTATAACACGTCGCTACCTACCTACTTTGTCCCCGAACATGGTTTTCCTCGATGTGCACGGTAACACAATTAACTAACGGGAAATGTAATGGGCGCAGGAGTAATAGTAGCACGGCTTAGCAATAGTCGTTGTCGCTGTAATAGTAAGGTCAGTAGCCGTGCCAGCCGCAGTTGACTGCCACGCTAGTTTTCGTACTGGTCTTGGTAGAATTTGCAAGAGTAGCAACGATACAGGAGATATACTAATGGCGTTTAAGCAACAGCCCTGTTAAAGCTTAGCCGGCTGCCTATGCCACTAAGGTATATTTTTATGTATTTCCTCCGCAGTGACAGCGAAATTAGCGCAATGCGTCTGCCGTGCTAAAGGGACATAACACGAACAAGCGCAGACTTTTACATTGCAAGGAGTTCCTGGCTGAGCACTCCATGAGCTGCAAGCGATTACGTAAACGTAATTGCGTTGCGGGCTTTGAAAAGACGTATTTTTTTTTAGTTATTTATTCAGACTGTCAGCTTATGCCAAGACAGGAGTTGCGATTGCTGAACATTATAAAACACAATACAAAGCTAAAACGTACAATATGACATGGGACAATTCAATACATAGAATTTAGGATAAAAACCACAACATAACAGAAACTGATCAAAATTGGTTTCCTTCAATCCATTCACAAAGGAAAGCCACAAATGTAGCAGAAATAAATAATCAAAAGCAAGACGCAATACATCAACAGATCACCGCCTCAGGAGGAATAAGAATAATACTTCAAGCAATTCGAAACAATACAGCGTCCGCTCAAACAGCAGACAATAAATTGCAGGAAGGATTAAGACAAAATGACATGTTATATGGGTCAAAAACATACCAGCTCAAAGCGGTCACAAATATTTCGCGAGGGCGTTTTTAAAAGCTTCTAACATTCTTGACAAGCAGAAAATATAAATCCCAGCCTCTGATTATCGAAGCATTTCACAAGAGCAACACTGACGCTTGCATGAGTAAACCTACCATTTCCGCCACCGCGGTGGCTCAGTAGTTATGTGCTCGGCTGCTGTCCCGAAAGACGCGGGTTTGGTCACCGCAGCTGCAACCGCATTTCGATGGTGCCGAAATGCTGGAGGCTCGTGTACTGTGAGACGTCAGTGCGCGTTAAAGAACCTCAGGAGCTCGAAATTATCTGCAGTGCTCTACTACGGCGTCCTTCATAGGCTGATTCACTTTGGGGCGTTTAACCCCATAAACCATACACCATAAACATTCCATTTCTGTGTCGTGTAAAGAATTTTCATTCTCCGAGAGTTTCGCGCGTAGGCTTCCGAAGCAGCATTTGTTTTGTAGAGCATCTTTGAGCTGTTCTTTAATTTGAATTTCTTTTCCTTCATATGTTTGACGACGTATCGACGTTCTGAACCAGATTTTTTTTTTCTTTTCGTCTGTCAGGCATTTATGGTGTACTAGGCTTCTTCACTCGTTTTTTCTATCCTTGCAGTGTTTCTAGTGTTTCCTTGTTTGGTTTTAGCTATCACTTGGTGCCTTCTTTCCCTATGTTGTCGTCGTTGACTTGACGCACCCATCTTGCGCTCATGCGCAGCTTTGTGCGTTATTGTTACTTGAAGGTTTGGCGACCGCCATTCCTTGTAACCAGTAGGTATAGATTTAGATTCGAAGTCGTTTTAGATTCGAATTCGTGGCGGCACAGTGCTGGCTGTTGTTCCTTTATGTAACACATGGGGCACTTAATTTTCCCATTATTGGAAATGGCTGGTGTCACCCTGATCCATTGTAGAAGCGACCTATGCCAATACATTTCCAATATTCGGCCGACTAGCTGTGCTGCGGGGTTAAGTTGTAGCAGAGCCATGATTTGTTCCGATAATAGGGCTTTAATAAAGTGCACTAGCACTAGATGGGTCACATGAGAAAAAGCCTTGATGCGTGACCCTGAAGCCTCAGAGTAACTCAGCTAAGCTCGGAGGAGTGTTGCGCCAGCTGCAGCCAATGGGAGGAGGGCGTTGCGCCAGCTGCAGCTGAGTGGAGAGAGAGGATGTGAAGATGAAGGGAGAGAAACGCGGTTGCGTGCAGATGCCAGAGAGACATGGCGGAGCAAGGTGCAGCTCAGCAAACGGTAAATTATCGATGAAGCTGGTCCTTTGACAGAATCCTAAGCCTAACGACTTGCACAGCGTGCTGAATAGCAACGCAAAAGAAAAGAATGCCAACTGGTGCCTACCGATCCAGTTAATATAGCGAGGCGGCAAGCCGCAGTCAGGGGAACCATCTCGAAAGTATGACCTTGCTTAAAGGGATGCGGAAACAGATTGAAAAACGGCAAAGAGAGCGAGTAAGAAGGGGCGAATGATGAAGTCGCCGATAGAATTGGCAGTCGACAGGCGTGTACGTACAAGTGGCTTCAGAAGGCTATGAAAAGAGGACGCGTTGGCTTCTAGGTTGCTCTCTGGAGACCTTTCGCTCAGAACGCTGACGACGACGGCGAAGCGGGATTTTCTGCACGACGACAGCCTCAGCGCTGCCGCGTTAAAAGGTGGTAGTCGCATCCAGATCCATGCGACAGCCCTTTCGGGAAACCGCGACATTCGAAGGGGCTGAACAACCAGCTCCGAAAGATAATCCAGAAAATAGTTTACGTAACTTCGTTGTGGGAACGTCTTGCAATTGGTCAGGTGAGCTTGCTACCCCGGCAGGACGCTGGAAGCACTGCAGCGGCTTCAGTGGGTGGCTGCTATCTGTAAGCATTTATTTATGCGCTTGGATACTTCCGGCTTGTGTGGCTCCGCTGGCAGTGAAACGGAACTGCACTAAATTGCCATAGCGACAGAGAGCTGCTTAAAAGCCCCCTTCTTGATACCGAAAGCGTGTTCCCGAATATATAGCTTTACTGTAAGTCCTCGCTTCATGTACAACATGGCTCTATTTGTAGACTTTCAAGTAATTCCTTGCTTAGTGCACCAAACATTTAGATATTGCCCACTGCCTTGGCTGTGTCCCTTTTAGAGCTTGCACAGTCGCTACTTAAAGCGGCTCCTGATGGTATCAGGCGTGGAGTAGTTTTTCTTTCGCCTTCTGCCATTGCAGCATGATCTCTGTCTTCCATCCCACTCTCGCCTGAATCGAGCCAGAAACACGGCCGCAAGCTCTTAGCGGTCGATAGGAATCTAGAGGTTCCGATCCGATTCCTGTGTAAGGCACGCCGGTCTTCGTGCGCTAAGAGGTTCTTGTTCTGGTAACACGATATTCGCCTCTGCGGTCGCCGACGGTGTCTTTGATCCGCAACGCGACCCTCGAGCGACAACAGCTCCCTCTATCTGTCACGGCCCAAGTTGTCTAGATGGCCGGATGTCATCTGGTGCGTGGGTTCTGGGGCCGGGCTTATGTTCCTTAGTCATAGGGCTGAGCTATTGCGCAACGCCTTGACCGAGAAGATTCCCCTGACTACAGACGAATCCCTTTGGCGCCGACATCGCTGCAGAACCGTCGTTAAGGCTACGATCCCGCACTGGTAATCGTTACATCGCGGCCTGTCACCCGATGATGGAGGCTTGTTTGCGACGTAATAGCAAAGAGATCCGGTAGTGGCTTAAGTGGCTTTCTCCAATTCTACTTCTCAAGAAAACGATAGGCGATAAGCCTGTGCGATGCCGCAATGCTCATAGTACTCTGAATTGGCGACCGCCGTGATGTCACTATGAAATGTGTTTCATGTGTGTTAGGAGTTATAGCTACCACTAACAAGCCCTCCCTTCATCGTAAAGACATGAGTTAAACAAAGGAGCTTAGATTGAGAGAAGTTAGTAATTTACTTGCCGAGTTTTCTGTGGTATAAAGAGTTTTCGTAGAGGAAACTAACTACAGATCAAGTGGCCGCATAGTCTGCTTTAAACCCTGAAAATATCGAAATATATTTCAGCTTCTCTAAATGAACTTATTCATTTGTTGAATTCAGGACAGAGTAAATGACGGTGCCTTGCAATGTTTGGCTTTAGTGGACAGTTCTCATAAGGCCCGAACAGTGCCTAAAAGCCGAAACAATGTCCTGTACGTGATAAGAGGGCTTGCGGTAGCGATTTCTTCGCGAGCGCTCCTTGTTGGCTTGCCCGTATGACGCACGACTGCAGAACACTTTGCTTTGGTTTATGGGGTTTAACGTCCCAAAGCGACTAAGGCTATGAGAGACGCCGTAGTGGAGGGCTCCGGAAATTTCGACCACCTGGGGTTCTTTAACGTGCACTGACATCGCACAGTACACGGGCCTCTAGAATTTCTCCTCCAAAGAAATTTAACCGCCGCAGCCGGGATCGAACCCGCGTCTTTCGGGTCGCGGGTAATGACGGTGCATGACAGAAGTGCATTGCGGAAAAATAGGTACACCAGACCAAATATTAGCAAAAAACAATTTGACAATTGTTCTCGGACGTTTAGAAGGAAAGGGATCCCTACTTTCCCTCCCTTCTTTGACACCGAGGGTGACGGCCTTAGTGACTGGTTTTTATTGCTGAGGATTGTAGACAACGTGCTAAAAGCTGCGTCAGAGTCCTTCGCTAGCAGACTTTTTTTTACACTCAGTGCAACTGCTGTGATCGTGGCCGCCTAGCGTTCAACGGAAATCGTCTTGGGCGTTCGTTTTCCACCGCATGTAGGTTTCCACCGCAGTGTAGATTTAAAGACTGGGTGTACTCAATCGTCACCTTTTTGCCTTGAAATATTACATGCACTAAAAATTTTTTTATGGCGCCTACTAATAGGCGCTTTGGTCTATACTTCTGAATAACATGCCTCGTAAATCACTCGCTATAATTTTTATCAAGTTAGATTCAATTTTTCATAAAGTTGTTTAATTCTCTGTTTATAATTTCTGCAATGTATTACTTGTTACTGCATACATTGTTACTTTGTTACTAGTCCTGTTTTGTTTTTAGTCATCTAATGCACGTATACCATTTAATACCATCTAATTGTTCTACATGAGTCATTCCTACTTCGTTGATGGGGTCTTATGGGCCCTGTCAAGCTGTCTATAGAGCAGCGTTTTGCCTGTAAGCCCTCCGGAATCTTTTTGGGGAGGAAATGGAAAAATAAATAAAATACTGCCCTTGTGAAAAGAGTAGGATGTCAATAACGTCAAGCACACTGCCAAGTACGGTCATACCATGCGAACACGCCGCGAATATGGTAACTATGTATAATTCACGCAGCACCTGAGAAGCACAGCACATTCACAGCATGCAGCGTGCAGCTAAAGGAGGTTAGAAAACTAGGAAACTCTAGCGGACCGCGTGCAGTACACTGCTCTGAGCGATATCATCAGTAGGCTGCGCATCCGTGTTTCGGTTAAAACATCGTCGCGCCAAAACCGACGAATCATCCGGAGAAACGCTATATGCGGGCACTACTAGACGCAAGAAATGTTTTCCGCACGTTTTGTAGTTTGTAGTTTGATCATCATTAATATCGACATACTTCGTGCCAAATGGTCATTCTGGCTTGCTTAATTAAGGTTCGCTGTATCCGATTATAGGAAAAGCTTACTGCGCAAAAACGAGATATGTAAATGCCGGGAGCTTCCAAAGGTGTTACCGATTCCTTTGTTATGTCCATTATTTCGTAATGAACGCTTAGTTGCAGCGAGGTTTGAGTGCAATGCGTTTTAAAGCGTGAATTCAAGCGTCATTTCTGCGTTTTCCGACGTGGAACAAATTGACGCTGTTTTCTAAAACATGCACATGAGTTAGGTGTAGCCGTCATCGTTTTGATGACAAGCCAGCTACGACTTGTTTTTACTAATATTTAGTTTTAAAGTGGGTTTAAACTGAGGCATTTTCCGGGAACAAATGAGTCTGTTTATAACTATATTGCTAATGCTCGAATTGATTTTTCAAGTAGCGCAAACTATCCCGAAACAAAGCGAACTCCATCGCATTCTGAAGTTGTCATCATTGCGAAGTGAGACGAAAATACCAATCACTAATTCTTCCCTACGTTTATTCCCTGCCGTTCCAGCTAGAACATGCTCAAAACCTCTACAAAGCTTGATTTTGAAGGGACCCTTACTCCTAACCTGTTGTTCCAATGCGGTCAACTTTTGTGTGGGGCTCGTCAGCGGGGGTTGAAATTTTGTTTCACCTTTTTCAATCATTTAAATCACATTTAATTAAATCCTGGACTGACACTGATGTGAAGGTGACTGAAGGCGAATGACATGCGTCTTATTACTCTACGGAAGTAGGTCACACATGAATCAATGGCGCACCCATGTTCTTGTTTTGCCTTTACAGTCTTTTTAACAAATGAGTGTACTGAAGCACTGTTCAAGGAGATTGCATTAACACAACCTTACATTACCTTACTATATTATCAGCTTTAATAACATACAGCGTTCTTTAAGCATACAACTGAAAATCGCCCAAGAAGCTCTTCAACTAACGCGGGTTCGATCCCGGCCGCGGCGGTTGAATTTCTTTGGAGGAGAAATTCTAGAGATCCGTGTACTGTGCGATGTCAGTGCACGTTAAAGAACCCCATGTGGTCGAAATTTCCGGAGCCCTCCACTACGGCGTCTCTCATAGCCTTAGTCGCTTTGGGACGTTAAACCCAATAAACCAAACCAACTAGCGCCATAGAACCAAAGCGCCATGTCTAGTAAGTTTCTCTGTCGCCCATTGCTCAACTACTGTCCACAGTTATACAACGTTTCAATCTCTGCCGAGAAGTAGACACGGCCTTTCCAGCTCTCTTTGCACTGCAGCCTATTAGAACAAGAACTACCGGGGCCGCCGCCAGCGCGGTTGCCGAGCAGCTTCGCAGCTCGCTAGCATATGGATTCCAGATTCGACCGGACGAAGAGGAGGCGCCAAAATTATCCCGCTCCTAAACAGGCGCGCAGGCCCGCGAGCGGGCGAGCGTCATCACCGTCGCCGCTCTCTCTCTCCCTCTCCCCTCCGAGTCTCAGCCCTCGCGTGCTCGATCCTGGCCCACCACGAGCGGCGAACCGCTCCTCGTTTCTGCCTCCCTCCTTTCCCAGCGTCCCTATATTGCTCGTCCCTTCCTCCCCAGCGGTATCCTTCTTCGGCGCATCGGCGTAGGGAAGAGGATAGCAGTAAGGAGGTGTAGTGCGCTCAGCAACCGGTTGGGCGAGGCGGTGGACACAGCAAGAGGGGAAGTGTTCCTCCTTCAATTAACCCTGGCCAAAGGGAAGGGAAGTCTCGGCGGTGGTGCCGTCGGAGGCGCATCGATCCCGCAGCGAGTTAGGGAAGCCTCGTTAGCTAGAGATAACTACGTCGTGCGGGATCGAGGCAGCTCGTGGGAGAGCGCCACACATTCAAGGCACCCAAACGGCCCTGTCTGTGTAGCTTGCTAGGCGTTCATCTCAGTGTCCTTCCCCTCTTTTCCCCTTTCTCTACGGTACCGCCATCTCTCTGTTAGGTGGTGGGAAAGAGCTGGAGGAGATAGAAAGCGCGCTTGCCTACGATGGCCATTAGGAACAGGACAAGTAGCTCGTCTGCCACTTCAAGCTGGACACATTAGGTTCTTCTCGAGGTTGCAGGAGGGACTGGGTGACCACGTAACCTTCCATGCCTGGACTGGATGCCCAGTGCTTTAGCTTTTTGAAACATTTGTTTCTCTTAGTCTCGCGTTTCGCAACGATAGACCTTAACTTTTTACGAGCCGAGCCACCGATGTAAACCTCCATCGTAGTTGCGAAATTTCACATTCTTTCAGGCTGCAACGATGAGGGGTTAGTACCTCTTTTGGGGAGTATTTCAGGCTCAATAGCGGAATGAAGAGTATCCAATTTTTCTGTACGGTGTAGCGGATTTGTGGGGAAATGTTTGTGTGCAGCTTATTTGTCTCTTTAGAAACATCTCCTTGGCAGCTCTAATTTTTATTACCAGTGAAGCCTGTTGCTGGGTTAGTTGGTTTATACTTAATAAAAGTGAAGTTACACAAAGCTAAAGAGAGACAAAGATAGGCAGTGGATACAAACACTGACGAGGCAGCCACGGCAACAAGGCTACGCTTCGAAACATCAGCTGCGTTGTCATTCCGTACAAATATATCAGAGGTAGCAGCGCAACTGTACACCGGTCCACGTTGGAAGTGAGATAGCAGCTTTAGGAAACAGATTCTATATAATCCGTAAGCACGAAAAACTCCCTTTAAAACACAACACCGTCCACATAAAAGCCTAGCTCGCCCTCAGCATGCCACCGTTCCTCTGTGTCAACTCCTTTATAGCCATCGTTACATTTGCATAACGTGCAGCCTTCCTCGTCCGACATAGGTAGTCAGTTGTACAGACTCAAGCAATGAAACGGGAAACACTTAGTCTGCATTTAAAAACCAATCCGCTTGTAACCACTTCTGAGAAGCTGTCTTTAGATTATGTCGATCAGGTGTTCATTTCACGCAGCTTGCCTCCGTATTTTTAGACATACGTTAGTCGCTGTACAAACAGCCCTTGTTTCTCCCTAAGACACCACAATATAATCTTACCTTTATACACGAAGCTCTTTTTAAGAACGCGCTTACGACAGCTCCATCCAGTTTTTATTCTTTGTAAAAATAGATTCTACGGACCTTGCTGGCAATACTAGTGTCTGTCCGGCAGCAAAAGGTGTTTACTGCTGATAAAACTGCATTAAATATTTTCTCGTCAACTCTATTGAAAAGGACTCTGGGATCACCTTTTTGAAGTGAATGGCGGTGTAGCCTACCCTCTGAGATCCGCACACACACACAAAAAAAGTCTACGCACGCAATATCCTTGCGCAATCGGCAGGTGGTGGTAACGCCTGTGTTTCATCTTTTTGTATCTTCTAAGTTATACAACAGCTGTGTCTTACCGACACTCACCTTTGGGGCAGAAAGGTGGAGGCTAACAAAGAGGTTTCAGCTTAAGTTAAGAACAACGCAGCGAGCTATGGAAAGGAAAATGATAGGTGTAACGTTAAGAGATCGGAAGCGGGTGGAGTGGGTGAGAGAACAAACGCGGGTTAACGATATTCCAGTCGAAATCAAGAGGAAGAAATGGGCTTGGGCAGGGCATGTAATGTGAAGGAAAGATAACCGCTGTTCCTTAAGGGTAACGAAGTGGATTCTAAGAGAAGGCAAACGTAGCAGGGGGCGGCAGAAAGTTAGGTGGTCGGATGAGATTAAGAAGTTTGCGGGGATACAGTGGCTGCAACTGGCAAAGGACAGGGTTAATTGGAGAGACATGGGAGATGCCTTTGCCCTGCAGTGGGCGTAGTCTGGCTGATGGTGATGATGAAATTATGAGAGATCCGTTCATTGATGGGATCGTCTTTGTCGATGGTATTTGATAACCTATCGACACCGGCCAACTTGAGTTTCTCCTCAGTATTCTTTCAAGGTATGACGAACGCACGCTTCGGACCATGAATCCTACCTCCGCCCCCCCCCCCCCCCCCCCACCGCCCGCCCTTTTAATTAAAGCTTCGTATAGGCTCAGTTTGTTAGTGTGAGGCCAACATCGATTCGTATCTCTAACGCAGTGGACTGCATCCCATAGAAGGATTTGTTTCCTTAATATAGAACATGGTGAACGAAAGTTTTCAAGTTATTTATCTTAATAAAGTTCATGAGGATACAGAAACTGAGATTAGGAACATTCTGTGACGTGGGCTGTGTCCTAGTTAATTAAAGGGCACAAAAAATCATCATCAGCACAACTACGCCCACTACAGGACAAAGGCCTCTCCCATGTCTCTCTAATTAACCCTTTCCCGTGCCAGCTGTGGCCACCGTGTACCCGCAAACTTCTTTACCTCATCCACCCACCCAACTTCCTGACCATCCCCCTTGCCCCCTCTCCTAGGCTTGCCTTCCTTTGGTGTCCAGTCCACTACCCTTAACTACCGTCGGTTAACTCGGTTATCAAAAGAAATAGGCATATAAAACAAAACCATGCCCCAGTCACTTATCGGCAGTACCCTCTTGTATCCTTCGCTTGCACAATGCAGTGGAAATTGATGCCGATGTTCAATACTCACTCACTCCCTCTGGCTGTAACACAACACTGTCACTTCTCAGGTACTTTAACTCCATCCCTGCCCTAACTTTGCAGTTCAGCGAAGTGGGCACAGTGCGCGCGTAAACAAATTCCCCGGTGCCAGCGTTTAAAATTACATTCAAATACATGGTCGTCGATTATCAGAATGCCTTAGGATTAGTAGAACGAGAAATGTGGCTTGAAGGTGCAACAGTACCATCACCTCCGCCTTCAGCTAAATTTGATTCGTCTGTAAAGTACAAACGCTCTGATCACCTAGGGTTCCTCCTGTTTTATGTCAGCTCCGGTTACGTTTTTCCAGCAAACTCCCTAAACTGTTCGCACCACCCTACTATCACACATTCCCGAATGCTTTCCCTCTCGACCGTCAAAAAGCAGACCAGTTCTGAGTAGCAAGCATTACGCGAATTTAAAGCCGGCATATTCAGCTTCACCACTTTCCTTTTTTTCTTCATCTTGCAAATCTTAGGGCAACAACCCTCTGGTCAAGACAGTGTCCACCGCTTTCGCTCATACTAACCCTTCTCCTCCAGTAGCCGTTATCTTCAGAGACACCACTAACGACTGCTGGAGTTAACATGGTGGCTAGCCGTGACAATGCATGGCGGTACCCAGTTTTAGAGAAGGCTGTCACCCGTGTCAGTCAGCATTGCTGTGACTGTTAAAACCTGC
Organism: Amblyomma mixtum; assembly: GCF_055824585.1. Classification (NCBI taxonomy): domain Eukaryota; kingdom Metazoa; phylum Arthropoda; class Arachnida; order Ixodida; family Ixodidae; genus Amblyomma; species Amblyomma mixtum. The sequence goes on from NC_143013.1 coordinate 257,238,379, forward strand.
GTTTGGCGCCCTGTTATAGCCGTTAATCGGAGGCTTCGTCATGCGTCCCCTTAATGCACGGTTACTACTTCAATACATTCGGCCGCGGCAGGAGTCATGTTCAGGCTTGAACACGGGCACGTATTTGCTTTCCCGGTACTGTCGAAAAGGAGAACGCAGGCATCTCTCGCCTCATGCCTCTTCCTACCATCTTTTCTCTGCACTTTGGAATGCTTCTGCCCAAATGAAACCCATCTTAACAAGCGTGGTTTTTGCCGCTTAGGAAACCGCGTCTTTATGGACCTAGAGATGTTGCAACTAGTTGTGGAACTTAAAGGGTGTACAGCAGAAGGCATGCAAGGGTGCAGATGCTTGCTGTGTATAATTCCGTTACAGCTGTGTCTGTACACGTGCAGTCTTTGACAAAAATATGCAACCCACGCTCTTATACACCAAGGTGTGTGCCTCGTTGGGCATTGTTAGCTCGCAAAGCTGAGAGTCACTCTCGCACTCGCACCTCTGAAGCTTAGGACCTCCAGCAGTTCCAGAGGGCCCCACTATACCCCTTAGAAGCAAACCTCTTGGCCTGTATATTTTTGACCACGACTGCACAGCACAGGCCTCTAGCTGCGGCCTAAGTGAGCCATAAATACGCGGCGCGTCCCGTTGCGGACAAGTTATAGATCGATTGGCGTAGAACAAAACCATCGGACCGAACAAGAAATAATTAACCGAGGATCCGTGGGCAGGGCCGAAAAGGAAAGTACAAAAAGAAACGCCCCTGGCAGGGGGCGGCATCGCCACCCACGGTTAATTAACTAATCTTGAAACGCCGTTCTGTACAGTAACGCTTGATGTACGAGCTCGGTGCCACGGGCGCGCGTATATTTAGCTCCCTTTTTCTTTCACCGTGGTCCTCGCCTCGCGTGCAGTTAAACACCGGCGTTAGAAGGAGCCTCCACGACCTCGCACCGCGACATCCGAGCTTCCGTCTCCTTACACACTTGGGACCGAACCGCAGTCGTCGTCTCTTGCGCACAAGTCGCGAAGCCCTGCCTCGGGAAGCGCGCGTTTCGAGTATGTGCCCGTGGGACCCTCCGGAGCGTTGGATGTACGACGCCTAGTGCCGCCATGGACTTGGTATGTTTTCTCGCAACTAGCTACCCGCGTTAACTGCTTCCTTATCTTTGTACAGGGTGCCCGAAAGGTCGAATTCGTAGAGCTTGGCCTCCGTAATTCCTCTTTTTGCTTTCCTACGGGGTTATCCTTTCATACAGGGCTATCCTTCTGTGCTCCTTAGCTTCCTGCTAAAAGACTTCCTGCGGCGGTGGCTCAGTGGTTATGGTGTTAGAGTTCAGAACTCTAGGCTGCGCCATAGAATGCCAGCCGTGGCGGCAGAATTTAGTGGAGGCGAGATCTAAGCACGCCTGCGTGCTTTGTGAAGTCATTGCACATTGAGAGACTCCTGGCGGTGGAAAGTAATCCAGAACAGTGCACTACGGCGTCTCTGGAAACCCGCGCGTAGCTTAGGGGCGTTACACTCCACATACCATGCCGTCCCGTACCGGACGGTACCGTACCACATCATACTGTACCACACCATACCATACCATACCATACCATACCATACCATACCATACCATACCATACCATACCATACCATACCATACCATACCATACCGTACAATAAGATAACATACCTTAACATAACCTAAAATAACAACATACCATACCATACCACTCCCTACCATAACTTACCTGGTTCTCACAATGCCTGGAGAAGGCCGCTGCGTGCCATATATATGCCTTGCTTAAAAAGGAACCTGGAGCCGTATTTTGCAAAGATTACTTTCGCTATTCATTATTTTCTTCCTTACCATTGCCCAGCCCGCCTCCAAAGAAAGAGCGGCACAGTGACATTGCTGGTTTTGCTGCCAGCACATGCCGCCACAGGTTGCGAAAGCCATTGGTCGAAGGAAGAGTAACAGAATGAAACGGGAAAAGAATCGCCACAAAATACAGCCCCTGGACAAAATGTGAAAGCTCTAGTTTTCTCCTTTCAGCTCATGGAGCGCTTTCAGCGTCGCACTCGACTCTATATGATCCGCAGTTTATTTAATGTTCGCGCCAGCATTATGGGCGGCGCGGTGTTAAGAGATCCGGTCCCGGAAAATGCGAGAGCGCTCCAAGAAATACGCCCCTCTCTGCGTTCGCGAGCGTCAGACTGTTCCGAGCACGCGTATTCGCATCTCCTCCCTCCTTTGTTGGCGTCTTCTATGGCAGAGTGAGAACGCCAAGGTGTTCCGCTAAAAGCCTCTAATGGCACCGTGATCTCGAAGCGCTCGCACGCGAATGAGCACGGATCCTTTCGTTCATCAGGACTCCTCCTTTTCTCGACTCAAATTTCGCGACAATGCCGCTCGGCATATTACGCTTCTTTGTGTTTAACGAACCTTTAGTGCACGCGTGCGTGCGCGTGTCTGAGTGCGGGTGCGCGTGTGCGAGTGCCATCTAATAGTTCTCCCTTATACAGCCGAAAAGGACGTCGCTTTGCTCGAGCTGAGCTTATTACAAGAGTGCTTGCAAATAATACGCTCTGGTTAGCGTTAACTCACCTACTGACCAAGTGGAGTGTAAAATCCAGTGGCTTTGAATTTCAAGTAGCGCAATAAAATTCTTATTCACCAAGGTTCCTCAAACCAATGAAAAGGAGGGATAGACATTCAAGAAAAGAGATCTTCTCCGGTTGTGGTGGGCTGGGCTTAGCATAGCCGGCGGCCATCGACGTTGCGAAAAGTTCACCACTTGGCGAAGCGATATCTTCTTGTTCGACCAGTACACCTACATATATTGCTCGGCTATGGTTCTGGATATGTGGCTTAATCCCGACTGGGCAATAAATTCGTGGATGTGTACAACTTTGGGACGGTCATATCCCGAAAAAGCCGCAGCCAAGACGCCCATGCGACGATGCCTTCTATGTGTCTCTTCGCAACTCCCAGCCCTATACTACAGCCAAGCTCACAGCTTAAAGAAACCAAGGGCTTGGCCCCAACTACAGCCGGCAAGCCCGTTCTATTAAAGAAAGCTCTGCCTACAGACGGGCGTATTGCACTTGCGTCAATAAAAGAAAGAGTACCTTGCAAATCCAGGCTAGCGGCTCTCGACAAATCCTTATTCAATGAGATTTCGAGATTCTCGAAGCTCGCTTCTTAAAGCGCTTAGACAGCAATATTCGAACCACCTTCTTCTATCTTTCCACGCCAGAGAAAATTTCTTACTCCCGACACCGGCTTTGCATCCTGCGAGGAAGCGCTCTTTATTGCTCTCCGGTAGTCTTTCGCGAGATGCCCTCCCAAAGAACATCTCCGAACCACCGGCATACGCATAGCGACGTGCCGAGTGAGCACTTGGTTGGGGAGCTCTTGCGAACGAGAGAACCATGACGAAGCACGCACATACACCGACCCAGCGTGTACATTTTGTTGGACTTCAGGAATATCTAATAGAAGTGCTCGCAAAGTGGATTTAAGGCCTTGCGTCGAATCGCGAGCTACTTCGAGCACTCTGCCTGTCCCGTTTAGATTTGTTTTCTTCCTTTTTTTTTCTGAGCGAATTCCCTTCCAGTCCTTTCAGCCCCTTCCAGGCCCCTGTAGTGATTCTGGAGAGGACTGTCCTTGCAGCTGAGGTGAGAGCGCCTTGGTATATTTTCGGCGTTCGGATATTTGAATTCGGGCTATACGAATGGCGACGAGCCAGGCACTGTGAACTCATAATGAAATCGTCCTGTCAGTGGATTCGCGAAGCCTAAGACGCTGGTGACAGCGGTTAAGGAAAGCGGGACGATAGGGTGATCAAACATGTCACCTATCGCTTCATATCTTGCTGTTGGGACGAGTATGTGAACAGCAGTAAAATGTGTGAGCGTGTGTAAAAGCGTTCTCCCGTGTGTATCAGAGCAGACTCTCTCTCTCTCTCTCTCTCCTGTTTTCTACGATCAGTGAAGCTTCGCTCAGCCGCCATTTAATCAGTTGTAAGGTGCACCCGTGAATGTCCGGCTCAGCTCTGGCAAGTAACAAGTGAAAAAGGGCACATACACGCGCTCTTGTGCTTGCGCGTCATTGCTTAATGACTAACGGAATTTTACCTTCGAAAGCAAGACCACGTATACGTGTAGCACAGCGGAGTCGCTTACCGTTGAGGTACACTGAACGGTCCCCTGGCTACTACCACGCATCGCAGCGGTTGCTACATGCCCCACCCGGCCATTACGCGTGCGCAGTGGGCACATGGCTGGTCTGGTGTACGTCTACGCAAGTACGTCTCTGCTGTGCTGTAACTCTATACCATGGGCAACGAGGCACACCACAATGGGAGAATTGAATTCGACTCTACTTTCAGCATCAAATGAAACGCGAACTGCAAAAACAAGACGGTGCCCGAGCAGCACATGCAATCGGCCCAATATTGCAAATGGATGGTTGCAGTCTGGTCCTTTGTAGGACTGGACTTTGCCAGTAGGTTTCCAATATTGGGCCGATTACCTTTGCCGCTTGGGAATAGTTCTGGGCAGCTGTGTTCGCGTTTCAGTTGACGCTGGTGAGACACTGAATTCTCGCAACAGTCTGCCCCGCTGGCTCAGTGGTTACGGTGCTCGGCTGCTGACCCAAAAGACGCGGATTCGAGTCCAGCCGCGCTGGTCGAATTTCGATGGAGGCGAAATTCTAGAAGCCCGTGTACTGTGCGATGTCAGTGCACGTTAAAGAACCCCGGTGGTCGAAATTTCCGGAGCCCTTCACTACGGCATCCCTCATAGCCTGAGTCGCTTTGGGACGTTAAGCCCCATAAACCAAACCAAACTAATTCTCGCAACATGGACGTTACTGTGTTTCATCTCCGAAATACTGCCGTCCGCAGCCAGCGTCGAACATGCGAATTCTTACTCAGTAACGCAACGCCAAAACCACTCGAGCCAATCCCCTCGGGTGATGCTGTGTGCGTGTCTGCGTGAGTGCGTTTTGTGAGCGTTTCAGCGTGTGTGTCTGCGTTCGTGCGTGCGTGTGTTTTGGAACAGCAGCACTTCTGCATACGTGCTACGTCGCCGTGAGAAAGAGCAGCACTTTGCGCGCTTGTCTGGTCCAGCCAGAGGAAAAGAAGAGAAAGCCCCCCCCCCCCCCCCCCCCCCGTGCGCCTGAACGAGTTTCGTCCGCATGCCGCTCCGTTCCAGGCTTTTCTTCTCAATGCCGCTGGCGGAAGAGGTAGTGGTGGCAATGGACCGCACGGAAGATAAATCGGTGGCAGCTCGATTCAACTACGTCGGCGAATATTGCATTGGTTTGCTTTTACGCTCCGGCCGTTCTCCACAGAGCCGCGAGCTCCCCTTTATGGCGCAATAAAAAGCGACAGAGGACTATTTTCATTCTTTTTTATTTGTTCTTCATCTCTCGCCACTGTAGTTTCTCATACTTGACGCCCTGTCAACCGTTGTTACTCATAACTTGTTGTTGGTTATATATATACACACCCTTTTTTTCATTCTTTCGCGTATATACCTTTCTTCGTTTCCTTTCTCGCTGCTGTCATTTTGAACTTTCATCTCGACGCACATTCCTCGCCCACTTTTTCACTCCGTTAGCAAGGTAGGCGCGCAAATGGAAGTATGCGCTGAATATGCAGGGTACATGAAGAAAAGGTTCGGTCTATGTTTTATGGGGGTTTAACGTCCCAAAGCGACCCATGGAGAAAAGGAAAGATGTACACTCTAAACTGAAAGGAGTGAAAACGAAGTAAGCGCTCCTCTAACGCCCACACTTATATAAAAGAGAGTGCGCTAGAAGACAGTTTACGCCCTTTTTTACTCCAATGTAGGCATATTAATGTTTAGAGTGTATCGAGGTATCAAGCTCATGAAAGACGAGGCTCAGAAAGTGGATGCAGAGAATGCGAAGAAAACATTCTGCGCTGTCAAAACGAAAATATGTCCCTTCCTAAAGCCCACTAGATGTACGTCTTGTGCGAAGCACTTTTTTATTAAACTTTTCTCGGTCTTGAGAAATTTAGCTAAAAAGCTTGCCTGGAGCTCCATTTCACTTGTGCTCATTTTATTTACTAATGTGCGGAATGTCACGAGCATATTGGTAAACGGGGATATAGAGGGACAGGTGTCTTTGGATATTGACCTAACTCCGCAGAACTTTTAGTTGGGGTTCAACTCTCACCATCGTCACGACCGAACTACGACAACAATAACAGCCACCTACACTTAGGACGAAGGTGTTTGTCGCTTCCCTCCAAGAGATTTTTCAAAGCGTCAATCACTTTAGGCCCACATTACAGTTTACGTGATCCATCAGTTCCCGCGAGTCATCACCTGCTCCTTAAATGGAGCGAGGCCGTTCTCCGCACAACATTATTCCACGATAGATGTTTATTTGTGCCGGTAGTAATGTGTAAATCTCTATTGTTTGTATTGTCTGTTGCATTCACTGCTGCGCGTTTTACAGAATATTTCTCAAGTGCTTGAAACCTTAATATACCTGTATCTCCCCCTCGCGTTCCTCTCGAAGTGTACGACGCGACCTGCCAGCTCAACCGAGCTCATGGCGATAGCCTGCTCGTTGGCATGCCGTTATCAAATTGGTCTATAGACGCTCTATAGACTTCTTATCGACTGTATTCTCTTCCTATAGATATTTCTTTTTGTCTATTAATAGTCTATAGGCTGTCTATAGACAAAAGCCTAATAAAAATCTATGGCCATAAATGTATAGATTGTCAATAGATTGTGTATAGCATTCGTATTTCTTATAAACTGCTCTCGAGGATTTGCTTCCAGAGAGTAATAATTGTTGGAGCGCTAGTTGGTGCCTGTTTCCAGAAAAGGGTTGTAGCGCGCCGAAACAGACAACACACAGAAAGCTGGACGGGACAGGCCTGTCCTGTCTAGCTTTCTGTGGGTTGTCTCTAAGAGTCTATAGACCTTATAGACACAAGTCTATAGACTGTCTATAGACTTCCTAAAAAATTTTTCTAAGGGGGACTTATTTTCAATCACGTCCTTGCCTTTTCTTCAAAGCTTTCCAGTGCAGTCGGATTTTATTATAACTAACACCGAAATTCCCCGTTAATAAAGCATGCAATCTTCTTATTCCTCGCAGGAGAGCGCGCCGGTATGCTTCGCGGCCGACACTGTGCAGGAACAGCAGTCCTGGGGCGACGAACTCAGGCGCAGGACGCAAGCATGCTCGCTCAGCATCCAGGGGCTGAACCTCGAAGGGTGCTCCAGCTTCCCCGCAGGTAAGGAGACTGAACAGAGCGTCCAGTGCTGCAATGGTCTGGTTTTACACGGCTCCATCAACGAGACCGCTTCTCGCAGAAGTTTTGTAGCGAGAGCTACATTACCCTCAGTCTCACCGTTTCGCTGTAGGCCTTCGGCGCCCCTTGTGCGCATGCGCGAGGAGCCGAGTGACGTCACAGCCGCGCAACTAGTGCGCCGCGCGCCTCCGACTGAGAGGAGCCGCCGAGTGACGTCACAGATGCCGACGCCGCTCACCTCCGACCGAGAGAGAGATTACGCACCTCTAGCTACGTATATCCTGGCATAGCTTAGCTAAGCCACTGCCATTTTTTTTTGTGCCAGTGAGAATAGAGAAACAGTTCTTTTTAACCATCGCTTCAGCATCCCACTGATGTTCTAGTTTTGTCACCTGGGGCTTTTGACACCAACGTTCGTTTAACGGCTAAGGTCCATGGTTCGACACCTCGGAGAGCCCAGGAGACGACAGGAAAAAAACACGACAGAAGTCAGGATTGTCTGTGTCGCACTAGAAATAATATGGATCAGAATAAATTTGCATTCATCTTCAAATATCTATTGGTTTGCGAAGACAACACAACTTCTGTCGAGCCGCCACGGTGGCTCAGTGGTTATGATGCTCGGCTGCCGACTCAAAAACGCGGGTTCGATCCTAGGCATGGCGGTTGAATTTCGATGGAGGCAAAATTCCAGAAGCCGTGTATGTCAGTGCACGTTAAAGAACCCCAGGTTCTTGAACCAGGTGGTCGAAATTTCCAGAGCCATTCACTACCGCTTCCCATAGCCTGAGTTGTTTTGGGGCGTTAAACCCCTAAGCCTAACCAAAACAAACAACGTCAGTCGCATCTTTAACTTGCGGATAAGAGAGATTGCAAAACAGATTTAACATCATAAGTGCTATGAGTTTCCCAGAGTTTGTACAAATTTAATAAGGTACGGACGCCACAACAGAAGGCTCCATTAAGTACGAAAGTTACCTAATTTGCTGGCGAAGAATTTGTTACAGAGAAATGATCTGAGCGGTGCAAATCAGGCCTCACGGGAATTGCTTTGCGAGCGCGTGTGCGCGTGTGCGTGTGTGTGTGTGGGGGGGGGGGGGGGGGTGTAGTGTTTGGGCGCGCGTGCGCTGAAACTGCGGTTACAGTTACATATCCAAGTTAGGTTTCGCAAGGATAAATTGCGAACAAAGCGAAGGCGTGGTAGTCTCCTCGCTCTAGGCGCACAGAGCCCTCAACTGAAATCAACCCTGAGGGAAGGTACGAAAGAAGCTAAGGAGAGTAAAAAAAGGGAGAAAGATTTGTAGATAAATATCACCCATGGCCTCGACCGTGCGTTGGTGCATCCAACCATTGGCCCAACCCACGTGTTGACAGAACGCGTGGCTTCAACACACCATACGTCTGCAGATAGCAGATGCCCCTGCGGCCGAAGTAAATAAACCGAAAACGACGAGTGCAAGTCGCAGCCGACATTTCTTCCTCTGTCGCTATTTTGTGCCACGCAGAGAGCCACGCTGTGATATTAAAGTTCTAAGGGCGGAACTCGGATTTCGCAAGGCGTCCTTCGCTTGCAGATAATGCATGCAGCCAGGGCCGCGTCGTCGCAACGCTCTCAAAGCTGACTTCCGACGCACATGCAGGAAGTCCATTGAGTCGGACTGGGGTTCGCTTGTTTTCCAAAGCCTTTCCGCCTTCATCCCCGTCCTCGTTTTGCCTCCCCATGTTCGCAGCGGCTGGAGTCCAGAGCAAGGCTCAGCCGGATGAAAACGTGTTGGCACAGACTCTCGAGCTGCTCGACGAACTCCTCAAGAAGAAATCCGATGGCAAGAAACTCAAGAAAGGAGACGTGAGTATTTTTCCTTGTTTTGCTCCCTCCCAGTCTCTTTCTTCGAGAAGATACGGGGTCCTGGTGATGTTGTTCGTGTTTTTTTTTCTGTGCAAAGTCGAGCTTGTCTTCTTTTTTGAGCTATTCTTAAGGTTTTCCCTGGGTTCGTCCTCAATATGTCGATTGAAGTGCGCATGAAACTAAAAACAGTACGATATCTTTTGCCACACTCCCTTGAGCCGGCTATAGAACTCGGTAACACCGTGGTGTTGCTTGCAAGCACTAAGCTGAAGTATTTTTTGTGAACCTTACACTTCGTCAAATATTTTTGGGAACGTAAATTTCCCCAGCACTCTGGTATACTTCTTTCACGACGTATGCAAACGCCTGCAAGTTGATGGTTCATGCTAACGGACAGAGGTGAGTGCGATAGGCTTGTGGATAGGCTTCAGTTATACGGGTCGGGTGCTTCGTAAAAATTCAAAGGTTTGGGCGAATAAACTTAAAAGTTCCGTTGTTTCAGAGCGTTAGCTCTAGCCTCGAACTCCCATTACTCAAGGTCGCGTTAGTATGAAACACATTGCCATTCAAGTGAGTTCAATGGGTGGTACGATTGGCACACATATTGTGGTCCACCTAATTGGCGTGGCATGTTCGGAGTGGTATCAAACGATTCAGCGCGGTACGGAGCATGAGATTACTTATCGAATCAAAGCGTCGCTTATAACAAGGATTCGCACCGATGACATTTGGTTCGTCAATCCATGGCTTACTAAAACTTCAAACGTCGACCACGGCCAAACTAATTGACGTCGGACATTCGAAGTGGTGTCGAACGATTTGTCTCCTTGCGCTGTTTGCATTGGCATCAAAAAAGTATATATCCGAATATAACGAAATATTTGTACCGGATATAGCGAACGTGGCTAATTACGTAATACTCGTTCGATATTGCTAACGCTCGATAATCATATGGTGCCTCAGCGTTTTCCTCTTTGTCTTGTGCGTTTCTTGTTCTTGTTCCTTTTGCGCCGTCTTCAGCATCAACTTTAGCTATAACCTTCTAGACAAAAGCAAAGTACTTCTTGATGGTACAAGTTGGTGACGTCGAATCACTAAGCGCACGAAGCGACGGCGAGGTCTTGTTGTGGCACGATTAAGTGAACGCACATCTTATAGTGCAGCTGAAGAAATACCCATTCAGCTTTTGTACTGACGAATGAACTTCTTCTGTGCACACGGATTCTCTTGTCTTCGCGCAATAACACACATACTGCGACCTCGGCACAGGAGGCCATGGGCATCTCCCAGGACGTGGAGGAAGTGGAACAAGCCTCCATCATGGCGCACCAGGAGGCTCTACGCAAGGCCACCCACTTGAGGCAGCGAAAGATATCTACTGAACTCAAGGTTAGACGCACTAACAATCTGCCACCACACATACGTGTACGTAAATGCCCACTCGCATATACCACCACCTTTTGTTCACTTGCCATTTTCTGTATTCATTTATTTATTTATTTATTCACGTTGCCTCACAGGCTCCAAGCTTGGAGTATTGTGTGATGGGGGGATTACATAAATAGGGGTAATAACAGGAGCATGAATGACATGATTATATAATGCTGATTGACTGTTAGTACTCATTAAACAGTAAGAACGTCATTACACAATGCCAACTGACTGTTAGTACTCACCATAAAACAATAAGAACATCATTACACAATGCCAACTGACTGTTAGTACTCACCATCAAACAATAAGAACATCATTATACAATAGTTATTGACGCGTCAGTAATTGGAAAAAAAACCGACGTAGTGCACTAGAGAACAAATGAGGAGCCCATTCACCTATCTTTTCTTTCTTAACAAGAGGGGCATTTTTCTGAGGAAACAAGCCTGTCGTTTTACAGCCGCATCCCGTGTTTCCTTTCAGAAACGCCTCTTCATCAGCTTTCCATCTCAGTGGGATGTGCTTTTTTTCTGCTACGCTTCCCTGAGCCGGGCTAGAAGCACGAGTTCCGTAAGACCCGGCCATCGTTGAAAGTCATTACACGTTCTCAATTCAGAACGAAGCAGCTGCATTCCCTTTTGTGGTTTTTGAAAGGGACTACACTTTTTTATCTCTCTAAAACCATGCAGCATTGCGGAACTTAAAAGCCTGGGGTTAGCGTCAAGCAGGTGCTGATTTCACACAGCTCCTCTCCTGCATGTAACAACCGCTAGTGGGCTATTGATTATGTTCAAGGGCGCCGAGCTAGGTACCGTGACAAGATATTGTTACGTGGCAGGGAATATAAAAGGGAAGAGGCGCCCATCTGTCTTGACCCGCGCTGTGATCTGCAAACAGCTTTACTAGTAAGGCTACCGAGTTACCGGCGGCCAACGGCGTAGCTTTTGTGACGCTGCACACTTTTACCGACATCCAGGACAGAGCATGCGCGCAATGTAGGATGCCCTGCTGCCCCGCGGCGCTGGTGCGGGGAATGCCTCGTTGTTTTGAACACAGCCCCCCATGCCTTCCCGTGGACAGAGTGGAAGTTTTTCGTGTAGTCGTCTTTTCGTAACCTCTTTCATTTTTTGCTCGGGTTCTTTCGATTCCCCGCAAGCAACGAAGGGATTGTTTGGATAGAAAGAAAACAAGGAAAGAAGAAAAGAAGACTTTACTTGCCCCACCTTGATTGATTGGGGCTGCTAGCTTCGTGTTTGATGCTGGTTGCTTGTTGTTTCATTTGCGGTTTTTTATGTATTTTTTTCGCGATTCCCCGCGCACCGCTAAGCCTCCGGGAAGTTTCTCTGGCTCGTACTTTCAGTACCCAACTTTGTTGTGGGGAAAGCAATAAAAAAATATCTCCGAAGCAGAGACCCCAGGCCACACAATTTCGCTTGGTCAGATGGATGGGTGCTGGGTATACCCGACGACGTAGTTAACAAGATCGATAGGAAGAAAGCTTTCCGAACCTGCCTTCGATCAAATTAATTGAAGGGAAAGGTAAAACAAAACTTAAATGCCGTTAAACTTGAGGAAGGCTTGGCGAGTCTCGGCGCTCATATGAGGGGCCAATAAAAAATAAAGTGGGGAAAAGTTTACGAAGTTATTATTACAGTTTCGAGCACGCGATCGCCGCCAGCCGAGTGCTCAGAAATTCTCGAATGCTTTCAAAAATGGTCTTAGTCGTCGAATTGCACGACTTGAATTTGGGCTTCAAGAGCTCCGCTTCCAAATTTTGAGAGCAGCGGCTAGATTTTATATAGACTTTAAATATTTAGTAGATTCTAAATAAGCTGCATTTACTATTTATTACGTCATTCAGGACATTTATCGATGCTCAGATAAACTGGCAATTTTCGCTTTTATTACTAGGGACCACGACCAGCATTGCTCTATAGCTTCTGAAGGCCAAAAAAAGTTTGCGAAGCATTCCTTTGCAACAATGCATGCAACTCTGCTTCATGAGCTAGTGTCAATTGTATGCACGAATTCATATGACATCTTTTCGAAACGCTATTTGTATACAACAGCGTTCAGTATTGCATTTCCGGTAGCACTCACAAGAAAAAATATTTTACTGCAGCAGCTACTGCAGCCCTCACAATCCTGTCGACAAGATTCTAGGAACTACGCGAATTTAGTAACCTTGAGGCACGAGCTTGCATTACTCGAAACAATTTCATAGTCCATTTCGATCGAAACAACTCCAAACAAGCTGCGGGGACTATTTCCTGCAGCACTTCCTTTCAATGAATCAAGCAATGTACATTAACCTGGCACTTAATCCTCACAGGCCTTCATACTCGTCACATCTTCTGGCTCATTCCCAGTTTCCACACTTTCACAATTTCTTGTGAGCCTCTTACTGCCGAAGCGAAAACATTCACAGTCCGAGTAAAAAACAAAATCACAACCAATTACTCCTTCCACTTTTCACTGCCTTGCGATGATGCAGTGGTCATGCAATGACAAAGCCCCCATGGGAGGTGGGATGTCAGCGCTCGTCAAAGATACTCAGGTTGGGTTTCTCATAGCCCAAATGAAGTTTCGGGACGTTAAACCCCCGAATACCATACCATACCATGCAGTACCATACTATCATACCATACCATACCGTACCACACCATACCATACCATTCCGTGCCGCACTGAGCCGTACCGCACCATACCATATCATGCTGCACGATGCAATTACATACCGTACCATGCCTTACCGTACCATGCCTTACTGTACCATACCACACCATGCCATACCATACTATGCAGTGTCATAGCATACAGTACCATACCGTAGCGTACCATACCATGGTGAATACAAGGGGGGGTACGGCGCACAAAAAGACAAGGACAAGAAGATAACACAACAACCTTTACTCACGAGTTACCGGAACATGACAAGCTACAGTTTTTAGATATTAACCTGACTTTAACACCAGATCACGTTTGCTGGATGTACTTACCACGTGCACGGAAAGATCTGTTGCCGTTCAGGTCAGCACATTCCAAGACAGTCAAACGGGCTATCGGAACGTATTGCCTGCAGGGCGCCTTGTCTAAGTCTTGCGCTCACCTGGTGCACGAGAGCCTCAATAATCAGGTAATTAGGATGACGAAGGCTGATTTTCCTGCTTCAATCATTGTTGCAGTGGCAGAGAAGCTTCTGCGCAAACTGAAAGATAGGACGTGCCGGGATAGTGGCCGTTCTAAGGAAATGAGGCCAGCGGTTCTACCGTATATTCACAGAATTTCCCACAACTTGAAGAACGTGGCGAAAAGCTACGGCGTGCCGGTAGTTTTTACCGCCCCATGCAAGTTGGCCTCATTGTGCCCTCAGGTCATGTCCGGAGGGAAGAGGAAAGCGGACTGCGAGAAGCGTCATGCCACTCGATTTGTCAGGTGCCAGACGGGTGTCGTATACCAGATTCCCCTCACCTGTGGCAGGGTATACATCGGCCAGACAGGCCGATGTCTGAATGAGCGCTTAAGAGAGCACCAGCTTTCCATGAAATCAGGGACAGGGTCGAATTTACCCCTGCATTGTGGCGCATGCCCGGACACTACGCGCAATAACCCTTGCCTGCCTTTGCTGACAGATACAAACGTTTTGAGGAGGAGCCGTGACCAGGTGGCGCGTGAGTTGGCGGAGCCGTTCTGTATCAAACAGAAGGATAAAGATTGCGTAAGTGACCCGTCTATCAAACTGTATCAGAATGAAGAAAGGTTTTTGGTTTCCACATGTGTGTGATGTGACAGTTTGAAACTATAAAAGGAGTATCGTGTTTTAACTGCGCTTGTTGTGTTATCTTCTTGTCCTTGTCTTTTTGTGCGCAGTACCCCCCCCCCCCCCTTGTATTCACCATGATTGACCGACTAGCCCAACAACGTACGCTCTTATACCATACCATGCCAAGCCATGTCATGCCATGCCATATCTTACCGTAGCATGTCATACCATGCCATGCCATAGCATGCCATACCATACTGTACCATGCCATATCGTAGTGCGTCAGGCCATGGAATACCGTACCATACCATACCATATCATAACATACCATACCATACCATACCATACCATACCATACCATACCATACCATACCATACCATACCATACCATACCATACTATTCCATACCATACCATACCATACCATACCATACCATACCATACCATACCATACCATACCATGCATACCGTACCAAACCATACCATATCATTTACTTCTCCGTGCTTTCGTTTGCGTTCGGCACTGAGCGTACGAACCCGTGACCTCGCAGGTGGAGACCCTGCAGAAGCAGCTGCGCAAACCGAGCAAGAAGTCCCAGCCCCGGGCCATCCCCGAGCTGCCCGAAGGACGCGAGTTGGTGGAAGAGCAGCTGCAGGAGCTGACGCAGAAGCTGCGACTCCTCGAGGGAAACCTCGGTCAGACCGAGCGCCAGGCGCAGAAGGTTCGCCGGGAGTGGGACAAGAAGATGGAAGAGGTACGCTATGCGTCTTGTCTCTCTTACTCTCTCTATTCTTCCTCTTTGTCCCCTGAGTACCGCATCATGCTTTACCAGGCAGTTATCCGATTCTGCTCCCCCTTACTACCTCCTAACCGCTCGATATACGCTATGTCGAGCAATGGAAGATCAAAATGAATACGAATGCTGTGCTTAGATATGCGGGGAAGTAAAGTCATCAAATACGATTAGAAGCAAGACTACATAATTTACAGACGATAGTGGGAAAGATTACGACTGAAAGAACGAAAGACATAAGATGCAGCGTATGTACTGTGTCCTTCTATCCTTTACTTATCTCATTTCGAGTGGCTGTGTTAACAACGGATCGCCACTAACTTGTCCAACTCTCTTTGCTGTATAGAGGACTTAAGACAGCGTTCGACCTCAGTAGTGAAGATTTGTAGCGCACTTACTCTGATCTTATGAAGAACTAAAAAAAGATATCGGTTAGCAGGCCGGAGAAGTGGCACACGAAGTGTGCTCGAGTTTGAATTTGGATCTGTTGTATTTCGGCCTTACAGTAGTCGTCAAAAGTAAAAGGGTTATTTTGTAAGCGTGATCTAAGCTCGCTCCGGGCTGTGCGGTGAGTCTCCTGCACTACTAGAGACGTTGCAGGGTTCTGCAAATCCAAAAAGCCAGCTATCTCAGTTATAGGACTCCCAGCGTACGCCACATTCACAACGCGATGTTTGGTTTTAGTACTCCTTGATAATGATGATGATGATTGTGAAGAGCGCCAGAGCACAAGGTGCTTTTCGTCTACTCAAGGCGGTGTCGAATACCATTTTCTCAAGCATTTCACCCTAAAGAATCCGGGCACCAGGCAGCAGAAAGCTTGTATCCATTGTATCCCCGGTGCGTACCCGGCGGCCCTGGGTATCGACCCCGCACTTCCCGCAGGCGAGGCGGATGCTCAGAACCACTGGACCACCGCTGCGGCTGCCTTCAACGTTATGTTTGCTTTTAGGCAGTTGTTCAGTGTTATTATTTCCATAACAACAATTACATGGTTGCAATGTTCAGCTCTGGGGTCCCAAGTTCTCAGACTGCAACGGCAATTAACTACATAACTAACCTTACATTTGGGGAAGCAGTAGAGCGATGGAAGCATATGCTGGGTGTTTCAGCGAACAATTTAAAAACATTGTGAAATATGCACTTCTCGAGAGAAAAAAACCTCGACAGCAACAAGCTTCCAGCTTCAGAGGACAGCAGTAATTGGGAAAAGCGTCTAATTAGCTATCAAATAAACTATTGTGATTAACATTTTAGTTAACGAAGTATGACGGAGAAGCCGATGTCATGTTCTTTTATAAACCGAAAAAAAAGTCACTGTCTAAAGCCGCGTAAAGCGAGAAAATGCGCTTTTTTTCCGCACCGAGCCGAAACTTGGCGGAAGTCTATACTTCAAACGTACCGTCAGCTGATGCCGTGTTCCAGTGACTGCGGCCGTCAATTCAAAACATATATGCGCTAATTTTCCTAGCTAGGAAGCTTCAACGCTCAGCCTAGACCACGCCAGCTTTATCATTTCCTTCGTCTCTCGGCATATGAAAAAAGTAAGTCATCGCCAACCACGTGGTTGTCGATATTTAGCGCCCTGAAAACTGCTGGCCTGGTGCTTTGCCTTTGTAGTTATCCTCGGAAGCAGACGTTTTTTTCTTTCTTTCGCATCATGCCAGCCCAGCTTCGTTTAAGAAATAAATCCATGCTTCTTTAGCAGCGTGCGGATTTATGTTGTGCGTTGCCACATGCATTTTGTAATTTCTGCTAAGCGTTTTTTTTTCTTTCACGTTTATCGGGTTGATAGGCAACAAAGTTAGAGACACTTCAGCTCTTCCTTAAGGATATGACACGATAGTGTAAATGAGTTAATACCCATATATGTGGAATTGGGTACTCTCAAAGGAACATTCACAGGTCCCTCCCTTACAAAAGTTGATTTACACAATCTACAGAATATCAATAGACTTTCCTGTATAATGTCTAATAACAGTCCATAGACTAATTTTAGAGAATAGTCTGTAGGTAATACAAATCCTATAGACAATCTAGTGACTATATACAGGTTAATAGCCATCACTTTCAGTGACTTTTCTCTGTAGACAGTCTACAAACTATGATTAGACAAAAGGAAATATCTATAGGAAGGAAATAAAGTCAGTAAAAAGTCTGTATACTGTCGATAGACCCATTTCATAAGGGATGAGAGCCCCTATACTAATAATTGCGCAATGATGCAACGATTAAGGGGTGCGCCACTGCCCTGCAATAACAGGCGCTGCCACCGGTGGATCTTGTGCGTCTCGAGCGCCCTCTCGCGATCGAACATTAATTTAGCTGCAACCAGCTAAGAACGATTAGTTTGCTCACAATCCGGTAGGCAGGTTGTGATGACCCGACAAGGTCACGTGACCTAGGCAGCCCACTTAGGTTGCCGCCCGGGCTACACTACACCGCCCCATTTATCGTTCACAACACCTACGACGACGACGACGCCGGATTTTCTGCACAGCGTATACTAACGCTCTCGCGTTAGTACTCGAGACGGACTTCGTAGCTGCAACAACTTTTTTGCCATTGTAGCGTGGCATTGCTTCCTATCAGCTGTACCAATTCCGGTGCCGTGTTCGGAAGCAGACGCATCGAATTTGTGGTAAGAAATGGTAGCCCATTATTACAAAATCTTGACCTCAGATGTTTAGTAGTTTCGAGTCACATGACCAATATGAATGAACAAAATTTGTATGTTTCAGTGTTGAAATCGGTTGCAGCCCCGATAGGACACTCCTCTGAAGTAAAATCATTTGGAGCGACAACGCACAATATTTACTTGAAGGGCTCAAATTGCTTTCTATGCATTACAATGCGCTGAAGAAGGCAGACTTTCATGGCGTCCACAGCAGATGAAAGTATCTGGCCTGGAATGTTTTCCAGTTATATTCTCACACGTTGCTTCAAATCTTCGAGTTTGGCTGGGTTAGTTTTGGAATCCTCATTTTTATCACAATCCAAGAAAAATAAATCCAACGGTGCTAAATCGGGCGGCTAAGGAGGCCAGGCTGTAGTTCCACAACGCCCAATCCTTTGGTTGGGAAATATCTCGTTCACGAGTTGCCGCGCCGACGAACAAAACGCTACGGGGTCTGTCATGCTGGAACCACATTTTTGCGACAGAACTAGTGGCAAATCTGAGGCAAAATAAGAGACAATGCCATTTAAAACGCAGTATGTGTACTTTCGCGTGCGTAGTAAGGTTTCCGTCGCTGAAGTAAGGACAAAAAAATATGGTCGTTATAAATGTCAAAGAAATCATTTAGAGACCGTCTTACCTGGTGCATATGCTCGCGTAGCCAGCGTAGATTCTGGTCGCACCATAATAGGCCTTGTGCAAGCTGACATTCGAGTCTGCGAAATTGGGCTTCGTCAGTCGAAAGCACTCCGTGCAGAAACTCCGGGTATTCGTCGCATTGAATCAGGCACGAGATGCAAAAATCGAGCTGTTCCTGATAGTAATTTGGTCTCAGCTACGGATGAAGACACACATGGTACCAGTGGTAGCTCTGTCTTGAACGTGACCTCCAAACTGACGCCGGGCTGGCTCCATATGCTCTGGAAATTTCCCTGTCGCTTGCTTCCTGCCCGACTGAGACGCACTGTCAAAATATTCGGTCGTACCTGACTGGTCGCGTTCTTCTCTGGACATGCACTGATCCAGTTGTCCTGAATCGATTAAACATCAATACAAATGGGGCACACAATGACAAGCATGTTGGTCAGCGTACAGCATAGATACCAGCTACATGTCCACTTGTGCGCTCGCGTAAGCGAGCAAAATGTCCACTTTCTCGACAACGAAGTACTGAAGTTGGGCTGGCGCGGCCACTCCCAATATTCACGCTGCGATGCTGAAGCTTCGGTCCTTGCATGGGCGAGGCGACACAAGTAATTTGAGGCACTTCGCACGCGCGCCACCAAATCAAGCACCTCAAGGGCAAACGTCAACGCATTTTGTGAAGCACACGCTATACACTTCAAGAACAACTGCGTAATAGCATAGAGCCACGGCCGCACAAGTTCGCTTTTCTACGCGGACGAAACTTCTGTCTGACGCACTTCCTAACAGGCAATGAGCACGACCAGCAGCTAAATCTAGCGGCTAAATGAACGAACGACGCCGCCTCACATGAGGGTCCCATCAAAAGTGGCGAAGACAAGAAAAACAAAGAAAACTACAGATAGCAGCTATCAGGGCTTTCAGAAGAGGCATTCGCGTAGGTGGCAATGACTATTTTTTTCTTGCGCCGAGCGACGAAAAAACGGTATCATCGCCCGTTTTCTAAGCTGAGGGTCGAGGCTGGGTACTTGGGGGAATTACCACAGACGTTTCGACTTGGGTGCCGCAGTCATTGTAACGCATCATCAGCGGATGTTGTGTTCCCATTATATTTCTGGAGATGTTATTCAAATATGTATAGGCTGGGGACAAGAAAATACGCGCCAATGGATGAATAAAAAGCAAGAAGCAGGTAACACTGCGAAGAATACAAATCAACGCTTACGGAAGCCCAAAAAGATCTCCCGCCATCTACCCAGAAGACCGCGACCACAATGCGCACACTGTGGCATATAGAGGACATGGTAAGGGCCTGGCAAGACAACCCAGAAACACACAGGATAAAAGAACCCATAGTCGAGCTATGGGAGGAAACGGTGTCCAGCATTTCCTGAAAGTTTAGAAGGACCTTACCGAAAGTGCTAGAGCGGCTTTAAGGTACAGTGAGCTCGCGGAATAGAGGAATCAGGCATAAATTTGAGTTCCGATTTTGATGTTTTCATCACCATCGCTCGCATATGAAAAACAAAAAGATTTTCTCGCGCTGTAGGGCATTATAACGACTTTTCCTTCATTTTAGAAACTGACTCGACATCGTCTTCTCCGTGGCTACAACATCGCCATGGGCAGTAGCCGCCAACCTTCGTTAATTATGAAGTTAATTTGTAAATTTTAATTATTTTCCTAATTAGCGTGTTTTTTCGCAGTTACTTACTCCTGTAAAGGCTTTCTCCTGTTCTCGAAAAGTCCATTTATCAAATTTTGTTTCAAGAGTTTGCTGAAACGCCACGTTATGGAGACGCGCAAGCGGTTGACAGACGCTATGCTGGTGGCAGAAACAAACGGTCTCAAAAATCTCTCGTGAAAGGTGACGAAGTCCGGGTAGCCCTGTCCCTCCATATCTACCTCCACTGGGGAGTGATCGGTTTATAGACTGTGACAAATCGGTTAATGCGATAAACGTTCACCCCTTATGGGAGAATAAATCTTCATTCTCTTACTTGGAACCGGCGCTACGATTAATCACCCACCGTGGGCTGGAATGCCGTTCAGGGTGACTTCGTACCTAATTTGTTTGTAAGAGCTGCAGAAATACAATACTTTCGTCAAGCAAACGCCAAAAATTACATTTAGGAAATTGCTTAATATTTTGAACCCTTCGTTACAGAAAGTATGCCGTGACACCCGAAAAAGTAACTGAAAATAAAACGTTGCAGCTGGTGCCACTAAGCATAACGTAAAGGTTTTGTCTTGTACGTTATAATGCCATGTTTTGTTTTAATTAACACTGTTCTGAATACATAATAGCCTGCACCGTATAGCGCAGCAGTGATTGCGGCGCAAAAATCCACATTTTCGGCCGAGTACTAGCTAAGCACTTCCCAGCATAGCTGAGGCATTGGTGAAGTACTCTTTAAAAAAACTCGCATAGATAGTGGCGTCTCCTTTTCGGTTTGGTTTGGTTTGGTTTATGGGGTTTAACGTCCCAAAGCGACTAAGGCTATGAGAGACGCCGTAGTGGAGGGCTCCGGAAATTTCGACCACCTGGGGTTCTTTAACGTGCACTGACATCGCACAGTCTCCTTTTCTTGTAGGTAATTTTGAGCAACTCAATGAATGGAAACTGTCGTAAAAGAAAGGGATGCTGTGTATACAGTTTCCGCTATCATTCTTTCGGCTTTTTCCCCGGGGGAAAGAGGAAATACTCGGAATTTTTATTGTTCTGTCGCAGTGTTAACTTGGTGGACCGCAAAACAACGGTGTGTGTAGGCTTTTAAACAAACCGTTCCCTGGGCGCCGCCTTTTTGATCGCTTGAAGTTGAAGTTGAATTTATTGGGGCAACAACACACTAGTCAAGGAGTTTGACGAAAAGGCAATAATATGCCTGACTAAGCGTCAACCTCTTGTAACATGGGGCACATCATACAGAGCATGACAGAAAAAAAAACGAAGTCGTAAAATATACTTACAGCTGCATGCACAGAAACAATCGTTGCATACAGTAGATAAAACTACAGTAATTATGGATGTAAAAGAAATCACTTAATTACAAGCGCTGTGGGCTTCAGAACGTGCTGAGTCATCAAGGGATAATGCATATTTATCGAGACTGTTTTCGCACATTCCTAGAGTTCTGTTGTGCGAACCTGGTCCAATCACGGTGGAAGAGAAAGCGCTAGCTTTTTGCTCCCTTTCCGAAAAGTTCAAAAAGCGGGTGTTATGTCATGTGCACCAACCCAAGGGAAAGATATTTAGCGGAATGTTCTTGGCCAAATCTCCGTATTCACTTGGCGTACGTCATGAAAGAGGCATGAAGTCAACATGACCGCGTTCTCGTACTAGTCGATGCATATGCCTTGAGTTGTTCCCAGCGCATCATGAAGACACAAAGACACAGGTCTCAGTTTCTATGACAAACCGTGCAGCGCTAGAAACACAGGACCCGCATGCGGTGTCCTCTTCGTTTAGTGTCCTCTTCGTTTTGTAGTGTGCTTCAAGCGCTACATTGTTCGTCATGGTATGCCAACTCACCCAAAACCGCTGCTCTGGTCTTTATGTGTGCCTTACCTTAATATTGCGCTGAAACCTAAAGAGACAGGAAATAATTTCGTGCTCAGAATTGCAGCTCTGGACCCTTTATGAACAGGCCTGTACTGCAGTACCATGCGCGCATGCGCATTTCAATCCACGCAGGTGTACCAGCACCTGTTCGAGAACAGGTTCCTGACGCCCGAGGACGCCTTCCGCGAGAACTGGGAGCGCGGCGGCGGCGACTCCTCGACGCCCCGCATCACGGTGTCGCGGGACGAAGGGCGCTCGGGCGGGTCGCTGCGTGTCCGCGCCGCCAAGTTGATCCCCTCGTCCCGCGCCAAGAAGAAGGAGGACGCCAACGGATCCGTCATCAAGAAGTCCGCCTCCAACACCTCCCGTGAGTCTACCGACTTGCGCACTCACATACGAGCACAGAATGCGTGGCTATTTATCAGGGTCGGTCAGGCTACTCACAATGCCTTACATATTATGGGGAACGTTTAAGTCACCCCAAAGTTCCAGCCATGGCGCAGAGGTAGAGAATCCGCCTCGCTTGCAAGAGGACCGGGGTTCGAATCTCGATGCCGCGCATTTCTCCTCCGGGTTTCAAAAAAAAAAGAAAAACTCCATGTGTCGATGGAGTTCCATAACCAGGCCTGGGGTACGGCCTGACCTCTGTGACCAGAACCGACAACGCAGTCTCTCACCACAGCAGGATTTGGCCACCCTGGTGTAGTACTTGGCCACAACCTTTTATGGACAAACCGATTAATTAAGTCACCCGAATATTTAATGTGACAGAATTAGAAGCAACGCTGCTGCTACATGTCTAGGCCTGTGTCGGTGTCAGTTGCTTCACCACGCACAGCATGTTGTCACTGTCATCATACCTTTCTTTGCGCACACATAATCTTGCGTTGAGTGTATCCACCGAGAACATGTTCCAACCTGCTTTTGATTGGAAAACATTTTGTTCGTCGGAAAGAGCTTGGTGCCAAGAGGTCGCGTTAAGTGGTCGAGAGTGCATAGCCCTCGACGACTTTGCCAGCCCACTCTACCGCCAGAATTTGCGTTCTGGGGTCAGAGCTAGCCAGCATGGTCTCCCACCGCTCGAGAAAAGGAGCGGTAACTAGATCACCCGGAGGTGGCTCTATTTCACAATCCCATAGGATATTATCGTAGTTGGCTCGTTGGACGCAGTGTTTACAGTTGGGGTTGTGTAGATAAGGATAAATGTGCGCGAGGAGTAATGGGGGGCGTATCGATCTCTTCTGTAGACTATGCCACGTAGCCTCCTGTTCTTAACTCAGGCTTTTGTCCGCAGGGGGGAAGTTCTCCTCTCTAGTTTAAAATGATTGGTTAGATCATGATATGCGATCGTGGAGTCCTCCGTGAAAGTCAGGGAGCCAGACTCATCCACTGCCTGGTCGACGAAACCTCGGGCTTTATTGTGGGCTTAGTCGTTTCCCGGATTCCCCGAATGTCTCCTCTTCTTTTTCATTTTTGAATTTTCGTGCCACAGTCCCCTGACCTTACGACGTCATCGCCGTCTTAACAAATAAGAGACTTTGGTGACTAACGCAAGACGCGAAATGACATGATGGACAGTGTAACGTTTTGTTTAGTTTATGGCGCAACTTCGGACTAATCCATTTCTGAGCCAGTTGTTGCAAAACGAAAAGACAGCAATTGCCAACAAGGAAACCATGTCCAGAGAAGAGGAGAAGACATGAGGCTAGTCATAGCACTCGACCAGCCTCCTGTCTTGAGCTCTTCTGTGGGTATTGTATTCTTGTTGGCTGTTACTGTCTTTTGAATGTAGTCTATGAGAAGTTAGACGCACGCCATATATTTATATTTCATTTTCTTAACTTTTAAGCACTATTGCTTTTGCACTGACTGCAGATGGCATTCTCTTACCTTTTATAAAATATTCTACTTCTGGATTCACATGTAAGAAACGCTTGTTGCCCTATATATTCTACAAACACTCGTGTATGCACTACGCTGTTGCTGACACGCTTTTCGCCATTCTTGTGAGCGTACACAGCTACTGCAGCTATCGTGTCTCTTACAGTATAAGACTGATTCATCGACGTTATTGCATGATACAGTTCTTCAAAACATGCGGATGCGCCATTAACTTTAACTGTTTTCATTCGGCAGAATTCGATCTATTTTGAAAAGAAAAACAGTTTTTTTTAATTGCCCGAAAGCATTTTGTTCTTTCTTTACTCTTTTATTTGAGCTTATAAGCAGCTCAATCATTTGCCGACAATATGAAGGTGTACTTCCTGTGCCTCGTGCTTGTTCCACGAGTGGGACCTTCACTGAAATGGTTCGTTTCAAGAGCCATAGATCTGCTAAGAACAGGTCAGTAAAAATAAAAGGGTCGAATTACGTTTTTTTTTTCCTACTCTAACGCGTTAGAGTTCGCGCTCATGAAACGTTCAAAATTATCCACTCCATTGTCATATATATGTCGCCTATTTGCTCCATATCAGCAGGACGTTTCACGTAACTTGAACCAAGGATTTAAAAAAAGGCAGTAAACCGCAGCCCGCTGAAACCAACGATACATTATTTGCCCTTATGTGGCGCTCTTCAGAATATTTTTTTAATTGCGCTGAATTAGTTAATTAATTAAGATGAATTATGCAAATTTTCAAATATTTATTTTAGTGCCATGACCGTTACGTTAGGTTGTAGAGCAGGTTTATAAACAACCGATCCAGTTTATTGCAGCATCGTATCTCCTACGCGGTCCTTTTTTCCGGCATCTAAAGAAAGCCCGCGAAATATGAAAAAATGCCACGTGACTGCGCTCGTGCGCTACCAATGCAATAATACCAAATTGCAGCGCTCTCAACGGCGTTTCGAGAAAACGGAGTGTGCCTGCCCGGACCATGGCGAAGTTAACGGCCGCCGCGCCGCTGCGGAAAGTGCTGAAGCCTGACGCACTGTCAAGCCGCTGCTAAGAGCGGCGGCCGTTCACTTCACCACGGTAAGCGGGCACGCTCCGCTTGCTCGAAACGCCGTTGAGAGCGCTGCAATTTGGTAGCTCACGAGCGCCGTCACGTGGCATTTTTTCATATTTCGCGGGCTGTCTTTCGATGCCGGAAAAAAGGACCCCGTAGGAGATACGATGCTCCAATAAACTGGATCGCTTGTTTATAAACCTGCTCTACAACCTAACGTAACGGTCTTGGCACTAAAATGAATATTTGAAAATTTGTATAATTCATCTTAGTTAATTATGCAATTAAGCGCAATTAAAAAAATGCTGAGGAGCGCCACATGATGGCGAACAATGTGTCATTGGTTTCAGCGGGCTGCGGTTTATCGCTTTTTTTAAATCGATGGTTCAAGTTACGTGAAACACCCTTTATAGGGCTTGAAAGCTGTGCTCCTCTCAGTCTCACTGAAGCAGCAGTTCTTTTTCCACAGAAGAAAGCAATTTTTTCCAACATATAAACAAAAAAAATAGCGACACACTGTTCTGCTGTCTCAGGGGCAGAAACGGCCAAAGTAAGCGCCATTAAGACGCGTGACATCTTGCTTTGTTCCGCCTTCGGAATCGAAAACAGGCTTAGCCTAGTTCGTATTTAGTATTAACTCACCCCCCCCCCCCCACACACACACACACACGCACACACTCCTCATTTCTCCTCTTCCTTCTATCTGTGGTGCTGAGACGGTTCATTTGATATTGTCACGTTGTAGTGACGGCAGTCCAGCGGTCAGGAAGACACCAGAAATACTTGCAAACGAAGCTTTTTATTTGGACTGACTTGCGCCCGCAAAAGAACTAACTCACTCGGTGGCGGCGTAAGCAACAAGCGTGCTCGTCAATCGTCGAACTACGAATGCCCGCCGCTCGCGGCATCGCTCAATTTAAAGCCGGCAAAGAAACTTCCACATAGCAGGACAAGATCATCTACAGTAATCTGGAAAAACCTAGATGCAGCCTTTCATGGCTGCGATCAATCGAGATTAGACTGGTCGCTTCTCGCGTCACGAACAAAAATGATAACAGCCCTTTCCTGCAGCCTTGAGCGTGAACGAACAAACACTACAATGATACGTGGCAATATTCAGCGAGAGATTAAATACGTACTTGGCAGCAGTGAACGATTGAAAACCCACATAGACAGTTCATGTTCTCCTGAGTCGATGCCAAGAAGCTTAAATTGATTTCTTCCCGGCTGATGCAAATCCACTGACTTGGTAAGAAAAGAAAGATGTCTGTGGTTGGACGAAACGAAAATAAGCTATAGATTAATTCCTTTCCGCCTCTTCCTGAAGAAAAAGAAAGCTAGACGAAAAACCAGCTGCGATAGACGCACTCAATGCAGGAAGTTTGGCGTAGCTCGAAAACTATACAAGCATTGTCTCTGTCACAATGGCTTGTTTTGTACCATGAGCAGGGAACAGAATTAACCGTGTTGAGCTGAAGTAAAATGAATGTAAGCTATAGGAAGGTCGGAGAAAAGAACTTTGAAGTGCTCGAAACTTGAAAATGTTACAATATCGGAGTACATCTCGAGTATTCTTCGACAACATTTTTAATATTGAAATATTGTACGGTACTATTATGGAAATATTCAAGTTGATGCTCCATTCTTCCGATTCGCAGCAAAATCTTTCTTGTAAAGTTTTTGCACCACACGCATCGAACAGTTGAGAGTGCATAGAAAACCAAAGGGGAACTTTTTTGACGACAGCAAAAGCGTAAATAGCAAGAAATGAAAGACTGCCGACGGGAGATATATTGATTGTTATAGTGAAATTTCACAGCATAGGAAAAAATCGCGTTCATAAGCTCTTTCCTGTTGAAAGATGATTTTGTCCACAATTGTTGGGTAGGAATACACCAAAATTTGGTGCCCAGAATTCGTTTTCTTGTTCTTCTCTCCACAAGAAAAAAAGGTTCTGGGTGCCAAAGTTTGGTTTATTCCTTCTACACCCGCCGCGGTGGCTCAGCGGTTAGGGCGCTCGTCTACTGAGCTGGAGTACCCGGGTTCGAACCCAACCGCGGCGGAAGGGTTTCGGTGGCGGCGAAACGCAAAAGGCCCCCGTGTGCTGTGCGATGTCAGTACGTTTCTTTATGATCTCAGTGCACATTACAGATTTCCAGGTGGTCGAAATTATTCCGGAGCCCTCCACTACGGCACCTCTTTCTTCTTTCACTCCCTCCTTTATCCCTTGCCTTACGACTCGGTTCAGGTGTCCACCGAGCTATGTGGGACAGATACTGCACCATTTCCTTTCCTCACAGACCAATTTTCGTTTTCTTGTTCTTCTCTCTGGTAGCTGAAGAGAGACGGTTACCGAAGTGTTGCTCGTGTCTAACGGAAGTAACACTTCCCTTTGCCGTTGCCCGTTCTTTCCTTGTGCAGTGAACAATGGCTCGGGCGGCAAGGCCGGCGACGAGTCGGACGACACGACCAAGAGCTCGGACTCGAAGGAGATGGAAGACACGCGCACGGCCTCCAAAAGCCGCCGCAGTCCACTGCGCATCATCGGCGACTTCCTGGAGTCACGCAAGGGACGCTTCGGCAGCACACACCGCAAGGTCAAGCCGGGAGACGTGCGTGAACAACTATGGCCAAAGCAACATGCTTCATTTCTCATCTTTCACTGGGTGTTACAAGCTTGCAGGTCGTTCAAGGCAGCCGGGTGGTAAAAAAACAGTACATGTCCTGGGTGAGCGCAGGTCACGTCACATGAAGTGGAGCCATTATTATTGTTGAATTTAGAGCAACTAAGTAATGCGATAAGGATAGAATTTCTTGCGACGACGGTGATCCAGAAAGGCATTTAATAATTAAAGATAGAAGGCGAAGAAGGCGAGCAGGTAAATATCATTTTGACTTGCTATCCAACGCAGAGAGTGAGGAAAAGTCGCAATGCATTACCCCCTTGTATTTGCTAATTGCACTCCAAATGACGACGATGCTGAGCCTTTCTTTAATGTGCAACTACGGCGCTAGAGTTCTATCCGTGAGCGGGGGGTGTAGGCAACAGCAGCTCTGCGCACTTGCTCGCCTTGTCAGTCTTTTTGCCACATACAACAGCCTTTCCTCTTCGTAGCCTCCATATACCTAGCTTGAGGTCGCTATACAAGCATGTCATGCGCAGCTACTGTCGTCATTTCCAAAGAGTGCAAACATGGGAGAACGACAAAAGCTTTAACTATTGGACTTGTTGAGGATGTGCAGTTATATCAAGGTCTTTAGCGGGGAAGAACAAGGACGACAGGCCCGTGTTCGCCTTCTGTCTTTCGCCCTCGTCTTTTTGTGCTAACTATATTGGTACAACTGGAAAACAATGGCATCATACCATTCTACCTACGTTGCACATTGTCAATCGCTGATGTCTTCTTTCCTTCCTTCTGGTGCGCAGTCTTTCCGCAGCCGTTCCGAACACAAGCGCCTAAAGGCTCACCACAGCAGCACGCGTTCTGCCGCAGCCGTCGCGGCCGTCGTCGCCGTCGCCGAGGCCTCGGGCGACGCGGCTTCCCTCATGTCGGCTGAGGGATCACACATGGAACTGCCGTACCTGCAGCTCCTGGAACAGGAGTCCCGCCTGCCGTCGCCGGCCGTGGAGTACCCGCCTTCGTCGCACGCCGAAGGCAACGGCCACCCGGCCTGGAGGGCCGGCTGCTCGCCTCCCGAAGAACTCGCGTCGCCCGGAGCCGAGCCCGGTGGCGACGGCGCCAAGGACGGCGAGCATACGGCGGCCTTGGCCGCAGTGGTGGCGGCCAGGAACGAAGAGCTGCCCCTGCTGCACACGGACAGCGGTAGCTGCTGCTCCGAGGATGACGCACGCAGCCTGGACAGTGGTTCGAAGCTGTTCTCCGAGGACCCCGACGGGAACGTACGCTGCCACATCGATCCGGAGATACTGGCCGAGATTGAGGTGATGCACTATCGAAAAGCTGTTCGTTACTAAACGGGACAGGGAGATGGATAAAAAGTGAAAGTCGTGCGGTAGCGGCAGGAATGGCAGTGAGCTCTGTGCGGGTTTTTGTTCAATTCGCTCAGCATCGCCTTGCATCTAACGATGTAAAAAAAAAGAAAACCTTCGAGAATGATGTACATGCAGAGTGGACCTTTCGAATACAGGAGGGATCCGGATTAATTTTGACCACCTGAGGTTCTTAAACTGCACTCACATCTCGCAGCACACGTGCGCCATTGCATTACGCCTCGATAGAAATGAGGCTCCTGTGGTCGGCATTGCATCCCGCATCCTTGGGCTCACCGTCGGGGCGCCATAGGCACTAAGCCACCACATTGGGCTGCACTAAGTGAAACGCGAAGACAGTTCCAGAATGAGATCTTACGAGGTAGCACGCAAGTCTTCCATACGAGCGACATAAGCACAGCGCCAGTGGTTGGCAAATGAGTTCGCATATCTCGACATCAACAGTCGTTAAGAGCGCACTGAAATAACAACGCTGTGTGTTCACAGCACCGACTGGTACACTGTCGTAAGGATTTGCAGCGCCCGTGTGCTATGCTACGCAACGAAAAGCCTGAATTTCCATTCTCATTCGGCTGTTTGTCTCAACTCTCAGGACCGCTGGATCTCAGCCCATTGAAACTTGTTAATGTAAACATTATCTAATCGAGCTGCATCGGCTCGACTTGTGACTCCGCCTGCTTGCGTCAGTTCCATGTGAGCTAACCCTAAAGTTTCGATGTCACTCCCAAATCACTGGTTTCCGATAGCGCCGCCTTTTCGGTGTGACTTACGTCCGAATATCACTTAATTAATTCCTGGAGAACACATTCAGCTCTTTTGAGCAGACAAAACGTAGCTTCTGACAGCGGCTTATGGTTTATGGTTCATGGGGTTTAACGTCGCAAAGCAACTCAGGCTATGAGGGACGCCGTAGTGAAGGGCTCCGGAAATTTCGACCACCAGGGGATCTTTCACGTGCACTGACATCGCACAGTACACGAGCCTCTAGAATTTCGCCTGCATCGAAAAGCGACCGCTGCGGCCGGTATCGAACCCGCGTCATTCGGGTCAGCAGCTGAGCTCCATAACCACTGAGCCACCGCCGTGCTTTCTTCTGACAGTGGTGTCGTTCAACTTGGGTAGTAATGAGAGAGTGAAAGATCATCGAAATCAACGGCCACCTATAGGCCAGCCAAGCCTAATAATTCCAAGTGGCGCTTCTGAATATCGCAGCTATTCTGACAGCTGTGCAGTCACATCACAGAACACTGTTTGCTCTGCATACAGCAGCGTCTGGATAAAGAATAGCTAGAATGCGCATTCATTATTAATTTATAATATAGTATGCAGTATGGATGCGGTACAGTATGACGGAAGGCTGCGGATTAATTTCGACCGCATTTGGTTCTTTAACGTGTGATGACTTCGCACAGCCTACAAGTGTCTTTTGCATTTCGCCTCTATCGAAATGCAACCATCGGAGCCGAGATTCCATCTCGCGTTGTAGGGCTCAGGAGCCCGACGCTAATTTATAATGATGAGCACCTGAAGCTTTAGGTCTGGGCAAGGGTTCATGCCGGTCTATTTTCGGGCACAGATTAAAAGCTTGCCATATCCGTGAAATGAAAAAGGAAAAAATTTAACGCATTAGTCAAACTGCACTTTACGGTGACGAAAGCACCACAGGAGGGTTTGCGCTGTACCAACACAGGTTGTAATATCGAGGTCATTGCTGGCCATTTGGCTACTTCAGTGCGAGAAAAGGAAATAATTGCAAATGGCCGAACAAAAATCTGCGCATTATCTTTCAAAACGTGGACTGCGCCTATGTGAAACACAGCTGGTTCATTCCTGGTGGTTTCCTCGAGTTCGAAGATGTATAGTGAACGCTTTTAATTCCTCACGTGTCTTTAGTCCCAGATACCTGTTTAACATTGAACTTCATTTCCGTGCCTGGCTTGCAAGACGAGTAGCAAGTACTCTTAAGAACATGTAGAAGTCTGAGGCAATGAACTGGTGGCTTGTTTGCACGATTCAGCACTGGTGTAGTTAAAGGTTTTTGCGTATTCAGCGATTTGCTCGTTTATAGTTAACGATTTAATAAAGTTTCGCGCTTGCCGGTGAGCACATCTGCTCGCTTTCTTTCACTGTTCGGGCGTTTTTCGGGTGCCATCTTTTTTTTTCGGACTTAACACTAATGTCATGCTTCACGACAATATTTTTACCTTCAAATAACTAAAGTGCAGCTAACAAGAACAATACCTCCATCTAACAAAGACATCCGTGTTGACCTTGCTTTACGACGCTCGATATGCTTTGCGATTACTTTCATAGCATCTCTGCACTTCATTACACTTTCTGTTTCTTCAATTTCTTCTTTATTTGAACGTATTAAGCCTGAACTCGGAGTGAGTGCCTGTCTGCGCTCACACCCCTCTGAAATGATTTTTGCTGAAGTTTCTTTTCATAAACTCTATATTCCTATATGAATAAACTCTATATTCCTCAAAAGAAAGCAATTCGCGCCATCATGAGCACTCCATTTGAAAGTCACACACAACCACTTTTTGCTGAATTAAAGTTCCTATCCCGGACATGTACGATGCTAACTTGTTCAGGCGCTATGAAGCTGGCATAAAAAGAATAATACCGCATTAATTAAGATTGCAAACCTAAAGTTAAAAACTAGTATTCGTACTACACGACAAGCTGAAACCTGGGAAATTCCACATTCACGAACAAATTATGGACTTCAAATGTTGCGTCATCTCCTTCCCTCATACTTAAACAAATGTAGGTAGAAGTTTCTTTTTTTCGGTTTCCATTTCGTTACGAATTTTCTATTTCTTTAGTCATTGTTTAGTTTTTATTGCAGTCATTCTCTTGTTGACATTTCATGCAATATTCTATGATATTAAGAACTGCCTTCATCGTAGATTTGTTTCATACATGCCTGTATTTATATTCCTAATAACTGTACCAAGTCGCTTACCTTCTGTGAACTTTCATTTGTCGTCCTGAGAGCTGTGTACAATTCACTTGGAACAATTTTATCTTGCTGTATGCCATGCTGCCATGTAGAAAAGGGCCGTGGGCCTAGTCAAGCCCATAAAGAGGC
The DNA here is from genome assembly GCF_055824585.1 of Amblyomma mixtum. Lineage (NCBI taxonomy): Eukaryota > Metazoa > Arthropoda > Arachnida > Ixodida > Ixodidae > Amblyomma > Amblyomma mixtum. Next base: position 257,270,449 of record NC_143013.1, read on the forward strand.
TTTTTGTCCACGACCCTCGGCATTTTTTTTTGCGATGCTGAAATAAAGATTTGATTTGATTTGATTTAAGCCCGACACCGTTGCTTAGCACCAATTTGGTTCGCCTTTTTTTTCTTCCCCGCAGGCATTCGAAAAGATGGCCCAGAGCTACCTGAAGCGTCACGGCCACGACTTCCCTTTCTGAAGAAGGCTCTTCCTGCCGCACACCCTTCTTGTACATACGCACATCTTTTTCTCACGTGATGTCTGTTATTCTGACACGTCTTTTGAATACGACGACACCTGAAATAAACTTGTTACTCGCAGCTGATGCACTGCACAGTGCTCGCACCCTACACAGACCTTGTCCATTCGTTTCTTCTCTCTACCATCAGCAGCTTAGAGCTCCATACTTACACCTTTATGCACAAAGCCTTTGAACCGAGTTTCATCGATATTATTGCACAGTCTCGGACAAAACAGACTTAGCGGACGCAGGCATTATAGAATAAAGGAAACCATGCATCGACGATCGACCCCGAAGTCGAACCGCCGACCTCTCGGTCCCAAGAGCGCCGCATTGTCGGTCGAGACGTCGTCCCATGGACGCAGCACGGGTGCGGAAAAAGCGAATGCTGCAAGCAAAAACAGTTAACCTTAAGAGGGTTCTCACACAGCTTCCACCCTCGCCGTTCGATGGCGTTCTACGTCACACCAGCGGTAACTCAGGACGTTCCACGTCCGCCGCTTGCGAACGTGGGTGGCGCTGATGAACACTCTCAAGGTTAGGTTATTTGTAAACATAAATACCCCCGAAAGCAGAAGGTTTGACAGCCGTCGCCGTAGCTCAGAGGTAGAGCACCGGACGCGTAATTCGGAGGTCGTGGGTTCGGATCCCACCGGCGGCATGTGGTTGTTTTTTCTTCTGCTTTTCTAAACAATTAGCTTTAAGCGAGAACATATTCAGTAATATTCTTACTTGATCAACACCGCAAAAAAAAATAAATTAATTAAAAAATCCCCTGTGCTCCTTGGTTTCTGTGGCTGTTGGCTTCTCTCATAGAAGGTCTGGTTGGTTAGCAGGCACTGAGAAAGAGAATGGAGTCAAACAAGTTCATGACGGTGAAAACAAACACATTAATTAAACCTAAAATTGGAAGTCAGCCCCCATATTCTGGGAGTCCGTTGGATCTTGCAGCCGCTCTTGCCCTTTCGGTCAGCTAAGCTGAACTTTCAGGTATGAGCTGGTCAGCACATCTTCCTACCGCTGAATCATTGCTTCGTTTATCCTTTATATTCCCGTGTTGTCTTGGCAGGTCCACACCATGTGGTACAGGGGTGGTATTCTGCCGGTGTCGCCTTTTCCGACATGTCGCATATGGGCGGGGCCTAAAAAAGTGCTTACAGATGCTCGAAGAAACGGAAAAAGCCGCCGGCACTTTCGTCTGCGGTGCATTCATTCACTCCGAGAAGCGACAATTTACCATTGCTGATTCACTAGCAGCAGTAGTTTCGTATCTTTTATAGCAAGAATATTTGCCATCACATGACGTCTAATGTTCAAAAAAACATTTGAAAATTTAATATAAACTCGCTTTACTTCATTTAAGTCTATAAAACACCGCGAAAAAGCTCCAAATCTATTTTTTTTTCGTTCCGGACGGTTGTGCTAGGTTTCGGCTGCGTTTCGGGCAGTTGCAGACGGTAGCAGTGTAGCTGGAGGTCCCATTAGGCTTGCGCGCTCCAGAATCGAGAGTGTATCTAAAAAACTAGGCTGAATTGCAGCTTAAACTTTATCGTCGAAGCAAGGTAAGTCATAGCGAAAAGTAACAACACCAGTAGTTGCCGGTAAACATGCCGACCGTAATCGCAAGGACTGCTGAATTGGCTGAAGCGGGCGGCTCTCGCTTGAAAGGACGTCGCCATTTTTTCACGCCAAGGGCGCAAAAGCCGCAACTGCCGATTGCGTTCGTACGCTAACGGTAGCCCGTCGCCATAGAGTTTCTTACTATTACCTAGAGCATAGAGTTTCTTACTATTACCTAGAGGGAAAGCTGGCGGCGCTGCACTTCAGCCACCATGGACGCCCAAAGCATCATGGGGCGGTGAGCTACTTGTTGCGGGACAGTCGTAGTTTTTCGGGAACACAGAGTGGTACTACTCAGACGTTTCATTTCAAAAACTTTGTTCGTGTGTGCGCAGACGACTTTCGCGCGACCGCAGTGTGCAAAAGCCATAGTAGTGAAAACGCGACGACACACGACGCCAATAAAAGGTTTTACTCTTCCGAAATGCCATTAAAAAACCTCTTAAAATGTCTAAGCAACAACATTTTTTTTAAAACATATTTACTTTTAAAAGTGCGCTTGTTAATTACAAAATATTAGTTTTTATAGTGTTCATTACTTGGCCAATAGGAGAGCGAGTCGTCTCTTATTTTGGGCAAATTTTGCACTTAAATGCTTTTCTGCTCGTTTGTTGCAATCGTTAGACAAGATTTTCAATGTTAGGACGTTTGTAGTTATCAAACAGCTTTATTTCTTGATTATTTTTTGGCCAAAAGTTGCAGTTCCGCAACAAGTAGCTCACCGCCCCATGATGCTTTGAGCGCCCATGGTGGCTGCGGTGGTCACGTGGGGTCTCCATGCAAACTCCCATAGATGGCTTGCCAGCTTTCCCTCTAGGTAATAGTAAGAAACTCTATGACCTAGAGGGAAAGCTGGCGGCGCTGCACTTCAGCCACCATGGACGCTCAAAGCATCATGGGGCGGTGAGCTACTTGTTGCGAGACAGTCGTAGTTTTTCAGGAACACAGAGTGTCATTACTAAGATGTTTCATTCTAAAAACGCTGTTCGTGTGTGCGCAGACGACTTTGGCGTGAACGCAGTGTGCAAAAACCATAGTAAAGAAACCGCAATAGCACACGACGCCAATAAAAGGTTTCACTTTTTCGAAATGCCATTAAAAACCCTTTTATAGTGTTTAAGCAACAACATTTTTTTGAAAACATATTTACTTTTAAAAGTGCGCCTGTTAATTACGAAATATTAGTTTTTATAGTGTTCAACACTCGGCCAATAGGAGAGCGAGTCGTCTCTTATTTTGGGCAAACTTTGCACTTAAATGCTTTTCTGCTCGTTTGTTGCAATCATTAGACAAGATATTGAATGTTAGGACGTTTGTAGTTATCAAACAGCTTTATTTTTCAATTATTTTTTGACCAAAAGTTGCAGTTCCGCAACAAGTAGCTCACCGCCCCATGATGCTTTGAGCGCCCATGGTGGCTGAAGTGGTCTCGAGGGGTCGCCATGCAAACTCCCATAGACGGGCTGCCAGCTTTCCCTCTAGGTAATAGCAAGAAACTCTATGCCCGTCGCCCGCGCGAATCGCTTCAGCGCATTCCGTTGTTCGACTAAGCGTAGTAAATTGGGGCAACGTCACGATGACGTAGCAGGAAGGCGGGTCCGTGTTGTCACGCCGCCGTCACCGCGGCTCGAGCCAATCAGCGAAGAGCGAATGCGACATGTCGCAAAAGGCGACACCGGGAGAATACCACCCCAGGTCCGCCTCTATGCCACAGTGCGCGCATTGTGGCTCATAGCCTTCTATGTTTTACTCCTTCTCAGCGGTATCTCTTGTTCCCTGTCTAGTACCTCATCTGGTGGCGCGTATTCCCTTCTGCCTAGTCTGCAGACTTGCAGGATGTCTGATTACATGATCAGCAGGTTTGTGTATAGTTGTGCTCGTCTGCGTGCTGGGGTGCCCGAGGCAGGTGCACGGCGGCGGAGTGTGCGTGTGAGGACGGCGATGATGCCGATAAATGGACGACCGTCGTTATCATCGTCATCAGCTGTTTACAATCGTGACGGACCTCCCAGCACCGTTCAATATTAATTAATTAATTATATTAATTTATTTATTTATTTATTCGAAGCCATTATATGTCCCATTAGCACAAACCCCTTCCGCCGCCGTGCATATGGCAAGTTCGTATGATGCAGTAAGCCGGTGTACAATGTTACAACACAAGTAAGCAACATGCATAGTCAGGAATGATGAAACGTAACTTACTATGACCTATAAAAGTCATGACACATGACTCATAGTAGTTCTGCAACGTATCTTGACTCAAAACTTCACAGGCAACGTATGTGTGTGTGTAGTTATGCGTAGTCATGCCGCGTATTCACAGTCATGGCTAATAGTAATTCTGCAACGTAGCATGACTCAGCAGTCTAAAGCTTTCGCATTCCCTCATGTAAGCTGGCTTAAACAGTGTCTGTGCCAAATTTTTATTTTATTTATTTATTGTGCATCTCTTTGCAGTTTATTGCCCCCCCCCAAAAAAAAAAAATTAAAGGAAACAGAAAACAGAAGAAAAAGTCTTTCTGGCCGTGAAATTTGCAAATATCTAAAGCACCCGACCTGCGGCCGCCTGAAATAAAGGAGATAGTGAGAGGATAGCGAGAAGTACAGACGGTAACTGCACAAGTGGACATGTTCACGCCGCTCAATGCCTGTAATAGGAGCACCACATAAAGTAAAATGCATTATTTGTTTGTTTATTTACTTATTTATGTCTTTATTTGTTTATTATTTGTTTGTTTATTGATTGTTTGTTTGTTAAGCTAAAGTTGCCACATGGCATAAACTTGTGGTCAGTAAGGAACGTTATAAATGCATTACAATATACAAAAGAATCGGAAATTAATGACACCGGCTGTTATTCATTACTTCTTAATGCAGAAGAACTTCGTCGAAATGAAGTCAATGCTAGCAATACGTTAGTAACACAAAGACTTTCGGCGTCATGAAGAGTGGAGTGGTTTTCGACTAGAAAATGTTCAAAACGAAGCTGACGAAGTCATTTCTTGCATTGTCATTGTTCACCGTATATTTACTCCTTGATGTTCAGTTCGGCAGGTGAGGCCAAGGGTGCGCATAAAGGTTGCCCATAAACAACGGATTTCACAAGCGGTCAATGCACATTCCAGCCACATGGGCTAACGCTATGGATCTGGCACGGCTGTGGAAGCTTGGTCAAGAAAATGTCTGAAAGAATACAGTATGTGCACTCGCGTGCACGCAGTTGTATTTAAGTGCGCATGTGTGTGCACAAATGGATTATTACATGCCTCAAATAGAATCGAAAAAAATAAATTCAATAAAGGGCATTCCTGCATCCGCACTTTCTACACCTAAACCACAAAGAAGTGACGGAGGACGAGATGACAACGAGAAGATAAAATTAAGGATTAAGGAGACATTTCGTCTTAAGTGTATGTACATGGAACGTTTCAAGCTGAAGGAATCACTGTGGTGACGTACTGTATTCGTCATTACCTGTGAAGCCTCAGGACAAACATTCCTCGGAGCTATTGTGATGAATCAAAACCACTACAAATAACAAAAAAACGAGACCACTTTAGCAACAAACATATATTTTCTTTATTAAAGGCACCTCAACAGTGCCTCTAAATAGTATTCACAACATCTCGAAACATTGGTCATAGCATACTTCAGTACAAGAAAAAAAAACAATTTGCCTTTTCACACACATCAACGATAAGTCACGCGCAAACAAAGTTAAATAACTGCTAAACTAACGCCGCCTCACCTAAGATCACAGGAATGTGCTTTACACGCGTTCACAACTGTAAACATTTAACGCACCATGGCATGCTTTTTAAATGTTAAGTAGCGTTTTCAAAATAAATGGTGCGTACTCTTGATATCATTGCTTCTTTTATTGTAGACTCAGATGAAAGACATGGTGGTTCTTAATTGATTGCTCGGTTTCACCAGAGCTTCCACGGTCAACATTGCTCAGGCAGTTTTGAAAGAGGTGTTATCTGAGAGTTCTAGCATAGTGCAGCCGCTCTAGCAAGGACGCATGCCTGTTCACCCGCGGGCCCACTGCGCATGTTCAATGGCAGTGCCCCCCCCCCCCCCCCCCCCTGGCCTTTAAGGGCAGTGGACCAGCAACGGCAACGAACTGCTTTACGTGCATCCCGCTGTGCTAAAACACTCTTTTTCTCACCTCAAGGTAATCTTATGCCCAAGACTGAATCTTGCGCACTAAGTGTAATGTTTGCTGCTCCCTTAGTGCCTCTACTTTGTTCATAGATAATAAATGTAACATTTTAATAACTGCACAACGCTAAAGGAAAACAATGCACACGGTACACGCACATACATCTGATTGATTTTTCTGGGCGTCAAAGGCAATGTTCGTTGCACGAAATTGCTCAACCCTGAGAGAAACACGTACCCCGCTTTGGTCAAAGTAAAGTATGATAAAGTGCGCAAAAATACTGCCACCACTTCCTGACGATGCACCCTGGGCGGCACCTGACCAGGAAACACTCGTTTGGTTCCACAAGATACAAAACAAGAAACGCCTTAAAATTACTTATCTTTTCTATATTCTCTGTGGCCACTTTAATAGCTGGCAACTCCACTAATAAACGGACCACATGAGAGCACCTATGCCAATAACTTGCCAGGGTAGGAAATAAACACCTACGAAGCAGCAATCTTCCCAAAGGAGAAATCGCGCATTGGTCCTTCCGTCATGTTTTAAGCGGTCGTTTCTTGGAGGTCATCACTTTCAATACTAATGAGGCTACAGCGACAACCAGCGCCAAGGGGTCCGTCGGCTTCGTCGAATCTGCAGCTTCTCTGTTTCTGAGACCCCCCCCCCCCCTTTAGTTGCCCGGATCGCGGGCATTTTGAAAAGTACAATGACAGGCTTGATCCGCAAGCTCCCGATGCTCGACTAATCGCACGACACCATGTCGCGGCTTTCAGCATTGACAGCTATTCCATCAGGCTTGTTTTCAGTGACGTCATCAATTCGGAATCACGGAACATCTTTGTTACCAAAGGGAATGGGTCAAAGCCGTGTTAACCCACGGACTAATGAGAATCAGTCATTTGCGGCCACATGACCGGTGACACTGCAGGGGGATGCGGGGGGCGGGAAACGCCCGAATGGTCCTCACCTTTCGACAAAAGGCTCCAAGTTGGACGTGTGCATATAGCTCGATACTTGAGAGGAAGTGCGAGTTTACGTCATGCTGGCGCTTCTTTTTTTCAACTATTACCTCTTAACCTCATATTCGTGAACGCTCCCTCCCTCTCATGTACGGAGCATTAGGAGCATATTAGGAGGCTGCCGGTGGTGGCGTTTGAGTAGCCTGACGCGATAAGAAAGGGAGGGTATTCACGCGAAGTATGGCAGGCGTTAAATGAAATCTACTAAACAGCTGAAAGCAACCGTTAAAACCCTTTAAAATGCCTACACAGCAATGCTAGCAATGCATTCGACTTTTGGCGCCATTCTGCTGTCGCGCGCAACGGCTCTTTCACGCCGTCAGTGTCTCCCCCTGATGGATCGATGCGAAAACCATAGCGCCCTCAACAACTTGAGCGCAACGGGCGGCGGCTGCGAGCAAGACGCCTTCAGTTTCGCTCCACAGCTCCTAGATGGCGCAAAAATCTCATTCCCGTTAAAGACTTTAATTCCCGTTACTTTTCCGTTAGTTATAGTACAGTAACTACCGTTCTCCTGCTACTTGTTTTTTTTTTCTTTCTTTTGTTTTTGCTCTTTTTGCTTCTTCGCACTTTAGCATTATGAACTTATTTATACCTTTCTGACTTGAGATTGCAGTAGGTGGGAAACAAGCCGTGAAAAACCATATGGTTCGACAACAAAACCAACGTTGGCTACGGTCAAAGAATATTTGCTGCCGCCAAGTGGCAGCACCCATTTAGGCCGTACCGCGCGCCAAATTTGAACGGTTATACAATACGGCATTACCTACATGACAAATACAGGTGGCTTGTTTCGTTAATTCGGCCATTACTCACTGCAGTCGCTGGCCTAAACGACGAATGCAGCCACGGCGACGTCACGTTAGATTGTTCTGCGAATAATCGCTGCTACTAGTCACCTATTCGAGCAGGAAACTTCTGCACATCGCTTTTCGAAAGGCCCCCTGTCCACCTTATCGAGGCAAATATTGTATGGTAGCGTTTTAGGCCGTCGTCAGACCCCCGGTCTATCTTACACCGTGACAGGGAGCTAAGGAGGATGATGAAAGAAATGAAAGAAATGAGAGCGAATAAAATCAGTAGAGCTGCCGTCTGTCCTTTATAGACTGAACTATATATATTTACGGGTAATTTCTAGCACTAGCTGTGGCAGTAAAGGCAAATGCTCATTTCGCAGTTTTTAGGTGGTGGGACGCCAACCGTTTCAGTTTCGGAACAGCGTAACATTAGTCCTAACAGTTTGCTGACTGCCATATTCGGAGTTGAGAGGTGTAGCGAAGCTATAGTCGAGCTCCTTCAGAAGGAGTGAAAATGTAAGTTATCATCATGATCCTGAGATTTGGAGCGTTGGGAACGTTGTGTTACTGTACGAGCTGTACTGCATAGTGCAGCTGGTAGCCTTGTGTAAAAAGAAAAAAAAAAGAAAGAAGCCTCGTGACCTGACAACTTTTGAAAATGAGGAACACATGATGAAACTGGGATGTCCTATAACCAGTATGGGCTCTTAAAGCTGAGCTGTCTGCTTAAATAAATGAAGTTTTCGGAGTACCATCAGCTTGTATGCGCGGACTACTTGTAGATTATTCTGCAGATTCTCCAGGTACGCATTAATTCGATCTTGTCGTTATAGTTACAAGGCAATTTAGTTGACTACATGTACATAGACTGTCTCAGGCAGCAACGTTTTTCATTGGCTCTGCTTTGCGCGTCCCAGCTGACGCGGACAGATAACTCCATCCGGTGCCAAATATTCACTTCGTGCTTTCTCAATTTTTTTTTCACGCTCACAGTTTAGACGTCGTAGGAAATGTACACGATTTAGACGCAGTGACATTTCCCTAGCAAATAAAGGAATGGACGTATGACCACGCGCGTCTCGACAATGAAAAAATACGGTTTCTATTATCTGTAGCAGTGCTCACAAAACGTCCCTTTAATCGACACCAGATACATAATTAACCTCCTGCCTTTCCATTGTTCTGCGTATTCTCTATCTCGAATACACATTATTCATAATTCTGAATTTTCGGTTGAAGGAAAGAAGCAGACTCTTAGACAGCTGCGTTAGCCTAAAAAAAGAGCTGAGAGTTGGCAAACATAAACCGCGCAAGCTTGCCGAAACGCGTCCCAAATATATGGCTTATTTCTTACCGCTGGTAGTAAACGTGTGTTTTGTAAATGTTTGTTGCCTGTCCACGAATAAAGGAAGGGAACGTACTTGCGACATAGAAATTTCGAGGACTCCGGATGGTTGTTTTAGTAGCAGTCATGGTTTCCTTGAAATATATATTGCCCAAGAATGCTAAAACCTCAGGTCATTCCAGATTGCACGAGGGCATTGCTGCAAAAGTATGCTGAGGAAAAAACAAAAGAGGAACCAGCCTCCGTATCTTTGGGCATTTCGTCAGGACAGCAAAGGGCATTGACCCTTCCTCACAGTCGGGCACCAACTCCTGTCTTGCAAGACCATTCTCGCGCGATTATGACTGCGTGTAATGGCCGCAGTGAACACGTCAGTGTTGACGCCACCGAATCATTCGCCCTATATCATCTCGGACTAGATAGTAAGTAGAATGCAACTGACAAATCCGGGTTTACATTCCAGCGACACATCTACAGGCAGTAATGTCTTGTGGACGACAGCTTAGCTGCACAACATAGATGTAGAAGGGTGGCGCTCATCGATTCCGCGCACCTCAGCCCCAAGCTTCCAACTGTTATGAATGACAATAAATACATACTCGTGCAATGCAACATCCAAACAAGAAACAAAAAAGAATGTCATGTACACCTAGGACGAGGATTTCGGAGGTGGCGAAGACGACGACACGAGTGGCTCCTTGTCGTCGGTGATGTCGCCAGCTTCGGCCAGTCCCGTGGCCGACACTTCCTTGTCCATGGCGCCCCATTTGCGGGGCTGATCTCGAGACTCCATGGCCAGCAGCGAAGTCTGGGGAGAGATGACGCTGTCCGGGTTCAGCTTGCTGTGTTTGATGCCGTATGTGAAGTACACCAGGAGCCCTGCGCATCATTGAGGAAGGACGAGTTCTCACGCAATATCAAACGCCGCATCGAAAGCAGTGTCCCCATTGTAGTGGATTTGTTACAAGATAAAAAGCGGGATACTAAAAAAAGAAAAGACTTGTCCCTTATCAAATGGCATACGCAATTGCTGTGCAGGGAAGCGAACGAATGGTTTGGTTTGGTTTGGTTTATGGGGGTTTAACGTACTAAAGCAACTCAGGCTATGAGAGACGCCGTAGTGAAGGGTTCGGAAATTTCGACCGCCTGGGGTTCTTTAACGTGCACTGACATTGTACAGTACACGGGCCTTTAAAATTTCGCCTTCGTCGAAATTGCGCAGCTGCGGCCGGGGTCGAACCTACGTCTTTCGGGTCAGCAGCCGAGCGCCATAACCACTGAGCCACCGCGGCGGGGGACGAACGAATGGTGCAAGAGTTGAAGTGCCAAATAGTGTCCAGAAGGAACCTGCGTTCAAAATATGCGCCTGTTCGTATTTGAAAAGGTGAGATATTAAGCTCACGGGGACACGTTCTTTTAGGAGAGTTCTTAAGTTGGGGAATGAGGAACAACAAGAAGATTTCATCAGCTCAAAAAACCAATTGAAATCGTCCCTGAGATTTGAGGCTGATTAGTGTGAAAGCCAAAAGAAGGCGAACGATGGTGCGAGCTGAAGATAGTCAGAGTGATGAGTTGAGGAAGTTCGCTTAGAAACCCGGCCGCACGTTGCGCCAGGAAGGAGTAGTTAGTGGACAATTGTCCCGTATAATTTGCATTTACATATAATTTACATATAATGTTCATACTTAAAGCAACAAGATTAGAAGTTGAAAGAAATTGAAGACAGGTCAAAAACAGCATCAATCATTTCTTAATTTCCTCCCATTCCTAGGCACCATATTTGAAATACATTATGTTGAGTTGAATGAAGCTGAGATGAGAATATCTGCCATCAGATCCACTACAAGCTGTCCATGCAATAAGAGGTAGGTGGGCGTTTGCCAACAGTGCAAAACAGCAAACAAGCGTTACCCGCAATATATTTGCGACGCCGGAACCAGCCAGGTGCGAGTTCGCAACATGCCACTGGCATGGATGTAACACTCTAAACACAAATAGGCATATAGGGGAGTAAAGAGAGAGTAAGCTGCCCTGTAGCACACTAAATTTTATCAAAGGGACTGCGCTAGAGGACAGCTTACCACCTTTTCACTCCTTTTAATTTAGAGTGTACAGTAAATTGCACAAAAGTATACGCGGCATATGGAAACCTAATACCATATGAGACTTTCTAAACAGCTTTGCGAAAACTTTGCTGTTTTCGTCTCCATGACAGGCTGCTTACCTCAATATGCGAATAAGTCCCTCAAGCATATATGCTCGTGTTAAGCTTACTGAGTGTGCAAATGCCATCACCGACACCACTATTCAGCACACGTACTCGTTCGCTGATAATGCATGAACGCAGACGCGGTCGTTTGGATGTTATTGCCCCGTTTTTGCTTCCTGCGCGGAAATAAACATTCCCTAGTTGCGCTTCGTTAAGCCTCTATCCGTCCCTCTTCCTGCTTCCCTATCTTAACCCCACTACAACAACGCGCACTTTCCGCCGACATACATGAATGATGACATCTCGGACGAGCCCCAAGTCCTGACATATCCTCTCTGCCACCGCCCAGCCAACCATTGGCGAGCAGCTTCGCATTGCCATGGCATGCATAAGGCTCATAAATATGGGAACGTGTTGCATATTACTAGTTCCGTTCAGTGTAGAGAAAGCCGCGCAGTAATAGGCAAACCAGATGCACTACAGTATGTCTAAGCTATACAATGCAGCCATACTAGAAACAACAATTCAAGGCATCGATCGCTATTTTACTCATTACTGTGAGTGCTGTCCAGCTAACTACTTACCTACTACGTTACTGTCGTGAAATGGATGGTGAGATTCAAACGAAAACTCTAGCAACACCTAGAGATGCCCATGCGTCTATTGGTGAGGGCGGGTGGGCTGCAAAGCTGCAGCTGCCGTTTAGATGCAGGCAACTATCGAGGCAAGAGGCAAAGACGAAAGCGCAGTTCGCACGCCGAACTGGAAGTATATAAACACAGCTGCTGCGAGAGCTGCCGAACAAGCGACGCATCCGCGTTCCATGGAACAAACAGCGGTGGCTGGCACCAACTATTCCTGGTTGCTTCCTTTCCGAGCCGTAATACGTCACGCACCAGTGAAGTCCTCGCTGCATACTGCGCTCCGATTAATATAGCTGGGATACAGTCAGTTTATGGCGTATGTTTACGAGCTGAGCCTGCGTGAGGGAGCGGATAAGGGAACGGAACAATCCAGTGAGATAAAATTGAGCGGAACATTTGGTCCTCATTCAGCATGATCGCCATCGTCATCAGCCTGACTACGCCCATTGCAGGGCAAAGGCCTCTCCCATGTTTCCCCATTAATTCACTGCTTTGCCAGCTGAGGCCACCGTATACCCGAAAACTTCTTAATCTCATCCGCCCTCCTAACTTTCTGCCGCCCCCTGCTACGTTTGCTTTCTCTCGGAATCCACTCCGCTACCCTTAAGGACCAGCGGTTATCTTGCCTTCGCATTACATGCCCTGCCCAAGCCCATTTCTTCCTCTTGATTTCGACTAGGATGGCCGCGTTTGTTTCCTCACCCACTCTGCCCTCCTCCGGTCCCCAGACTATACACCTACCATTTTTGTCTATGGCGATTCAAGTTATGATGATAGCATTTGAGGTCCATCTTACCAACAGCCACCCATATCAGCAGTCGAGCCCACGTAAGTGGCTGCAACGTCGTCATCAGCGTTGCGTTGATGATGATGCTTAATGTGGGCAGCAACGGCACCAGTGGCATCTGAAAATGAAGGGAAGTCACGTGCATAGATAAGTGAAGGCACAGACAAATGAAAAGAGCAGCTTCATGGCACAGAGTGCAGAGAAAAGTACGGAGAGTACTCAAAGCAGTCAACCTTGAAGACGTGGGCATCAGAAAAATCAGCGAAGGTAGTTTTCTGCAGCTTTTCACAACAGAAAAATTAGGGTTAGCTCTCTTCTCGTTAACGTCGAGCGAATTAAAGAGGAAGTAAATTTACATTCATTAGTTTTCCGCTTAGCTCTACAAGAAACGTTGTGCTCGTGAGTCATATGTTCTGGACTATGACGATTATATTGTAATAGACCCTCTTGTACTCGTGATATTTAACGTATTACTTCTCTCGTGGCTCCTCCCGCTTTCTTTCGACAAGCAATAGCTGTATCAAAGTGGGCAAGCCATGTCGCACTCACCCGCATATATTTCTGATGCCTAGACAGGTGTGTCCCTATACCGCTCCTGGGACGCCTAAATTCGTCATGCTGAGTCAAGAGTCACGTACTTTAGTTCGCAAACTTTGAGGCCATTTCTAAAGCTCTTAGGCTGGAACCGAACACAACTGCTCTCTGGCGTCAAAAGCTCTACGTGCTGTCCGCAAGCATTGTTAGAATTCTCAACCCTGCCCTTTTCAAATCAGACTGATGTCCATTGTTGCTTTTTGTTTAGGTTTTTTCACTTTCTTTGAATCTTTACAACAATACTCTAAATCCCAGTACGGGTGAAGGTCCCTGATTAGAATCTGCTTGTCCAAGATGGCTTTGGCAGGACGATGGAAACCAAGGTTAAGTGGCCGTGTCCCCCTCGGGGGCACGGCCATATGCACCTTTGTACATATTTGTATAGCCGGTCTTTCTAAAAGTGGAATGAGGCGTGCGGACGGGACGAGACACCGACAACGGGATACCGGGGGAACTAAGCTAATACAGTTTGCTCTGTAGGGAGCGTGGAAAGGCTTTATTAGTCCCAAAAAAGAAAAAGAAAAAGGGAACTTAAGCGCTTCCCGTCAGCCACGAATCCGCCCAATCATCCTTCGGGTGTGTAGCTATTTGTGTTCTATCAACGGCAGCTCAGGGGTCGGGCCACAGGAGTTCAGAGACCGCGACAGTTCTGCGTGGTGTCATCATTGCGGCAATCACTTCGAAACATTACTAGCGCTCATCCCTCGTCGTACTCTGGGGGCAAACGGCAGCATTTTTTCGTGTCCAACATTCGCTCAGAGGCGCTACCGTTTACCTTATAGTGCAGCAACGTGGTCGACTGCTGGTGCATGAGGATGACCACAAAGCAGAAGAGTGCCACCAGGGAGAGCAGCACCACGAGGAGGATGGCCCAGAAGCTACCGCTGGCAATGGGTCCCATGAGCAACTGCGTCAGGAAGCTCAGCAGGAAGACGTCCAGGGTGAGTGCCGTGATGCAGTACGAGACCACGATCCCCGGCGGCTGGTTGAACGGGTAGAGCCGGTGCAAGAAGGCGAACGTGGCCCGTAGCCGACCGGCCACGTCGCCAACTCCGTCGAAGACGCCTTCGTCTTCGGGCAACGAAGGTTTGGTCATGTCGGGAGGATCCTGGTTGTCTTCACCCTGCGCGAATTTTCAGCCGTGAAAACCTTTGTAAGATGTTGAAAACTGAAATGGTACCTTGAGAAAGACAGCGAGAAAGGTGCAGAAGTATAAAGACAGGGAGGTCAAACAGACATACTCGTATGACTGGTCGTTGCCGTGTGCTACAAGAAAACGAAATAGAGGGACGAAATGGGGGGAAGGGAGGCGAAGGAACGACCCAAAATAATACATGGACCTCGATGCACTCAAATATTCTACAAATAGCCACTGAGGAACGATGGCTTAAGCCACTGCATCAGCAGGTTGGGGCACTTTGTGAGGCATGAAACGGTGACGCCTCAGAAAGGTATGATATCGAGATGCGAAAGAAACTAACCAGTACGTTATCACTGTAAAACAACTCTGCGGACAAGTCTGATTTTTCATAAAACACGCAAGCCAAGAGTTTCTGTCTACAAAAGTGCCACATTTTCTAGATCAGTACTCGGCCTTCTCAATCAGCATTGGTAAATCATCAACTTTACTTTTTTGCTGTGAAGAGAGCCTGCTGACAAGGGGTCGTTTACGTGCGCCACGAAATTTGTTAGTTTCTGCCTTAACTGACAGCTAAATCTCAAGGACATCAAACTGTTTCTTTGTGGAAATTTCTGTGCCAAAGGTGTAAGGAAATGAAGAGGAGATTAACTTCACTTATAAGCCAGCCATGGCCATCGTTTCACAGATCACATGAACGGACAGACAGGCCTAGAAGCGTTAATGCTTAGCAAAGCCACACGACTGATGGAATCGATTTTTTTTGTCAGCGTGCGCAGCTTGGTAGCAGGGAAAACGAGTGACTTGGCAAGCGACCAGTCTGCAGAGCCGCTTTACTCGCTACAGTTTGATGCCAGTGAGAGTTAAATCTAGGTGCGTGGAAGAAAACACCGCTTTGCCAGCATGCGTGTTTGCCACAAGCAAGCACTTTAAATGAGCGCGAGAAAAGCGTGGGTGTCTCACCATGAGCCTAGAGACAGGCATGTACCGCACGATGATGAGCGAGGCGCTGACCACGAGGTAGGCGAGCAGCGTGCCAATGGACATCATCTCGACCAGGGTGTGGATGTCCAGAAAGACGGCCAGGAAGGCGGACAGCACCGAGAAGGAATACATGGCCGTGAGCGGCAGCTGAGTGCGCTGGTGCACGCGCGAGAACCAGGCGAACAGGAGGCCATCCTCGGCCATGGCGTACACGATGCGAGTGAGCGCGAACACATTGCCCATCAGCACCGTCACCATGCCGCACACGGCGCCAATGATCACGATCACCTGGAACAGGGGAGGGGGGGGGGGGATAATCCCTCATAGTGTTTGTGTCTCCTGCTGAAAGACTCAGTCACTCTTGCTGAGAGGAGCTGTTTAGTTAGTGCTGTAGGTTGTGTACATTTCCTTCTCTGAGAATACTTTACAGTTCTAGATGTACCGCAGACTTGTTCCGACGTTCGTGTTAAAAGTGGTATGTGAAGTCAACGTCCAGAAGCTGTACCTGGGCTCTATGAAGGGCTCCATAATAGTTTATACCACCGAGGGTTCTTTAGCGTGCGCCGATGTCGCTCAGCACACTGGCGTGTTTGCAGTCCGCCTCCACCGAAATGCAGCCTTCGCGGGTTGGTTTCGACTCCGCGACCTTGGGAGCAGCAAGTAAACGTAATAACCACTGAGCAAGTGCTGCGGACCCCGGCGTGAATGACGCCGAAAAAACATAGCATGTCTTAATCAAAAAGTGCCCCGTTCACTGGCTACCCAAGGATAACCTCGTATAGGTGAGAGCTCTCTAAGCCGAGGTCAGAGCTCTAAGCCTCGGCACAGTGTAAGACCATTCAGTAGAGTCACAGCATAAAAGTAATCATCGAGGACAGACCCAACTTCTTTCGCAGGACTGTCGCATCAAATGTCTGAACTAGAAGTGTAATTCAGCGCTGCACTTGTTTCAAATTAGCACAAAGACAGGCGTGACACGACGGACGCTTTAGCAAGTTGCGGGGACAGCTGGTGATGAATTTTTTTCTAGACAGTTAATTCAGCGCTGCACTTGTTTCAGAGAAGCACATAGGTAGACGTACCAGCGCCCGTGCTGTCATGCCTGTTTGTGTGCTCGTGTGAAAAAAGTGTAGCTTTGAATTACTTTCTTTAAAGAAATACACCACCAACTAGTCATGCAATGTGTTTTGTTAAGATGTCTGAGGATACCATAAGTTTTTTTTTGTTCGGACAAGCCGTGTATGCTTTCAAGAACAAGGAAGCTTAGAACTAAGGCCCCACTATCTCGCTATAGTGACAGAATTCGAGATACGTACAAAACTCTTAGAGAATTAATAACAAATCAGAAAGTAAGTATCATAAAATTACTCTGAGTGACTTCATTAAGAATTCTCCTGATAAGTTTTCAGATTATTTAGCTTCTAGGACGCATAGGAAGAGCAATTTACCACCCAGTGATGCTTTAGATAGGGCAAATGAATTTAACTATTATTTAACATCGGCTTTCATTCTTGATAACGGTACCACGCCACAATTGTCGTACACTGGTCATGTCATGGTGATGAATTCGAAGATTTAACTTTAACGCAGCCGGTATTTTTGCACTACTACTAACGATTGATGAAAATGAATCGCACGGTGCAAACGAGATTCCTCAAACGATACGCAGTTGATTTCGAAGTACTTACTATTGATTTATAATAAGTCCCTCAAAAATTGCGAGGTGCCTAAGGAATGCCAAAAAGCTAGTCATCCCGATTTTCAGATCAAGCCATAGTTAGAAACTTTCAAACCCCTCGCCTGCACCGTTTGTAAGATATTTGAACATATCATCCCTAAGCACGTATCTTTTGTCGAACCAAACAATATCCTCAGCCCAGACTAACAGGGATACAGAAAATACCCATCAACGACAACACGTTTAATCGAAACCATACATGCCTAGCCTTCACAAGTGACAAACATGGTGAGATTTATTTGATATTTCTTGATTTATAGAAAGTTTTTGACTGCTTGCCCCACACCAAGCTGATTGACAAAATGAACAGATATCTCGGCAACTGCTACATCATAAAACGGTTGAAAGCGTATCTCTCAGGCCGTCGCCAGTTTGAAAACTACGGAGAACATTCTTGAAATCTAGTCGATCTACTATCCGGAGTACCACAATGTATAGTTCTCGCACCGATCCTCTTCCTCCTGTATATTAATGAGGTAACTCGCAGCCTTGACGCAACTATTCGGATGTTTGGTGCTAATTGTACCATATACAAAGAAATTAATAATCATGATGACCAGGTTGCACTGCAGAATGCACTTACGTTGATTGGCAATTGATATCAGAACTGGCAAATGAAAATTAGCCTGGAAAATCTGTGTTCATGAAAATAACCAGAAAGCAAAGCCCACTTGCCTTCTCTTACAGACGACAGTACACGGCAGTAAAGCAAGTGGATGCTTACAAGTACCTAGAGTCATAATTTCAAACGATCTGAAATGAGAGAAGCATGCTTTTTTGCAAAACGCAAATGCTCTCTCTGCTCTCTATTTGTTAACGCAGGCAACCCGATCTTCTTCACAAGATGAAAAAATACTATCTGATACTTCACGAATTCGTCTCCTTTCAAATAGTGGTCTAAAAATGAATGCAAGTCAACATTTGTCTTTAACAACTACACGCAATACAAGGAACAAACTTTCTACAGCATCATAGCCTGGTTCCCACGTACAAAACTTTGTACAGAAAAGTTAGAGAGCGTCCAACGCAAAGCAATAGGATTTGCTTAATAACCGATACACACCTGATGATTCTCCGAATGAAATTTTTCAACGAGCCGACTTTCCAAAAATAAGTGCTTCCGTCAAGTTCATGCGCCTCAAATTTGTCTCCCTCCTTTCAAATAGTGGTCTAAAAATGAATGCAAGTCAACATTTGTCTTTAACAACTACACGCAATACAAGGAACAAACTTTCTAAACATTCAAATCAGTATAGGCTTAATACTTACTCATTCATATATTCGTTTTTTCCCCGAGTGGTGAGAGATTGGAATACCATGCCTGATGCTGTTAACACCACTTGCTTTCTTCGTTTCTCCGTTAGTTGAGTACTATAGTTTGACTCTTAGTGACTTTAATAATATTCGTGTAGTCGCTGTGTTCTTCAATTGATTTGTTCATAAACTGCTTGAACTCAATTTTGTGCGATAGTGTCTATTTTCGTTTTGTTTCTTTTGTTCGTTGACCACTTTCAAACCACTGTGCAATGTCTTGATTAACAGTTATGTTCTTGAAAATTTTTATTTCGATTTTTTCACCATTTTGAACTCGTCCATTTTGTGCTATACTATGTCCCAAACCTGCCACAGCCTCAAATGAAGCTAGCGGTGTGTTGTAAATAAATTAAACAAATAAATACTAATCTGAGCTTGCACATGCATAACTATCTGCGGAATTCTTGCCTGCCCCTTCGGACATTATAGGGTAGTGCCGACATTTTCGAAAAATAAATATTTTTGAGACAAAATCGAGCCCTGCACACTATGCATCAGGTGTAGACTGTATACCGAAAATTACGGTATTCCCCGTGGCCACTTATCTGAGGTTATTAAATGGTGGCGGCTCCCACCATCTGGAAAGCCAAATATTTGTTGCTTCATTTTCTTCGTGTTTTGAGCTACAGTGAGAGGTTTGAAAGCCACAGGTGTTAGGGCAGTCTGGTAATTCCTTCTAGTTTTGAGCACCCAGGCGTCAGTTTCTGACACGCGGGATTTATTTAGCTTTTCGCGACTGCTAAAATTAAAGACCACTTGTCTATAGGTGCCAATGCGTCTAAAGGGGCGTCTGGGTCCTTGCATAGGAGATCTCGAGAATGCGTCGTATGCTGTCGTGCAAACTGCGACACGTGTCACTTTTGACATACCTGCGTTCGATATGTTCCTGCCATCCTTACCCTAGACTGTGTGCTTCGTGTGCTTCCAGTGTCGTGGAATGTTGTACATAATTGCATTTCATGGGTCTGCATTTAATCTTTTACCACCGCTTCCGCTAAACTGCGTGCAAACATGCAAATTATGCAAATAATGATAACAAGATACACCACGCTACTCCGTGATAGTGTACCCACGGCCTTTGTAATATTGCTGAGAAGGCGCCCTTAGTTTACTGGGCGTGCTGCACTTGTTTTGCGGTAAAAATGTGCATTTTATGATGCATCTTGTGGTTATGTTGAGAAAAAGGTTACAGTACGATGTTTTACGAATTGGAAAAACAGCGCAATGAAAGACGACTCAAGAGAAGGACAAAACACTAGCGCTGTGTGCCCTTCTCTTGTGTTGTCTTTCACTGCCCTGTTTTTTTTTTTCGATTCGTAAAACATGCACCAACCAGCCCGTATTTGCCCTCTTCTGGAACAGTACGATGGTTTTCAATATTCTGCCTGAGGCACAGTGAGCAAAGACAAGCTTTACTGCTGATCAACGGGAAAGAATTTGTCACGTTTTCAATGTTGTGCCTGTACACTGTTACTCCAAGACTAAGTCGTCGACAAGAAAGTGCTAAAGCGAGAAATTTCTCTATTTATTTACCAGAAACAGAACTACGTACGCGACATTTTACAGGTTCCCGGAGCAAAACAAAAGCGGGGAAGAACTGCCATCCATCTCTGCCCGAAACGCCCCATTATAAAATACTCCTCTATTATCGACTGTAAGCTAGGAGCAGCTCACGTAGAAAACAACTCCGATGTAATAATCGACTAACCAAAGGGTTCTCCCCATTACATGCATTCTGCATCTAAACTCCTTGTAAAGCCAGATTCCATTCGCAACATAAAATGGCTGGAATAAATGTGAATACCTTACCTTTGCCCACGTGGCCCCATTGGCAGCCAGAGCGTCCGGGAGACCGGACTCACTCGTTATGTCGGTATAGTTCACCATGAGTGTCAGCACCGCCGAAATTGAGATGTAGATGACAGTTACGATGCTCATCGAGATGAACGTCGCGAGAGGCAATGATCGCTGCGGGTCGCTAGCCTCCTCTCCAGACGTGGCGATGGAATCGAACCCTATGTACGCGTAGAAGCAGGACGCTGAGGCAGCCAACACACCGTGCCACCCGTAAGGCATGAATCCTCCCGTAGCCGGATTGGTCCAGTTCTCGGTCTTGGCGAAGTACGATCCCACGCCAATGATGAGCAGGGCGATGCCGATGTTCACGATCGAGAAGATGTTGTTTATGTGCGACGAAGCCCGGACGCCCAGGGACATGACGATAACGAAGACCACGATGAAGACGAACGCGAACAGGTCCGGTTCCTCCGAGAGGAACGTTGCATGTATCTTGCCCACGTGCTCCGCCGTCCACGCCTTGATGACGTTTCCTAGCAGCGAGTCTACATAGGCACTGCAGGCCCTCGCCACGGCGGCTAGTCCAATGACGTTCTCCAGGACCACGTTCCAGCCGACGAGGAACGCCCAGAACTCACCGACGGCTAGGTACGTGTACGAGTAGGCGGAGCCGGCCTTGGGAAAACGAACGCCGAACTCGGCGTAGCTGAAGGCGGCCAGCAGGGATGCCACGCCGCTGATCAGGAAGGACAGGACCACGGCCGGACCGGCCACTGATTTGGCGACGGTGGCTGTGAGGACGTAGATGCCGGAGCCCATCATGTGGCCGATGCCGAGGAGGGTGATGTCGAAGGTGGACAGGCATCGTTTCAGGGACGTCTCGAGCAGGTCAGTTCCCAACGGTTTGGTTCTCCGGAGCTTGCGGAGGAACGACTTGAAGCCCGATTCCATGGTGGCGAGGAGTGTATTGGGAGACTAGGCAGGAGTACGAACGTTTCCGGTAAACGTTTGAGGGCAGCAACCTGGAAGAGTTGCTGCTGAAGAGCAACGAAAAAAAGCTTCAGCATTGTGCAACTGCAGAATCTTCCCACTCGTTGATTAGCTAGCACACGAACGTCACTGTTGTCACACTCTGTTTTTCGAAAGCCTTACAATGGAATACAAGCCAACATTGGGCATCATCGTTTATGACTGGTATGTAAACCGAAATCTTAGTTATATGTCCAGAAAGCCTTCAGATCCTTCGGTAACAGTAATGAGCGGAGCATATAGCAGCAAGCTTAACACCTTTAGCGTTGGGGGTAAGTAAGGAGACTTCAAAAACTCACGGATCATTTTTGGATTCCTGGCACTTGCAAACCCAGCAAACGCACCGAATAAGACATTAGTGAGCAACAGAGCACGTTTGCGAGAAACGTGCAGCAGCTTTTCATGCTGTTGAACTCGGAGAAAAGGAAATGACGCCAGTTCGCTGTCGTGGCTTTGAGTGATGTCGAATTGTCTGCTTGGTAAATTCCAGCTTTCTTTTTTGCTCTACTCACGTCGCTGCGAATGCCAAATGGTGCTTTATTATATCGAAATGCAAGGCAGACAAGGGTGCTGACAGTCACGTGGTCCTGCAAGAATGTACTCGATAAAATAAAATCTACAGCTCTGCTTTCAAACGCATGCAACCGTTGTGGCGAAGAGTATCCTGACATTTAAAGCAAATGAAAACTATTGCTTTCATGGATCAAGGATTGCTCTCGTACGTATAGGGAAATTTCACTTTGATTTCTCTACATTAGCATCCTCACTCTTTTTGCTTCTTGGTAATTGCTTTTGATCTCTATGAATATAGATCAGAGGATGTAAAAGCACCTGAAATCGCACATTCGCTTTACCAACACTTTTTAAGAAATGTCTTGTGTTCCTTATCGAGCGCGGTGACTGTAAAAAAAAAAAAAAAACTATCGGATGTACAGAAAAGCCCAGAACTGTCTGCGACTGGAAGCAAATACTGAGTTGATGAAAAAAAGGAGGCAGTCATGCATTCACTACAGCCAGTGTACAAAGGTCGGAAAACACACAACTCCCATTGACATATGGCATGCGGCATTTTAGTATGCTTTCTCTTACGTTCCCAGCAAATTACCTATTGCGTGCAACCAAGATATGTTACTAAGTTATTCGCACATAGCGCCAGATCCTTCGCAACAAGTAGCAAAGTTCGCACTTAACCAACAGCGAACGGCAACCGAAGGCGCGGCGTTCAAAGCAACCATATGTGCTTCGCTGCAAGAATCGTTTGAGACCTCGCTCTAGCTTAGAAGGCAATACGCATTTGCACTGCTTAAAAGCGTCATTCGTAAAAACAAATTCCTCTCACAGACGGCGTATAGACCCCACACGCAATCGACTCCGCGAAACTACAGCAACCGATGAAATGCAACAAAGGCTTTCCGTGAGCGAACATATGTGTAAACGCCGGGACTCCAAAGCGCCGCTGGCAAGAACAGCTGACAGTCGTTAATTAAAAGATACAATAGCGCTAATGAACCGGTTACTATTCGTGCAAACTACGCGGTGTATTTTTCTATTATCGGGCACTTGCTCAAGTATTCCCCAATTGCTAACGCCGGGGATCCATCGACTAAGAGCTCACCTCCCTTTCCACTGAGCAGGAGTCGTGCAGTCACTGTCGCTGCGAGGGATCTCCTGCCGGCGTCGTCAACATGTTGTTCCACGGCCCGATCGACTGCCCTCGTGCAAATGGGCTTATGACCCGCTGCAGCAGCCCAGCTGGTCAGTCAGAAGCAGTGCTCCGTGTGTGCGCGTGTGTGTACGTTGCACGCAATGGCCGCTCCCCCTTGGACGAGCGAATCACATGCGGGGCGTCTGGCGTGGGCGCAGCCGACAGAGGCGTCCTGGGTCCGTTCGTCGGGGTCCCCCTCGCGCGATCAATAAACTCCGCCGGCGAAGCATGCCGCCTGAACCCCCGGGCTGGCCCACAGTGCGCGTGCGTCATGAGTCAGCCGCCGCAGAGGCAGCAGCAGCAGCAGGAGCGGGGTTTTTGTTTGCCTGTCTGGACCGGGAGTGTCTGTCTCGAGCGGCGCCTGGCTGTGCACGCTCGCTGACACGTGTCCTGGCCTCCAGCACTCCAGGCCTCCCTCCCTTCTGAACCGCGACCATGCGCTTCGACATCGGAAGAGCCGGCAGCGGAAGCACGTGTTTTCCTGTGCGTTTGTCGGGGATTGCACAAAGTGAACCGCGAATGAAAAAGAGGGACGACGACGGGGAGCTGGTAAGAGGAAATGTTTGCTGATGAAAAAAACCACTTACATCTCTGTAGACTTGAAGACAAGTGTGCGCCGTGTTTTAAGGCGAGGGGCAAGAGTGATAATAATAATGAAATCTTATCAGCATATCAGGGACTGGAATGACCTGCCAAACGCCATCATGGATCAGATCGACTCATCGTCATTCGGATCGTCCATCGAAGAAATGTACTGCTGAATATTCCACCCCTCATGTAATACCCTTTGAGTGGGACTTTTAGGGTGCTAATAAATAAATAATATAAAGAAGCCTTTCCTCACTACCAACCCATCCCTTTAGTGGAGCCCTAAATATAGGGACCTGAACAAGTTCACATTCACCGTCCGCGCAGCCAGCCATTGCTGGCCGGCTTCAAATGGGTCCGTTAGGCGTTCGCACCAAGAAATCATTGAGGAGTTCGGACTAGGTGAAAGTAAGAAAGTGATCTTAACGGTCTTCACATGAAAGACGGAAGGGGGGACCAGAGGAGGGACGGAACTAGACGCAGGAAAGAATCGCTATATGGTATGGTGGATTTAACATCGCGCATATGGCCGTAGACTATTAAGCACGCTGTATTGGATGGATCTGAAAAATTTCTGGTAAAAAAGGTCCATGGACACAGGTATGCAAATAAAATGGTTGGGGTTGAACGTGGCTTGAACCTAGTTATACGAGCGAGAGCTCTGTTAAGCATGGTCGTCACTGTCTCAAATCAAATATCAAGATGAAAGGTCAAGACCAAAGGTCAAGGTCATGTACCCTTTGGTCATACTCATCTGATGACGTGGTCATACTACCATAGCTAGGGCCATACCACCACGCAGTTAAGTTCGGTTTGACCTTGTGAGGCATTGAAGGTCATTGTCGATGTGGTGTCCACTGTCTCAAACCAAATGTAAGGGTCAAAGGTCACGGTCAGGTACCTTATTGTCGTAACCATATGATCACGTGGTCATACTACTATAGCAAGGGCCATACCAGCACGCAGTTAAGTTCGGTATGACCTTGTGAGGCACTGAAGGTCATTGTCTATGTGGTGTCCACTGTCTCAAATCAAATGTCAGGGTCAAAGGCCCCGGTCAGGTACCCCAGTGGTCGTAGTGATATGATCACGTGGTCACACTACCATAGCTTGGACCATACCACCACGCAGTTAAGATCGCTTTGACCTTGTGATGCCTTGAAGGTCATTGCCTCATCAACATCGAAATCTGAAGTTGTATCCCGAGGAGTAGAGCTCTCGGTCTAAAAGGTTGTAGGTTTTCAACGTATTTAAACCGAGTTGACGTACAAAAGCATGTGTTTAGCCTGATTAGCTCATGGTTTTGCTTTTCTGGGTCGTCGCCACGTCTGGCGACGATATTAGTTCGATAGTAGTATTAGTTGGTGCATAGCGAGGGTTTGTATATTAGTTTCGTAGTAGTATTAGTTTAAGAACACGACAACGTGAAATGAATAGCGCGAGAGTATGTATATGAGTTAAATAGTAGTATTATTTGAAGAAGACGATGTGGAATGCACAGTTGGTTGTAGTTTAACACGAGGCGTGGTTGGTTACGGCGATAGAATAGTGCTCTAGTGCAACGACCAGCGAAGGTGTCTTGTTCGCACGGCCACAGGTTCGAATCCCAGTCTCGGCCCTATTTATTTATGTTCTGCTTTAGCCGAGGTCACCCTAAGGGTCAAGCCTCACACAAACTCGGTGAGCCGGTGAGGCCTCGTGAAGTTGTGCTTTCTCGCCAGAATTTTGCCAGCGACCACCTTGTAAGGCCCTCTCAGCTTAGACAGACTGATTAAGCCTCCGGAAACAGTCTCTTGGTTGAAAAACGTTTCTTCTCAATGTAAAATATGATCATTGGGCACAAATCTCTAGAGAAGCGTTCGGCTTCAGGAAGGTTAGTTGATGCTGCCTTAAAAGCTCGCGAAGCATACTGAGGAACGAAAGTACATTCCGCAGATATTCAAGCGCGTGACTGTGCATGGTCCATATAAGGAGGCGTGAAGGAATGTTGAGATAAGACGGTCATTACGGAAGTAGCGGCGGACCGCATTGTTGAGCGGAGTGTTGTTTGCCAGACAGTGCTACCGAAAGGACGCAAGCAGTGTTTATAAACAAGATGTAAGCTGGTGAACACCCTATTACTTTCGAAAAGCAGTTCTTACTCTGAAAATGGCAGCGGTGTGAGCCATTTATCACTAGCACCTAACTTCGCTTTCTAGACACGATGGCTCCATCAAGAAACAGTTCGGCGGTCACTTAAGCTCCGCCTACAAAGGTATGATGCGATAACATTATGGGTCCCGTTAGCGACTCCGCGCTTGATCTCATTAACATATTACCCGATCACGTTCTCTACTAATATTACCACGTCACATGACACAACAATGCCACGTAACAAGTATACAGTCCTTCGCGTATAATCATCCCTCACCGACATGTACTTTGCTACTCGCTTAGCCACTACTCCCTCAATTACGTCGCTTTAATCACACACATGCTCATTAGCATACAGTCGCAAGCTGCCATATTCTGTAAAGACAGCATATAAAACGATAATCGCATTTCCTTCTCCAGAATATGGCGTCTACAGTGCGCTTACCCAGGTCACGGTGCGCGCCGTTGCAAACCCATCATTCCTCACCACCGCGCTCGCGCAGGCGCCGGAATAAGTAAGCCGCGCAGTATGCGGCGTAATGGGACGCACAGCTGTCCGCTGTTTCTGCGCTATCAGATATCAGAAAGAACAGAGCCAGAAAAGGAAATAGGCAGAATACAGCAGACAGCTTATTTAATGAATCTGGCGGGCAAAAGCTGTGTCACCGTCAGGCTACTATTTCATTTTTCTTCATTTTTTTTTTTCAATAGAGCCAGAAAGAGGCGCAAACGCCAGTCAGCGGAGCAAAGCACGACATTTCAGTCGACGAACAGTGTCGGCTGGCACGTGACTACACCGTGCACGTGACGCACAGTTTCATAAAGAAAAGAAAACAGGCTGAAAATATGAGTTGTATTCATTCAAATGTTACTTCATTCGCCGGCAGTGTTCGCATGAAAGTGCGTTAGCCAGACTTTCTGGGAATTAATTACTGCGCCCGGCTACGATGAAGAAAAATGAAATAGTAGCCTGACGATGACACGGCTTTTTCCCGCCAGATTCATTAAATAAGCTGTCTGCTGTATTCTGCCTATTTCCTCCCATTTTAAGGCGAAAGCCTTGAATGCCTCGTCGTTGTCGACAGAAAGTTGTCAGCAGAGGTGTCACGCTTTTCGGTTGGTCGAAATGGTTATGACGTCAGAGTTCGCGGATTCGAAGTAATGAGGTCACCCGCGGATGCCTGACGCCCCCTTTTAGAGCACGCGACAGCTAATAAAATAGTTGTCGTTCGCTCCGACAGGGGACGTAAGGCGTCCGTGGGTGACCGACCACTTTACATACCTCATTACTGCGAACAGAGCCATGGATACAACCGAACTCATCGAAGCAGAGAGAGACAGTCGTGCTAAAGAAGCAGTCAAAGTCGGCAGTAAAAGTGTTTAGTTGTAATGTGTAGTCAGATAAACCACTAGTGCAGCACAAACAGTGTCTCAGTCAATGCACCAGGAAAGGCTTTCGCCTTGCAGCACCTTAGAGAGCCAAAGTGCCGCCTAAACTTTTTTTCGGTCATCTCTTAACAACTTTGCCTCACAAGTTTCCACTCAGCGGTTGTTGTTATCCCTTCCCTAGATGTGATCACGACTCCTGTCAGGTCCACGCACTCGTTATGTGTTTAATTTGGGCGTCCGCAGTCTGCCTCTTTGGATACTTTAAAATGCGAGAAGAAATATACTACCGGCGAGAAAATAAGTGAACCACGAAAGTAACGTTCAAATTTTATTACATCTAGGTCAGCTTAGCACGGCGGTCAGAAAACGAAGAGCTCAACATGCGCGGTCTACCACACATGGCAGTATACGCCAGAGTAACCCGTTACTACTGCATCAGGTTTCAAGGGGCAAAATTTTTAATTCCTTTGCGTAGTCCATTTACTTATCCTGCCGAGAGAACACACTGTTAGAAAATATATACCTCCCCACTACACCCGTACATACTGTGCATATATCTATGCATACTGATCTCCCCAGTATCCCTAGCATCCCTTTCCATTATCGCATAACCTTGGGCTACCTCACTCGTGGGTCACACGATAATTTCAAGCTTGCCGAAGGCACCACTGCCCTCGTCAAAGGCGCGAGGAGTAAGGAATGGCATCGAATAGGATTCTCCCATTAGCGCAGGGTGTGACACTGAAACGAAGAATATTGTTGCTATCTTCCTTTCCCCCCTTTTTCGTGTACTGCATTATTATGATCTCGGCTCTGTAATTCTTCAAACTGGTTTCTTCAAAAAAGATGTGCGACTTTCAAAATTTTCGGATAGCGAATCGAATATCCTTATATATCATTTTATGTCCTCATATAGCGCATGTTCAAAATTATTGGAAACGAATCCAGCCCCTTCTTAAGTTTTCGAATAGTCTTGAAATAATGAGCACGATGTTGGAATAGGTCCCGGTGTAGTTTTTTTTTTATGACTGCGTCAAATACAATGTCCACTCCGACGCCACAGAGCATGCTTCCCCGATCGGCCTGTTCGTGAAAGACGGTTCAGCGCCACGACGAGCGCCTTTCATGTGTCGGCAGTCATAATGCTCACACCTTTGACCTTAAAGAGGGGGCGGCATGACAGCGTTCAGCCAGGTAGCAAGCCCAACTTCCATGCCGTACGCCGGAGTTCCCGGCTCTAACTCTAATCCTTCTCGTCTTATGAGATTTGACGTGCAGGACACGCGCAGTCGTGTTGCCTCGTGTAGCCTCGTCTCCCGTTTTTGTCTTTTGTAACGAAAGCTACATTGGCCACTAATTTGCGATTTCGCTGTGGACCGACCTTGAGAGACCTTGAGACCGGCCTTGAGCCGTTGCTTAGCAACCGCCGCAGCTGGCGAACGCCGCGCGCGCGCCGCGCCATCTGGCATGACGTCCCACCGCGCGCCTCGCCGCAGAGCCACCGCTGCCGTTTGGTATGACGTCACACCGCTTGCCTATTCATTGCGCTCGCCTCCACTTTCGGTACGTATGTCCTGGCATAGCCGAGCTAAGACACTGCCAATTTTTTAGGCCTGCGTTATTCGCGCTTATTGAGAACTATCGAAACCTTTCGCAAACTGTCAGTCTACAGTACTTCCAGAACAGAGTTAAAAAAGAGGTAGGGTTTTAACGTGGTTAAACCGAGTAGAACGTTCTCGCTGGCTAGTTGGTTCATTCCAGATAAAAGGTAGCCGCCGCGGTGGCTCAGCGGCTATGGTGCTCGGCTGCTGACCCAAAAGACGCGGGTTCGATCCCGGCCGCGGCGGCTAGAATTTCTTTGGAGGAGAAATTCTAGAGGCCCGTGTACTGTGCGATGTCAGTGCACGTTAAAGAACCCCAGGCGGTCGAAATTTCCGGAGCCCTCCACTACGGCGTCTCTCATAGCCTTAGTCGCTTTGGGACGTTAAACCCCATAAACCAAACCAAACCCATAAACCAAACCAAACCAGATAAAAGGTAGGACTGCGCGAATTGGACAGGACAGCTGAAAGAGGAACGAAAACGACAACACTGGCGCAATTGCCTGTGTTGTCGTTTTCGTTCCTCTTTCACTTGTCCGGTCCCATTCGTGCAGTCCTAGTTTTACCTTAAACCGAGTGGAAGTGCAAAAGCATGTGTGTAGCCTGGTTAGCTCATGGTTTTGCTTTGTTAAATAGTCTGCACGTCTGGCGACGTCATTAGTTCGACAGCAGTATTATTTTACGAAAACGACGATGTGCAATGCACAGCGCGAGTGTGTGTTGCAGTTTAACACGAGTGTGGTCGGGTGCGGCGATAGCACACGTGTATGAACAACTTCAGACGTGTATGTGTGTGTTAGTTGTGTGGTGTTGCGTTTGGTTTGGTTTAGTTTATGGGGTTTAACGTCCCAAAGCGACTAAGGCTATCAGAGACGCCGTAGTGGAGGGCTCCGGAAATTTCGACCACCTGGGGTTCTTTAACGTGCACTGACATCGCACAGTACACGGGCCTCTAGAATTTCTCCTCCAAAGAAATTCTAGCCGCCGCGGCCGGGATTGAACCCGCCTCTTTCGGGACAGCAGCCGAGCACCATAACCGCTGAGCCAACGCGGCGGCGGTGTTGCGTTTCCATTGAACTTGCTCGACTACCGGCTGATTACTACGCGAATAATCTATATATAGCTCTTTCCTGCATATAAGCGCGTGCTATGATACCATGCCGAAAAAAAGTGCGGCGATAACATAGTGCTTTCGTGCAGTGGACAGCGAAGCTGATCTGTCGCGCCGCCGCGGGTCCGAAACCCAGTCCCGCGATGACACAAAAACACTTATATTAGGCCCTCGAGACAAAATAAAGATGCGACTGACTAACAATCCCAAAGCACAGCCTTTTTGCCTTCGATGTAAAATAAATTTGGGCTGTACTGGTCTTTCACTTTCATTTTACTGTTCAACGTATTAGTTTCCAGTTCGTGCTTCAATTTTCTTGTTCTCGCTTTTGTGTGCTTAGTAAAATATTTCCGCCGACTTAGCCTTTAGCAATCTTCGCAAGCTGGGTATATCGTCGTACGCACCTATGAATTTTGTGCTTAGCCTTTTATTGTTACTTAACACGTTCACTGCGTGGTGGGTCACGACTTGGTCGAGTTGCGTATCCATGCTGTACGACCAGAATAGTGAAATCACGGGATGAAGGCGTGGCACAGCTCAGATTTTTCAGAGAGCCCGTGGAAAGCACGCTTGCCAGACCGCTGTACTGGTCTCTCTCGGCGGCTCAAAGATGCTAGCTTCGCCAGTGGCTGGCTGGTAGGTTACGCCACATCCATGAAAATTAATGGTGGGGCACCGGTGGGCCATTAATGGCAGTTTACCAGTATCCCTCAAGAGAAAAGTATAAAACAGCTGTATCTTGCCGGTGCTCACCTATGAGGCAGAAACGTGGAGGCTAACAAAGAGGGTTCAACTTAAGTTAAGGAAAAATTATAGGTGTAACGCTAAGAGACCGGAAGCGAGCGGAGTGGGTGAGGGAACAAACGCAGGTTAATGGCATCCTAGTCACAATCAAGAGGAAGAAATGGGCTTGGGCAGGGCACGTAATGTGAAGGCAAGATAACCGCTGGTCCTTAAGGGTAACGGAGTAGATTCCAAGAGAAGGCAAGCATAGCAAGGGCGACAGAAAGTTAGCTGGGCGGATGACACTAAGAAGTTTGCGGGGATACGGTGGCCGCAACTGGCAATGGACAGGGACAAACCCTTCAGTAGGCGTAGTCAGATGAAGGTGATGACCGGTGAGTCACGACGTATGTGAGTTAGGGCTCCGAAAGCGCTGCCGCAGTGAACATGCTAATGACACCCGGTAAAATTCGGTAATTCACACCAATTTTGTACCAGTAAATGTCCGAGTCGCCCAACAATACATGACAAAATAAGCGCATGGGCATAGTAGTAACGACGACACACCGAAATACGAGGTACATATGGTTGTCTAAGCAATATATCCAGAGTGTTGGTTGTACAGATGAGCCCGCTTAGTTCACTTGTCTGCTTCGATTTGGTTGCTGTGAGGACATGGCATTTTTCCGCATACATTTGTAGCATGCAGGGGCGAACGGGTTTGTGGAAATGAGAAGACTGAAAGACAGTTCGGCAACAGTCTCCGTTTATGGAGCTTTTTTTATTACCTTGACAAAAAACATTAGCACCACTGTAGTTTACTCTACTGCCGTCTACCAAAAAAAAACAGCATTCGAGGTTGACAAAGTTTGAAAGCGAAGGTGACAACTGTCGCTTACATGCATGAAAAGACGGCAATAACTTCATTTCAACCACCCCTCTTTTTTTTTTTTTTTTTATAAAATCAGGAACTGCACCCGGCAGCGTTTCTTGAAGAGAAAGAATAATATGTGACTTGTACGTAAACGAACTTGTTCATTTTTCAAATTTTCTTTCCCTAAAATGCGCATTACGCTGGCTATACCATTAGAAAAAAAAAACATACTGGCAAACGAAAATGACAAACCTTACGTGTGGTTCGCTCTCAGAGCTACCTTACATAGCAAAGCTACTATGTACACATATGGTACACGTATTTATATGTGCACTGGCGCTTCGATGCACAACTATAGGTACATGCTACCTTTATTTATGTACATATCTATAGGTTTAGAGCCGGTATAAATACCCCTAAAGGCAAGTAATAAGTATTAAGAAGTTAAAAGTAATGTCACTAAAGTACTGCCTGCGAGCGCTTGAAATTATTTTTTGCTTGCAACTGCATGCCCACTTAAAAACCTTGTTCTATTACGGTTATTAGTCGATACCGACAAGTTCCTGAGAATGTCGGCGAAAAGTTTTACTCGTTTAAGCGGTGTAGAGATGGTGCGAAAAACTTCGCACCTATGTTAAAAAGATGTAAGAACAACATGTTGAAAACGCTCCCGTAAGAAAGCTAAGACGTATAAATAGTTATGTCTGCAAATTATTTACAAAGCGCACCAAAACAGCGGTGAGATATATTAATTAAAAAAAAGGAAGCCATGCAAATATCTAAGCGAAGATAGATCGGAGAACACGAAGCCAAAAAGCAAAAAAAAAATACAATGTACAAACTGTAGAGCAGAACTCAGGTACAGAAAAAAAACGTGACTTATTTATAGCGATGAAATACGCAATTCTTTAAGACATATTTGCCCACTTTTTTTTCCTTGCCCCGAAGTAATGCGTCTGGGAGAGGGAAGATTTTCAGCTAAAAATGGCACTTCCTAAGTGTAAAAGCGTACGTTTCAAAATCATTAAAATCAACAAATCCTTGACATTTCTCTACAGTGACAACTGGGTCGGTCGCAAAAACAGCGTGACTTAAAGATGGGTGATTCAAAACCGACGCTGCTTTGACAAATACAGTTTGATCATTCGGCTCGAGATGAGTTGTAAACAGCAAGAAGTAGGGTGAATATTGTTGTACAATTCGCTTGGGCTGAAGTAAAGAAGGCTACATCCTCTAAATTACAAAAAGAAAGGAAATTGAAAAAGCGTTCTGCTTTGGTCATCACATCTCGTCCCATATGACGCGTTGAAGCGGGACGATAACACAAAAAAATAAGAAGAAACTATGTGAAAATGTGAAGGTGATCATTCCAGTGGCAAGTTCAGCTGCCTTCGTCGATGACACGAGATCTTCCGCGAGCACACGTTAGCAATGAGGAACGGAGGACTCCATCCACATATGTTGCGGTGTGTCGGAAACCGTTCCAGGGCGAACGCCATCCACGGGATGCCTCCGTCCTGCCTCGCACACACATGCTAGATGCGCCGTTCAGAGCTGTTCGAACAAAACTGCGTGTAGAGAGTCTATGTACAGATGACAGTGGTGCCACAGTATGGTTGAGGCACGTGGAGGTTGTCGTTGCTCTCGCGAGCACAGGCACCTCACTGCCTGCTCGTCTCTATGCACTCACGCGTACTTAACAAGGTGGTTCGTCACCCGTCTGTCCAACTTGAAAGCACGTACGAAGCTGGCTTTCACTGGTTTTGATGCCAACGAGCGCCGTATCGTAGACACGCTATCCACTGCAGCGTCACCAGCCTCAAACCGTGCCACGTCGGAGTAGGAGGGGGGCCGAATGAGCCCTCCCTCAAAGGTGGCTGTTGCCAGAAGGTTGTGGCTGCGATTTCCCGTTGGTAGCGGGGCCGCCATCAACGGCGTGGTTGTGACTCGGCTCCTGCGGCTTGTTGTTCAGCTTGCTGTGTTGAGTTCCATAGATGAAGTAGCCCGTGAGTCCTGCACAGAGGGGAATCGAAGGCAAACACTTAAGCAGAGTTGGAGGCTTTCAAAAGAGCTCGGGCCGGCGTTCGCGCAACGCTTCATTTTGTGTGCGTCATAGTTCGTCACACCACAGGATTGTTACGGCCCTTCTGTGGGCACTCCCGACTGAAGTCATGTGCCATAGTATGCGTGCTTGAGCAGTGCGTCGCGTTATGCATGGGCTGGAGCTGACTTTTTATGCATGGGCTGCAGCTGACTGTTTTATTGCGAAGCAATACTACTTACACTTTCAGCTCCTCGCGTGTCGAGGCCGCGGTAGCTACCATTGACCTTGAGCGGCGCGCCTAGCGGTGTGACGTCACAGCTGCAAGAGCAGGGCTCCAACTTGTGCCGTCGCGAGGCGAGGCCGCGCGGATGGCTGCTGCCTAACTCGTGCGCCCGCCGCGTGCGGATTGGATTGGATTAGATTAGATTACATTAGATTAGATTATATTGCATGCATTGTATTAGATTGGATTGTATAACCGATGCATCACCACAAGTCTAACCACTAGCACCACCACCAGCTACACTACCAGCTGAACCATGGCGTAGCTATGGATATTGCTTTCGCAATTACAGGGCTTAACCAAGCTAAGCCACAGCCATTTTTTTGTTCACAACCGATATAAACCGCGCACTCTGAAACTTGTTTAGTACGATGAACGCTTAAGAGCAATACGGCCCAATTCTAATTGTGGGTTATGCTTCGAGACATTGCTTTATGACGCTTTAAACATGTTCTCAGTTTGACTCAATTCAGAGGCTTTACTAAATTTCGACACGGTAAGTCTTTTTTCAGATGACGCTGCACTGACATCGCAGGGGGCGCCAGAAATGTAGGTGGGCGAATGAGATTAAGAAGTTTGCGGGGATACGGTGGCTGCAGCTGGCAAAGGAGAGGGTTAATTGGAGAGACATGGGAGAGGCCTTTGTCCTGCAGTGGGCATAGTCAGGCTGAGGAAGATGATGACACGGGCCTCTGTTCACCAGCTAGAGTACTTAAGCCTCAAGGTTGAGAACGCGCTGTATTAGGCACATACCATATATACTGGAAACAATTATTTTCGCATAAAGAATTACCACCGTGAAGGCTTGAGCACTATACCGTAAAAATTATCAGTTATTAAACTCACCTATTGCGACCCAGACGAGTAGACGAAGCCAGGTCAACCCGTGCAGGGTCGTCAGAAGAATTGTGTTCACCACGATGCTCAGGATGGGCAGAAAAGGAACGAACGGCATCTGCGGAGTAGAGTAGAAGGAAGCAACACTGAAGCCCGCTCGTTGCATGGAGGAAAGAAACGGGAATTTTCAGAGCGGTCTGCTAGCGCATAGTTGACACGATTTTTGAAACAAATTCTGGTGAATACGAAGAAAAATTGCAGCGCATCTAAGGAAAGACACACCGGTGACTTGAAGTTGAGCTTACTTTCCAATACCCCGCGCAAACTTACGCCGATATCTAGAACATATTTCAATAACAACACACAAAAAGCGATCGACCCCAATACGACAATATCTTCTTCAGCTCTTACATGCATAGCTGGTTAGTGAATTTGGGAATCTGAAATTTCGCCCTGTTGTTTCTGTTAAAAATATATTTCATTGTATAGCTAACTCTTGCGCCGAAGTTACCAAGTTTTTGTACGGGAGCGCAGCCTCTCGTCAAGCCTGTAATAGGCTTTTTGGCTGCTCCGCTAGCATCTCTGCGATGTTGAAATAAAGAATGCTTGACTTGACTTGAATTCAATCTATTTTTCTCACAGGCGATAGAAGAAACTGACGCACAGTATTTAGAAAACAAACACTGCTCGAGGTCAATGCTATGTATTTTTGTCTTCTGCGCTGTTACTGGTATTAAGATTTTACGATTGCGTTTGTTTCAAGTTTCTTCTACGAAGCACCATGCTAAACATTAGCGTGGTTAAAACTGTGAACCGGTTAACAGGTACCGGCAGTAAATAAAAAAGAACAAATTACTAACATCCAAGCAATTACTACCCTGTATGCATGCATTCCTGCAAGAGCTGGGCCGCTCATCCTGCTGCCCTCTGCCCAACACTTTGGTCATTTTCGTTGACCCACACCACCCACGCGATGAGTTACCGCCATACCGCTTCGAGCTCTAGGTGCAAACAACCTACCTGAACTAACTACCCGGACCTGGCAGGCGCGTTAGTTTTCGCACTCTAATGGCGTCAGTGGTAAGAAGACTTAAACGCGATAGCGGTAAGGGACCTGTTCACCAGAAAATCCGGTGTCGGCGTTGAGAGCGAAAAATTACGAGCATGGCTCTGGAATGAGGTCCCCAGAGAACAACCTAGGAGGCAGATGGTCACCAGGGAGCAACTAATGAAATAGGTGGGCCACCTAGGTTCCGTGACCTTGCGGCGTCTTCACAGCCTGCCCAACGGAGAGTGAGCAAACTGCCCACAGTGGCCGGTGGCAGCTAAATTAATGATTGGTCGCTCGGGAAGAGCAACCTGGGCCGCACAAGATCCACCGCTGGGAGCACCTGCCGTCGCAGGGCTGTGGCGCACCGCTTAACCGCTGCACCACTGCCCCAGGAGGCGTAGGAGAAATACCAGGGATCTATGGATGTAAAGTACAGAATGGCCTTCTGCATGTATGGGAATCAACCCATTACGCTATCGCGTTATGCCCTAAAGGCGGAGCTTAAGTGCCCCCTACAGTTTGTTTTATTTCTTTTCTAAAGTTTTCCTCCTGCCGAGTAACACTTCCCAACTGAACCCTAGAAATAGTATAAAAATACGTCCTTGTGAGCAAACAGCTTTCCCTCTCACATTGAAGCTACCCGTAGCAGGAACTGCGAGAACGGATGAGCGTGGGGGGGCCCACCTTGTATCGCTGTTCGGTGACCGCCTGCTCGTGGATGGCTATGAGGAAGCACAGAGTCAGTAGGACCAGCAAGAGCACGATGAGGACGAGCACCGCCCACCAGACGCCGGTCGAGATCTCGGTCCAGAGACTCTGCGCGTAGAAGCCCAGCACCAGCGTGTCGACCACAATGCCAAACACGCTAACCGCGATGACGAAATCCGTGGACACGCCGCCCAGCACGGAGGTCATGAAGCTGAAGCGCGGCTGGATCCGGCAGTCGCTGCCAGCGGAAGCGACGGGAGCCGGGCTGCCAGAGCCGTTGGCCTGCTTTTCGCTGATGGCTCCCATCTCGACCACGTCCTGCGATTGTTTCAGGAAAACAAGACAAGGACAACAATATATTATCAGGTTACGATTCAAAGTCACGGTTTATAGACGTGAATAGGAAGCGCGTAAAGAGCGAAATAAAGGCTTAATGCCCGTTAAGGCGTAGAGGTCAGGCAGTGAAGCTTGTCTGGCATTAGTAGTAGCAGTAGTACTAAGTGGTCCTTGATGGAGATAGACAAAGGCCCAGTAAATGCCTTTGCAGCGAGGAAACCGCAATGACACCTGATGTTTGTCTGGTCTCGTACGCCACACTACGGAAAGGGAAGATTACATTGAGAAGAGAGTGACGACTGAAGGTGGTCATGTCACTATGCAATGTCCTATATGAGGAGCCCAGAATAAAAAGCTTATCTCAACGCAATCGCAAGCGTGGGAACTATTTGAAGGCTGCCTGTGAAGAAACCACAAAAATAGGCGCAGAAAGTTCGTTCCAGTGGGCAGAACCGTTAAGGAAACGAATTGATGAACCCTATTCAGTGTCTCATGATACTGTTGGTACTGGTGCAAATGTTATGCACACACATAGCATGCATCTGCATGTGCAAACATCTTCAAAACGAACGTGTGTGCGTTTCGATCACTTGCTAGACAAGAGCGTTGGTGCATTCGCAAGGCATGTCAGCAATACATCTGTGCGCGGACATGTCTTGGACACCTCACGCAACGTATTTAATTATGACATCATCCCCTCTGATCTTCACTCTCTCCCTCTTTCTGTTCTCCCTTCTCTTTTCTCCCCGCAAACAGTAGTAAGCCAAAGACACGCTTTCCGGCTGAACTCTCCGTCGTTCCTGGCGTTACACTTATTCTCCTCTCAACGCGGACAGCATGCTACTTTTAATCAGACCATCGTGACATATAACCATGATCCAAGAAGCTATAAAGCACGTCTTTACAATGGGCTTATTGTGGGCTAACTCGCCTTTTTTTTTTCACTGTTATGCAGCGGTGGACAGCTCGTGTGTTGGCCAAGCGATTGTGAGCAGCTTTCAATCAAGCTTTCAGTCAAAGAAAGCTGACAGCCGACAAGTGGGTTCGTCCCCACGACCGTGAACACTCACTGTCATTTGTAGTTGCTGCGTTCTTAATAGAGGGGAATAGTGGGTAGCTGGCGCCCAAGGCAAGTCTGTGTCATAAAAAAAAACCTGCAGCTGTACGGCGGCACATGACTGCTTGATAATAAGCACCCACCACAAGGCAAATATGGAAGCGCTATCTGACTGTAACATGTAGCCTGGAATCTATGATACCAATATAAGGCGAAGACAGAATCACAGCAAAGAAGAGAACGCACAAACTGAAAGGACTGAATAAAACTGTCCCCAATCGTGTCCAATACTCTTCTAATTGAACTTGCTGGTTCTCCTTTCCTCGACGTATTAAACATCATGTGCCTCAAGACCTCACCCACAGGCGAACTCGTCCCACTCGGCACGAAGCCTGTGCCGTCGCTTCTCCTTGTAATTTCTTTCAGTTAAATTTCAACATGCCTAAGCCATCCAAATTTTTCATTAAGAAAGCTTTAGCTCACTTTTGTTTTCTGACTCAGTTACTATTGGCTCTTTTTTGAGTTCACTTCGCAACCAGTTCATTTGTTTTTTTCTGATTAGCTGATTCTAGACAGCCCACTAGTTTTGCTAAATTTCGAAACCTATTCTATACTTATTCCCAAGCGGTGCGACGATTCATAACCCATTGTTCGCATGATTGGCTGTACTGTAATATATGCTGACCCTCCTCATGTGCTGTCTTCTCTTTACTACATCTTTTCCTTCTCCCGTGTGTTTTGTAAGCCTCAAGCGCAGCGATATGGTAACTATATGTGATGTACCTACTAACCCAGCAAGTTGCTTTCCAAGCATTAAAAGAAGCCATAACTTACATTCAAGCGTTTCGTCGCATATCGGCGAAAGCAGCAGGCGACTGCCACAAATGATTTTGGGGGAGATTATTCGAAGCTATCTATATGCTGAGGTACAAAATTCGGTTAATGATATAACCTAATAACCTAATCGTAATAGAAACCATGTGCTGCATGCTAATATCTTAGCTTTCACGCTGGATTTATGCGACTCGGCTTAAGCGGTACATGAACATAGCGTCAGATCAAAACTTGCAACAAGCCAATGATACGACGTAGAGCTAGGCGCGTCTACTTACAGAAGCTTCCATGGATGGCGCTAACTGCACCAGCGATGAAGTGGAGGTGATGGTACTACGCAAACAGCAACGCGTCAAGCGGCCAGGCGAACCGTCGAGCGGCCGAACTATTTGGCGGAATAACACCGTTATAGAAGCTCCGCCCCTGTAGCATTAACCTCACTGCCATGAAAAGCTCAGAGTTAGCTAACTGCAACACCTAACTTGTGACCTATAATTAAGCTAGTTCCGCCGAGTGGGGTACGGTAGGACGA
Source organism: Amblyomma mixtum (assembly GCF_055824585.1). Taxonomy (NCBI): domain Eukaryota; kingdom Metazoa; phylum Arthropoda; class Arachnida; order Ixodida; family Ixodidae; genus Amblyomma; species Amblyomma mixtum. The sequence continues at coordinate 257,309,667 of NC_143013.1, forward strand.
CATCGAGGACGAGCAACGCGCACCCACCTTCTTGGCGGGCTTCCTGTATCTGAAGATGATGATGCCGCCGCTGACGACGAGGTAGGCGAACAGCGTCCCGATGGACATCATCTCCACCAGGGTCTCGATGTCCAGAATGACCGCCAGCAGCGCGGCCAGCGCCGAGAACACGTACATGGCGATGAGCGGGATCTTAGTGCGCTTGTTGACGGTGCCGAACATGTGCATGATGAGGCCGTCGTCAGCCATGGCGTACGCGATCCTGGTGAGGGCGTACAGGGTACCGATGAGCACCGTGGACATACCGCACAGGGCACCGATGATGACGACAATCTGCGAAAGAGGGCAAGGGAGAGTCGGAGCGGAAATACATTAGCAATGCGGGTAGCCTTCACATGGTTCAGTAAGACGCAGAAAAAAGTTGATTTTGGTGGTATAATATGAGCGCAGTGTACAGTTCCCACATCTGCTTCTAAGATACAAACCTGAACCTACAGTTTAAAAGTGTTCGCTGGGTGGGGGTTACGCTTGTAGGTTGTCAAATTCATACTATCTAAGAAAGCTAGTTTCCTCAAGGAGCGATATTTTTGTTGTTTATTTCCGCTCAACTTTTGCCAAACGTTTCATACCACTCAAAAACTGTTGGGCGCAGAGAATATAAAAAATATTTAACTATTTAACGCGAACAGTTATGCAACGTCAACAGCGGCCAACACACCGACATTAACAGCCTCGGTGGCAACGAGCCATTGTGCTGTTCTTGATCGCTAGGAAGGTAGAGCGGGAGAACCTCACGGACAGTCTATGCAGAAGTTAAGACAAAGAGCTGTACCACTATATGCCGTGCTTAATGATAGCTTCAGGGTTTTACAGCGCTTGTTTTCTTTAGTTCATATGAACCTTATACAGCACAGGACAGCTATAGAGGCATACACGCGAAAGCTCGTGTCGGCAACTGCCTGCCTGCCTGTGCTCATTGCAGCCCACAGCAGCTTTCTCATTACGTAAAGCTATTTTAGCTCTGGATGACTCGCTCGGAGTCATTCGTCCACGGAAAGCAACGCCAGGTATGCAGTCGGACGCACTCAACACCTGTATATACAAACGACGTCACTCAGTGTCCCACAAGGAGCAATTTCAGATGGACCAAACGCAAGGATAAAAAAAGTTCGTGCACGTATTGCATCAAAACGAAACAGTTTAGTCATGGCTGAGAGACAGCCCAGCATATGCAATAGCGTTCAGCCGATGCACGAACAGAAGTGACACGGACGCAATCACTGTATGACGCAGCTGCAAAACATTCCTGATGAGCAACACGACGGGGAATGCGCAGCTCACGCTACGAGCGCGCTTTGTAGACATCAGCGTTCCCAGGCTCTGCCGAAACAAAGGCTGGATCCGCGAAGCACGCGAATGATTCCAAACGAAGCTGTGCAGCCATTTAAGACGTCTCAAGTTTTCGCACTGGGCTCAGCTCGCATCATCTTGCAGCGTAACTATTGCGGAGCACACAGGCACGTCTATTTATTTATTTATTTATTTATTTATTTATTTATTTATTTATCTTGAATGCCCCAAAGGACCAGCAGGGCATTACACAGAGGAATATACATACAAGTTCTGGGCGCCGTTTTGGCAGCATCACTCCCGCATGTGTCCTTGAACAAGTACGAATAGGAGGCCGTTTTGTTCTGCTGGGAGGGAGAAAAACCGCTATTTCTGAGCAGTGCGAGAGCATAACAGAGCGTGGCCGCATTCCATCTAACTTATGATGTGACATAAGCTCGAGGCTACCGCACCCCCCAGCGAACTCTGCTCTGGTACTCAGGCAAATTGCTTTCGTTTTAGCGGCTTAGCTTTGTGTTTGCAGTAGCGTTACAGGGCGAATTTTTCTATTTCAGGCATACCTACGTACGTATACGTCCCTGAAGCCTGCTTTCTAGCAGGCCGCCCACCACGTTGTGGGCAACCTTACAGGCGTGCACACCTGGAGGTCTTTACCCAGGTCATTACTCAAATGCCTTTAGGGTAAAGACCTTGTGATAAAAGCCTTTAGGGTGAAGGCTTTCACGCTAAATAACTTTATGGTGAAGGCCTCTACAGCGACTGTTTTTATGGTGAAGGCCTTCACGGTAAATGCCTTCCGGGACTTTCCAGATGTTTACACCTGGCATGGCATCGCCTGGCTGAAGGCCTTTACTTAGGTCTTTGCCCAAAGGCTTTTAGATGAGGGCCATTAGGGTGAAAGGCTTCATGGAAAATGCTTTCTGGGTACAGGCCTTTATGGTAAAGGCCGTTTGGTGAAATGCCTTTAGCAAATAAGGACTTTAAGTGCCCATCGTAACTAATGCTACTGCACTATATTCCACACTTAGCCATCCTAAACTGTCTGCTAATTTTTATTTTCCTGTTTCTTCTCTGTTTCAGCGCAGCATCGTTAACGAGGCAGTAGAGGTGCGCCTACACATAAAAAGGAGGGTGGACGCTTGATAAAGGCTGACATACTCTGAGGCCACTTCTTTTATTGATTCCGAATAATTTAATAGCGTTTTTTGATGGTGGTGGGAGACCGCCACCGTTTTTCGAAATACGTGCGCACTGTTCAAGGAAACGCTGGAGGGAAGACCCAAAGGAACAAGGCGAATATCGCTATGCTAGGTGATTTCGCCAGCTTAATACCGACCTTACGCGTTCAAGCGACCGCAGCAGAACACGAAGTTGAGCAGGAAGAATATAAAACATTGCTAAAAATCAACAAATCCCTCAGCAGGGACATATTTTTTAACCTCCTGTTTCATCTGATGCCCCACCCCATCCACTGTTTCTGGCAAAACATTGCCAGCAAAAGGGCCTTAACGCTGTAAAAGTAAGAAGTACCAGATTTCTCGCCCTGACATTCATACTTCGCTTTCACAGGGGCGCTATGTTTTAAACGTCAAAGTCCTTACAGCTTTTAATGAAGAAAAGGATGTGCCGATATCTAGGTCCACTTTATACACATCCAAACGGTTCTAAAGACGTGGATGTCTCTTCACGAAGTTTCATCACTCCGGTTCATTTCCTTTTCAGGACTCACCTTAGCCCATATCGCTCCCTTGTCTTCCAGCGCATCCGGCAGGCCCGAGTCCGGCACGATGTCCTTGTAGTTGACCATGAGCGTAAGTACCGCGGACACGGCCACGTACAGCACGGTGACCACGGTCATGGAGATGAACGTGGCGATGGGCAGAGAGCGCTGCGGGTTCTTGGCCTCCTCGCCCGACGCGGCGATGGCATCGAAGCCGACGTAGGCGAAGAAGCAGGCCGCCGACGCGGCCAGGATCCCGTGGACGCCGAAGGGCGCGAAGCCGCCGGTGTCCGGGTTGGTCCAGTTGCTGAAGTCCGCGTAGTAGCCGCCCACGCCGATGATGATGAACAGGACGAAGATGTTGACGCAGCAGAGGATGTTGTTGAGCCACGACGTGGCCTGCACGCCGACGGACATGAACGCCACGTAGATGACGATGATACCGAGCGCCAAGAAGTCGGGGTACGAGGACAAGTACGGGCCCGGGAGCTCGCCCGTGGCGTTCGTGATGGCGCCCTTGATAGCGCCGTGCGTGAGCGAGTCTATGTACGCGCTGCAGGCCCGGGCCACGGCCGATATGCCGATGACGTTCTCGAGCACCACGTTCCAACCGACGAAGAAGGCCCAGAACTCACCGACGCTGAAGTACGAGTACGAATAGGCCGAGCCGGCCCGGGGGAACCGCACGCCGAACTCGGCGTACGCGAGTGCGGCCAGCAGCGAGGCGATGCCGGCCACGATGTAGGAGACGATGAGCGCCGGTCCAGCCGTGTTCTTGGCTACGGACGGGGTGAGAACATAGATGCCGGAGCCCATCATGTGGCCGATACCCAGGAGCGTGATGTCGAACGTGGTCAGGCATCGCTTGAGGCTCGTCTGCATGTGGTCCGCGCCGGGCTCCTTGGTCCGCCGAAGCTTGTGCAAGAAAGTCGAGAGCATCTTGCCGGCTCCCCCCTGCGGAGAAGACGCACATATATGTGAATCGGAGGCGCTGAACGTTTATGAAAAAACCTCAAGAAGTGAAGCGGCGTCTTGTTCACTTTCGAGTTCATTTCAGTTCAAAATAAAGCAATCAATACTCTTACTTCCTTTTTCTGTAAACTGTATACGTTGTCGCAATCAATGTTCTCATCGTGTACCAAAGCGTGAGAGTTTAGCGAAGGCGTCTGACTGGCCAAATGCATTAGTATCTTTGCGCTTGGTTCGGGCATAGCTTATTGTCACTGGAAGAGACAAAATTGTCATTAATTCCTAACCGCGATCGCAGGGAAAAAATTGGCTGCAGTCCGTCCGAACTTCATCAAAAAACAAAATGTCGCTCAATATTACTCATCCTTTTCCATCCACCATTGCAAGCTCCAGTGAGATGGAGCACTTTTTCATGCATTTTCAACGCCTTTCTTTTCAACGAAGCTTATGCCTGTGGCTTCACACTGAGCGCGCGAGGCAAGATAGCGGAGGAAACGGAAATCACGGCATACTTTGGAGAGAGCAAGGGGTCGTTGGTGCCTGGTTATCTACGCAGCGCCTTACAACCAAGCACGCTGGCATTCGGTCGTAAAAAGTACGGCCGCCCTTTTGACGAGCTCCGCCGATGCATTGCAGAGGCACGAAAGAGAACCCTAGATATGCGAGTACGTCCACGCGTGTTCTAGAAACCCAGAATGTGACATTCAGTCGCCAGTGCCCATTGAGGTCAACGGCAACAAAAACATAACTTTGGTATCTATACCTGGATATGTTCAACAACGCAAGAGCACTCCCCCTACAGAGAGACCAAATCGCATGCTATGATAAGCATCTAAGTCGTAAAAACAACGCCTCCCGTTCCCAGAAGAGGCGCTGCTTATCCTCCAAGAAAATCTACAGAGGTTTGAACCATGAGCACTGGAGAATGCGTATACTGCGACTCCTTCACTGGAAAGCATTGAGATATAGATAAGCATTATCATGAAGCATTGTATTAGAAAGCAACAGCAGCGGAGCAGAGTAAATTTTGATTGTAAAACGTATGTGGTTAGTGAGCGTGAGATAAACTCCGTTTCCAATAAGATCACCGAGAAGCACAAGACACTCACCTTCATCTTGGTCAAAAGGCTTGTAACACCAGTCTCAAAACACTATTCTTTCACAAATAAAAAAGACCGCGCACTCCTACACGCGACAAGACAGAAAAACTGCCCGAGAAACAACCGTGATTCGAGAGAGAAACAGAGATCGGTCCAAGGAACTTGCTGCTTCTGGTTACCCCTATCCACCTGCCCACCTCCACTGAGGTAGTGACTTTACAGAAAAAGCGACCCGGCTAGACGGAGGAAAAAGGATGAGCTGCCCTGATCGAGTTCCCGCGCTTGCGAGCTGAAAGAAAGCCGAGACCCGTCTGTGGCGCGCGATGAATCGCGAGTGATCCGCGCTGCTGACAGATGCGCGGAGCGCGAGCCACGGCGATTCAACGGAACGCGCCGCTTCGTATAGACCCGCGCGTTCCCTCGCCGAGGAGGAGAGAGACGGGAAGCTCATTGGTCGATTCATTCCCATACAGCTCGCCGACGTCGCACCATGCCGCGCGTCGCCTCCGCCGCCGCGTGCTCGTACGAGTGAAACGAGCGACGGAGCGGCCGCTAAAGAAGAAGGGTACATAACGTTATTGTCGACTCGACAACTCGGCCTGGGATACGATCACCCTTCTTGCCGTCGCCCTCGAACCTTCGCACCGTCCCACCACTTTCTCGCTTCCCCATAGCGTCACGTTGCCAAGCACATGCACACATCTCCTCCTCTCCCGTTAGCCCTCTTCCTTCCCTATCCCCACCTGCCTTTCTCTTAGCACTGCGTCCTCGTCTTCCATGAGCATTGGCTCTAGCGTCGAAACCCTGCTGTGGATCAACACTTTTTGATAGCACCTAACGCAGCGGGCCGCGGGGGTGCCTTTGTATAGCTCAACGCGGAACGCTGTCTGCTGCCCTGCTGCTGTAAAAACGCACGGCTGACCCAGAGACGAGTTATGCAATGGTGAAAGCTCCTGCTCGAGCAGCCGCCGTAACGGTAGGCCAGACAGGGGGGAAGAGAACATCCCAAGACGGAGCGGGTGTCACTGCGGACCCTCTTCTACTGTGCGAGTCCTGTCACTCGTCTAACGCCCTTGAGTCTATATAGACGCTGACGCAGCCGCAAGGGGTATAGCTACGAGCGGGGAAGTTAGAGGAAAGAGGCGGCGCAGCAGGATCCGAGGCAAGCTGCTGGATGCAGGAAGGAGGTGGGCGCGTGTGGCGAGATAAAAGAACAGAGAAGCGGAGACGATCGGACGGAAGAACCGAGCAACAGCAGAAAGAATGACAGAAATGAACAGTGCATCTGCCAAGCCACGCGCCTTGCCTCATCGAGTACGACTCCCACAGGAACTGTCATTAGTGAAGCATTAAATTTCGTCAGAGGTTTGTGTGCGGTGTTCATGGGAAAACCAGTGGCGGATGGGGTTGACGTTTCGGTGGCTTCGAAGCTTAGCGTATTGTTTTTCAAGGTTAAAAATGGAGATACACATGGAGAGAACGTGTCGGCAAAATAATGCAACTGTGTTTCACGAGGCCGGTAACTTAAGGTTGATGTCGGCGCATACGTAAGTTAGGGTTTCTGCATTCCTGTACTTATACTTTAAATGCGGGAAAAACAAAATACCGCTCGAAACAGCTCTCAGCTGCCATCTCTCCGGGCCAGGAAGCTCGTCAGTGCACTTAATGCATGCTTGGTCATACAGTGGCGCCATGATCGCCGTCACTCAGCTGTTTTGCTACTGACAGTGCTGAGGAGGAACTCCGATATAGCTACATGAGCGTTAGTGGTAGCAACAGCGCAAACTGGTGGAGAGTTTCACCAGTGCACGGTCACACTCTGGCTATGGGCGCACTGACCTGGGAGTTTTTAAATTAGGTGTTACATCGGAAGGCCGTAGCGTATCTCTGATAGAATTATTCCACGGGAGGCTTGTAAAGAAATAAATGCGTCTGACAGCGACACTGCTCGTATCTGGTCCAAGTGTAGCTCACGTATTTTTAAAATATAATGAAGTACGGCAGGTGTTATCTTGTTGAAAAATGAACCGCATAAAAATAAATCCTATTCCACCCCGACCGCAGCGGCCGTGTTTCGATGGAGGTGAAACGCAAAAGGCGCCCGTGTGCTGTGCGAAGTGAATGTAGTTTACAGATCCCCAGGTGGTATAAATTATTGCGTAACACTCAACTACGGCACCTCTTTCTCTCGTTCTTTTTTCGCTCCCATCTTCCTTCCTTCATTTTACGGCGTGGTTGAGGCGTCCACCAAGAAGTGAGACAGTTACCGCGCCTTTCATTTCCTGATAACCGATCAATGGCATGAAAGGGTACGATATTTTTCGAGCCAGAAATAAGGGAATGCAAATGACCAGTACCCTGAGCTTAGGACGGGAGCAGATACAAATCGTAAATGAACACAAAATGCTTGGAGTCTATTTCACCTCTCACTAAAACTGGGATATTAATGTTTTCCCCGTAAAAAACTTTCCGCAGTAAATGGCGTCTTCTCAGTATGTCGGGCCTTTCTACCTTTGAGAGTACAGATGCAAATATATTTCGCTTTTTGTGCTTCTAACCTAACATATTTAACCTAATCTGGGCAACAACCGCTAACAGTAACAAAAAGCACTCTTGCCTTGCAAAAGGAAATGGTCTGTTACACTGCCAGTCTTCAAGGTATGTCAGGAACGAACGAATCATTTCTGTAGCACAGTCTCATTCAAGGTGATCATCTTTACGCATTCAGTTTATTGCCCAAAATGTATTTTTTATCCCTGAAATTACTAGATTTTTAACATCTCTTGCAAATTTTCGATTACGCAGCAGTAATCTGCACACACGAGATACCAATATCTGAACAACACCAAGCTTTCGCACAAATTACAAGTTGCAGTCTTTAGCCCATAATTTGCCAAACACCTCGAATAAAAATAAAAACAGAGGCGGCAGTAATTCGAAGCAACTGTGAGTGCATCTTTTAAAATCATAGTTACTGCTCCACGATTTCCATAACATCATTTCAAAAACCTGCATTATTAATTACGTTGGAAACGTATTAGCAAGAGCCCGTCCTGCAAGGCAAATATTGGGCCGACTGCCTGTGCTTCTTGGGGACAAAACCGAGAACGGCGCAATGCAAGGGTCTTGCGCGTACACAAACGCAAGCGTTCGTAACTTCGCGCGCGCCTCAACGGAAAAACCTGGAGCAGTAAAGATAAGCGGTGCGCAGAAAGATATCACAAGGCGAGCTTTGTCATGTGTTTGTGCCCAGATTCTTGGCACGGCACATTAATGGCCACCGGAAAAAAAAAGCAACAGTAGTATGCGTGACATCCGCCCGCGTGGTATTGCACTCGGAAAACACCTTCAACTCCTATGCATATACTTATCTACTTCCAGCGCAGGGGAACTTCCGAGCAGTAAAAGTAATGGCGGGCATTTTCGACGGCGGCATTAAAGACTCAGCAAGAATGCCACGGTTTTCCCGCCTCATCGTAGATATGCATAGATACAGGCCTTAGTGCACCTGATAAGGTCGTCTCGTAGCGTTATCACACATACCTAAGTGTGCGTCATCAAAACATCGCACAGTGGATCCAGGGAATAGGAGAAAGTAGGCCTTCATGCCGTGAGCTTCACCATCTTTTACTGACTTGCGTCAAGGACCCGTTAAACTGCATAACTCATGTAAGTCAAGATCATGAACGGGCGCAAAAGGATTGCTATGAATCCTTAACCGCCTCGTTGTAAGACAAGTTACATAAACCACTACTACTATAATGAAGAATAGTTGCTACAATTCGGTTGGGTGGTGAACACGAAAAGACTGGGCAAGGCCCGTAGTGAAACAATAGACTGCTTGCACACAAAATAGCTCCTTCTTTAACGTAGAGTATGCAACGAGACACTCTTTTGGTGCTCATGGCATTTGTTAATCATCTAATCAACATTTATTACAAAAGTGACTCATTTAGTAGCAAAACTCCCAATATTAGCAACAATTCTATCCGTATTAATTTTCTATAGCAAGGTTCCGCTGCTTCTAAATTATCTCGGCATTGCACTCACAATCCCAGAAGCCTTTCTACTTCCTAGTAAGCGTGATCATTACGATAGCGATGCATGGTGGCATAAACATGCAACATTGGCGAAGGAAAATTATCGAGCATTAATACCACTTGAACTTCAACCAGCGCGGGTTCCTGCTGAGTGGTGGACGTCGCAACGATAAGAGACGTGCGAATATATAGCTCCTTTAACCGATGAAGCAATTTTTAAAACAGCTACTAATTAACACCGCGCGAGAAATTAACAGTTTCGCCAAAAGAAAGCGAGAATGTGGCTGAACGAATGCAGGGAGGTCAACCAAAGGGTGTTGCGGTTGGCTACCCTGCTTTGAGGGAGAGGGGGAAAATGATATAAGAGGAAAAGAAGAATAAAGAAAGAAACAATGACGTCAAGAAAGCAGAAGAGTGCGGCAGAGTCAGAACCTGTCGAGCAAGTACAGCAGCGTGACGAACCGGAACAGTGGTTGGCAAGCGCTCAGGGCTGACCAAGCTAATGTGTAGCAACAAGCCAACAGAGCCAGTAAGAACGACACAAGCGTGCATAAATAAAGAAATAGTTCTTGCAAGCAGAAGCTTTCTTTCTTCGCGTTCATCACAGCTAAGACGAAGCACGGCGTAGAGCAACGTTTAACTCGGTTTCCGCAAACTGTCGTCAGCAGCAAATATGCTAGCAGCGAACTGTAAAAAAAAAAAGAAAAAAGTGGTGGAGGGTCGCCTTGTTCCTCTGAGCACGACTTCTCTGGCACTTTTTGGCCATTACGTCATTGAAATGTATGACATACATTACTGCAAGATATGCAGTTCCGCGTTATCAGAAAAATACATCTTTCCGACTCAGCTTTACTCCACCTCCAAGGCTTTTGTGAGGTTAGCCTTCACGGGCGGAACATTGGAGTTGTTCCCGTTCGTGCAGCTACGCAGTCAGTAATCTGCACTTGAATTTTGGCGCAGCTACACTTCTTTAGGGCTGGAATAATTACAACATAATGTATAATGTTTCATTCTAGCTCAATGGAACAAACGCAAATGTGTAGTTCTTAGTATCGGTGTAGCATAAATTTTCTACGGACTAATGGTGCAAAAACTTCGCTACAGCTACAGAAACAAGCGGAAGAAATCTTTTGTTGCAAATTCGTTGTAACATTGCAACTTTAGGGATGTATAGTGCTCTGTTTCGAGGTCCTGGAATTGATTACTGAAATCTAATAAGCTTACTTTACTTGCTTATAACGACGTTAAGATTTATGTAAGCGAACTACGCGTACAAAATCGGGCGCGTTGCTAGGCTAGTTGGTTGGGTTCTGCTGTGGCCCTTTATCATCTGTGTCCGCCCGCTGCCAGCGCTGCACATCCCATACATGTACAAAAAAATCTCTTTTCAGGCCCACAGCACTTCAACGAGAAAGAAGATCAATTATATTTACGCAGTATTGTACAGTATTGCCCAGATATTTAAGACTTCCTGAACCCAAATGCTTATTGCATCTGTTATTGCAATACGTCTGTGGCATCACGTCTTAATGAGCCAGAATTGGTTATGGAACACTGTTAGTCCAATGTATTTACGGGGAACCTCAACTGTGCAGTATATTTCAATTACGGAGTAATTATCATTCTTACCACAAGCGCAACCATACGGCTATAAAGGAAAACTATGCAGTTTTCTCAGAAACTAGCTCAGAAAAGATCGCCATGGTCCCGGGATCAAACACAGGACTATCGCCTATCTGGGATACTCGCACTACTAACTAAGCTTACCAGGACAGCTAGCAGATCGTAGCAACAGGACGAATTTATCACCAACATGAAGGGAGAACTTTGTTAGACCAACGTATCTAGGCTACATTCAAGTGGATGCTAATGAGTAATTGCTCCTTATTTGGGTTATTGAACAGTTTGAGAGAACTTAAAATGTGATGTTTCAACATTTTTTTTATTATTTTATCAGGCTCGTGTGCTGTGCCATGTCGGTGCGCGTTAAAGAACCCCAGGTGGTCGAAATTTCTGGAGCCCTTCCCTACGGCGTCCCTCATAGACTGAGTCGCTTTGGGACGTTAAACCCCATAAACCTAAACCATTTTTTTTATCTCTTCCCATACACGAAGCAACACTACAGCAATTTTCAAACAATGACTGTTTTTTGTTAACCAGTGTAAGTCATCCCGCTTCTGCTAATCAAGCCCGTAAACGAGCAGAAGAGACAGAAGAGATGCCTGAGGCACCGTTTCAGGTCAGCGACCGATTATAACTACCAAAGCTGGCCGCCGATGAACGACTTTACTTTGTGTTCTGCTGCCGTACGCTTGGAAGCGGCGGCACTTTATTTCAATCGGGAGCATAAAAACGCCTCGAAAACAGGACCTCCAGCCTTCTGCGAGGCCCTAAAACGTGAATGCACAGCGTCATGCGCCGTTCATCGCCCGTCTATCGTCGTAAAGTTCACGTGTGTTGTGAACACACGGTTGTGTCTGTACAGCAGACGATTTATTTACATTGTTGAAAACAGCGCGCAAGAACGAGACAGAAAGGGAGAAGGTATTGCCGTCTCTTTGCCGTCTGTCGCTTCGTTCATGCTCTTCACAACAAAATGTGTGTCGACGTCTGGTGCAAGCTGCCACCCTAGTTTCTGATATACATTGATTCCAGGAGATTAGATCCTCCCTATTTTTCATGACTCCCCGAACATGGACCCGGTTTTCATTTCTCCCGTTTCTACGATATGCTTTTACCATTGAACTCTGCAATACACACGTACGCGCCATTCAGGAAAGTGGCTTTTTTGCTAGTGATCCATAAAATACGAGCATGCTCTCGAGCAAACTCATAATATCGGACGAGATAAGGTTGTTTTGTCATTTGTTTCATTTTTTGTATTCTTTAAGCATGAAATATCAAGAGTAAACAACACTCTAAACGAACTCTAGCAAAGTCTACAGAATGTCTAAAGCTGTGCAGCGCCCAGCAGTTAATGCAGAAGGGCCGCTCCAACACATATGAAGCCTACCGCCGAAAGAAAATGAAACAAAAATACTGTGCATCGCTCTTCAAGACGTGTTCTGGAGCATCGACCTCTTGAATCTGACACCGGCGTTCGGCCAACACACTAACGTATTTCGTTCTATTCGGTTTTTATAGCACAGTATTTGTTGCGCCAAGAAGAGGAACGGACAAATGGCAAGGGCTTGAAGTAGCAGATGCCGCTATCAACGCAACGGGTCGATAGCACGACGCCAACGAATGACAGGGGGTGATCGAAACGCAAGGTAATCCCCGTTGTAATTCACAGGTATATCCTACCAGGTACTATTTCTTTGAACTAGTTAGGCTACAACTTTTCTTTTCGGTAGTGACCTAGACATTTATTGCATCCTTATTATGCTTCGTACCACCGACTATGACCCACTTCATCATTGTGTTTTGTTGCTTATGCTGCTGGTGTTTTTGATGGTCGTGTTGTCGGTGATAGTGGTGGTGCTAGTGGTGGTGGAGATGTTGGTGATGGTGGTGGTGTTGTTGTCTGTGGCGGTGATGGTCTTGTTGATGATAACTTATCACTGCTGACAATATGAACAATGGCTGGAGAAACTTAATAATATTAAACTTAATAAGTTCTGTTGTGTCTCCTGTTCAATTGAAAAAGCAAGTTAAAGCAATATTTTTATCTGAGCAGGAGGTGCATGGGTTAAACTCCTGAGACAACTCTTGGCACTATTAATCTGTATTATGTTGTACTACCATCGTGCACTATAGATCATATTCCATTACTTTACGCTAGATTGCATTTCACATTATCAATTTTTGTTTGGTGAAACATTTTTGTTTACTGATAAACTTGATGCAGTACATAAGAAAATGTTTTTGTATTATTACAGTTCAAATAAGTTATTTTCCTTTTCTAAGACGGTGTGTATCTGTATCTTTCTGTATTCTGTTTTGATGTGTTTTACTTTGGTCTGCTTATGATGTGTAATCATATGTACACTTGTGATGCTTGTGCCGTCAGGGGGGCATAGCCTAGTCAGGCCCCATCAGGGTCTTTTGCTATTGCCTCCTGAGCCAATTTGTACCAAATTGTCTCAAATAAAAAAGAAAGAAAGGGGTGAGGAGAGGGTGTGGTTAAGGAGGGGGGGGGGGGGGGGCTGACGGAAACTAGAATCATAAATTGCTGCAACGGTGCAAGATGTAAGATTCTTTTGCAAACCAAAAGTACTGTTACCCTGGCCGAAGTGTGCGTGTACAAGCTGGAATTAGCCTCCAAGCTTGACAACCAGTAGTTATCTTCTCCATACACCTGGGCGCGGGACTTCTGACAGCCGAATTGTGTTGCAAGAGAAAAATATATATAAAGAAAGTACCTGTCAAGATTTTAAAAACTAAAAAAGCAACGCTTGTTCATCGAAACACACTTGTTTCTTCTAACGAAGAAATTGACACACTTGAGAAGTTGAGGAGAGGAATTTCCCCGAACGTCGAGGTGCCGTAAACGAACCGCGCCTCTCTACCACCTGGCCCGCAAACTCCACACACACACTGTTCCTCTCTCTTGTTTTCCCCCCTCACGCTTCCCGATCTTTCAACCGGCGGCCTTCCGGCGTCGAACGCGCCCTTCGGGGTCCTTGTTCCTCGGCTTCGCTCCAAAGTTTTTCAGCTACTGCCGGAACATGCCAGCAAGCAAAACAACAGCAACAGAACTAGCACGTGGAAGCCCCGCCGTTCGTGCCCCGACCGTTTAACGATCGCTGAATAAGTGACAGCGCACGTCTTGAACTCACTCCAAAACGCAGTGAAACAAAGGCGGCAGGGCAGTAAGTGGTGAAAGAGTTACGACGGGCGGCGGCACTTTTTTTTCCAGACAGAAAAATCCAAACAGCTGAAAGGAAAAGTTGAAAAAGCGAAGAAAATTTCAAAACGGACTTGCTTGTTCCGGACAAAAAGAATGGAAGGAAACAAAACATGCGGCAAAAAGTATCACATAAACGGAAGTAGTTCAAGAAGCTAGTAATCTGTACGCAATCAGAACGAAAAGCATAGAGAAACACAAACAACGGAACTCGCAAAAGCAGATAACAAGCGCTGGAGAGCGGTGAGAGAAAGCAATGGGAATTCAGTGAAGAAAAACCCAGAAACATGGCGGCCGAAAAAAATATGTGAAGGAGTATGAAGAACAAGTAAAAGTAAAACTACGCGCAGACTGCTGCGCAAAATGTAGACAAGCTATAGCCGCCCTTCGTCCCTGGTTTCGGCTTTCCCTCTTCCCCATTTTTCACTCCCTACAGGCGTTGCCTCACGTGGGTTTCCTTCGAGAATGAGACCGTTGTTGCGCGTCTCTTTACCAAGGGTCTCCAAAGATCCCAAGCTACTTTACTGTACCGCATACGCACGGACGGTACTCGTACTCCTCCGTTGATGTATAAGACTGGCCCGGGATAGTTTCCATTATGTTAAATGTGTGGTGTGTGCGGTGATATAGGACATTACTTAATCTTCTTTACTCTGTACAACGCACAAAGGTGCATGTGATTCAGTTCTCTCAAGAAGGCAGGACTCCCTCACATCTCCCTTCAAGGCATTGTTTTCCCGCGCGGGAACCGATTTTGTTGAAAGGAGGCTTCACGCCTTCTTTTAAAGTACTTACTGAACACGGACCTAGTCTCCACATGGTGACAGCAAGAATGACTGTTATTTGTGTTTGTGACTTCGGTGCAGGATTATGTGATTTAGTAATTGTAGGTGTCGCTAAGGTGGAGCAACTGCCGCAGAAACCGCCAGGCTAACCCTACCTGTAGTTTAAAGCATCTCAACTCAACTCGCAACCGCCGTCATCCTTCATTTCGCTTGTTTGACACCTTCAGAAGCATACATTATAAACTATGCAATGACACAAGACTAACAAAATGACATAAGCACTCGTGCCCCCAGAAATAGGGGTTGTGGATTTTTCCGTGTGTCTATACGAAAAAAAGCAAAACATATGCAACATTCATAACATGTGGTTGTATTACATGATTAGCCGATATTAACACACATTCACTGAGAAACCACATGGCACCGCGGAAGAACAGTAGATGGTTTGGTTTATCGATTTTAAAAACCCATAACTAGCTCAGGCTATGAGGCACGCGGTAGTGGAGGGCTCCGGAAAATTTCGCCCACCTGTGGTTTGTAACGTGCACTGACATCGCAGAGTACACGGGCCTCTAGCTGCTAGTTTCGCCTCCATTGAAACGAGACCGCAGCGGCCGGTATAGAAACAGCGTCTTTCGGGTCAGCATCCGAGAACCGTAACCATTGAGCCCCCACGCGCGGCTTGGAAGAAAGTAGAGGATAATAATAAAGTGGACGGCAGTTATAACCGGGCATAGATAACCTCATTAATCTGGTCGTCTTCTTTTGAAAACCTCTCTACAATAAAGGCAATAAAGAAATGAAAAGACAAAACCTGTATAAACAACGAAACGCATAGCGAATGATTCGTGACGAAAGTTATGCTGCAGACAGCAAGGGACCACAAATGATTACAACGCGAAATAAATCAGTAGAGAACAAGAGAAAAGTCGGCAAATAGGAGTCCGTCAAATTCACAACGGGATAAAGCGAAGCGAGTCGTAACTGTTTCTAGAACGTGCATGCGGACCGTAGCGAACGCTATCACATTCCGCCAGCGACGCAACAACGCGAGGCACACGCAACACAAGGCGTCGAAAAGAGAAGGAAGCAGCTTATCAGGAGAAAGAAGAGTAAATAGAAACAAAGAGCAGAGGGCGTCTAAGGCTAGCAGGTTAGAGTCACGCACAAAAAGGAAAGAAGAAAGAAAAAAAATGCCAACAAAGAAGCAAAAGTGCGTCCTGCCTCCCCTTCAAGGCTGCCTCGCTTCGATATCGCAGGAAGAACCGCCTCGAACGGAGGGGAAAGGAATAAGAGGGAGGAAGAGAAATGAAAAAAATAGAGAAAGGCTACAGTATCCCACGTACACTTCTGGCAACCTCCAGACAAGGCCTCACAGTAAAGCCAGCCTATCTCCTCTTTCCCTCCTTCGTTCCGCGCGAAGTTCGTAGAGGTCGGGACCTCTACGAGATTACGTACTTCGAGCGTGTGACGAAAGAACGAAGAAAATAATAGAAGGAAGGAAAAAACAAAAGGAGTATCGGCGGCTCGGATGTGTGTGATGTCTGCGGGACCGTTCTGCGCTGCACGAGAGGGCTCAACGTTCGAACGCGAGCAACAGAGTGGTAAAGGTGGAACGAAAAAGATTCGCAACCTTCGGAACGCACGAAAATACAGAAATTACAAAATCAATCAATTGAACAGAACAACCTCTTATCTCTGTTAACCCCCCCCCCCCACCCCCCCCACCCCCCCCCCCCCCCCCCCCCACCCCCGCCCTCCCAATCTCCTTTCCTCCAAAGAAGGTTCGACAGAGTTTCTAACAGAACAGAAAAGAGAGAAGGATAATCACTTTAGGAGACCGTCAAACACCGTCTGGCAAGACTAGTACCGGACGACTTACGAAGGCGACGCTAACTCTCGACTAACAACACAACTCCCGCCTATCTGGCTCTCTGGCTTCGTCTTATCTGAATGGCTTGGCTTGGATGCGCGCGATGATTCGCCTTCTCTGCTCGCACGCAAGCGTCCTGAACGGCGCTGCCGATGCAGAGACGCGATGCAGAGACAGTGCGTTAACGGCCAGATGTAGTGCGGATATAGCTGCAAAATAAGACAAACACAACAAACAAGAGAACGGAGCGAAGAACGGGAGGTCGCACGGCCGCGTAAAGCGAAGCCGTTGTAGGTCGCGCTTCAACTCTCCCAGCAGAAGCCGAGTGGAGAGGGCGAAAGCTTCGCGAGAGCGTGTCTGGCGTTGTTTTGGAACGTTTCCATTGAGGGCTGTGGGCGTGTCTATGCACGTGGATGTCGAGCAGCAGGGAACCGCAGAGAGTAGAAGAAAATAAAGAAACGAGGCAGATTTGCAACGCGGGAACAAACGGTGCATCGACGGTACGGACTGCGAATAGAAAATCCTGCTATGCATCTGGCATGGAAAGATGTGCCGGATGTGTTGAGAAAGTGACAAGGCCTGTATATAAAGTGAAAAGCGAGAATTTTAACGAAGCCCTTTTAGAACAGTTTTTCTCTCCTGAAGAATAGTATAAAATCCCTTTAACGCACTCACTGTCGACAACTATACGGCCTCATTTCGAAAACAACTACACCCAGGTACCGCCGTAAAAAATGCTTTGAATTGTGTTTATTTTTGCAGCGGTATCTTTATCGAAATTTCAGCAGTGAGTGATTACGAGTGAGTGAGTGAGTGATTACGAGTGAGTGAGTGAGTGATTACGAGTGAGTGAGTGAGTGATTACGAGTGAGTGAGTGAGTGATTACGAGTGAGTGAGTGAGTGATTACGAGTGAGTGAGTGAGTGATTACGAGTGAGTGAGTGAGTGATTACGAGTGAGTGAGTGAGTGATTACGAGTGAGTGAGTGAGTGATTACGAGTGAGTGAGTGAGTGATTACGAGTGAGTGAGTGAGTGATTACGAGTGAGTGAGTGAGTGATTACGAGTGAGTGAGTGAGTGATTACGAGTGAGTGAGTGAGTGATTACGAGTGAGTGAGTGAGTGATTACGAGTGAGTGAGTGAGTGATTACGAGTGAGTGAGTGAGTGATTACGAGTGAGTGAGTGAGTGATTACGAGTGAGTGAGTGAGTGATTACGAGTGAGTGAGTGAGTGATTACGAGTGAGTGAGTGAGTGATTACGAGTGAGTGAGTGAGTGATTACGAGTGAGTGAGTGAGTGATTACGAGTGAGTGAGTGAGTGATTACGAGTGAGTGAGTGAGTGAGTGATTACGAGTGAGTGAGTGAGTGAGTGATTACGAGTGAGTGAGTGAGTGAGTGATTACGAGTGAGTGAGTGAGTGAGTGATTACGAGTGAGTGAGTGAGTGAGTGATTACGAGTGAGTGAGTGAGTGAGTGATTACGAGTGAGTGAGTGAGTGAGTGATTACGAGTGAGTGAGTGATTACGAGTGAGTGAGTGATTACGAGTGAGTGAGTGAGTGAGTGAGTGAGTGAGTGAGTGAGTGAGTGAGTGAGTGAGTGAGTGAGTGAGTGAGTGAGTGAGTGAGTGAGTGAGTGAGTGAGTGAGTGAGTGAGTGAGTGAGTGAGTGAGTGAGTGAGTGAGTGAGTGAGTGAGTGAGTGAGTGAGTGAGTGAGTGAGTGAGTGAGTGAGTGAGTGAGTGAGTGAGTGAGTGAGTGAGTGAGTGAGTGAGTGAGTGAGTGAGTGAGTGAGTGAGTGAGTGAGTGAGTGAGTGAGTGAGTGAGTGAGTGAGTGAGTGAGTGAGTGAGTGAGTGAGTGAGTGAGTGAGTGAGTGAGTGAGTGAGTGAGTGAGTGAGTGAGTGAGTGAGTGAGTGAGTGAGTGAGTGAGTGAGTGAGTGAGTGAGTGAGTGAGTGAGTGAGTGAGTGAGTGAGTGAGTGAGTGAGTGAGTGAGTGAGTGAGTGAGTGAGTGAGTGAGTGAGTGAGTGAGTGAGTGAGTGAGTGAGTGAGTGAGTGAGTGAGTGAGTGAGTGAGTGAGTGAGTGAGTGAGTGAGTGAGTGAGTGAGTGAGTGAGTGAGTGAGTGAGTGAGTGAGTGAGTGAGTGAGTGAGTGAGTGAGTGAGTGAGTGAGTGAGTGAGTGAGTGAGTGAGTGAGTGAGTGAGTGAGTGAGTGAGTGAGTGAGTGAGTGAGTGAGTGAGTGAGTGAGTGAGTCAGTCAGTCAGTCAGTCAGTCAGTCAGTCAGTCAGTCAGTCAGTCAGTCAGTCAGTCAGTCAGTCAGTCAGTCAGTCAGTCAGTCAGTCAGTCAGTCAGTCAGTCAGTCAGTCAGTCAGTCAGTCAGTCAGTCAGTCAGTCAGTCAGTCAGTCAGTCAGTCAGTCAGTCAGTCAGTCAGTCAGTCAGTCAGTCAGTCAGTCAGTCAGTCAGTCAGTCAGTCAGTCAGTCAGTCAGTCAGTCAGTCAGTCAGTCAGTCAGTCAGTCAGTCAGTCAGTCAGTCAGTCAGTCAGTCAGTCAGTCAGTCAGTCAGTCAGTCAGTCAGTCAGTCAGTCAGTCAGTCAGTCAGTCAGTCAGTCAGTCAGTCAGTCAGTCAGTCAGTCAGTCAGTCAGTCAGTCAGTCAGTCAGTCAGTCAGTCAGTCAGTCAGTCAGTCAGTCAGTCAGTCAGTCAGTCAGTCAGTCAGTCAGTCAGTCAGTCAGTCAGTCAGTCAGTCAGTCAGTCAGTCAGTCAGTCAGTCAGTCAGTCAGTGAGTGAGTGAGTGAGTGAGTGAGTGAGTGAGTGAGTGAGTGAGTGAGTGAGTGAGTGAGTGAGTGAGTGAGTGAGTGAGTCAGTGAGTGAGTGAGTGAGTGAGTGAGTGAGTGAGTGAGCGAGCGAGCGAGCGAGTGAGTGAGCGAGAGAGCCAGCGAGCGAGTGCGCGCGCGCGCGCGTGTATGTGTGTGTGTACACCAATATAATGCAAAAAGTACGAACTAAACATACAGTTTCAAGCAGATAAATACTTAGGGCGCGAAATATTAATAGCAGAAAGTATGCAATGATAAATACAAAATTCAAAGGTAGAAAATAGAAAACGAACATACAGTTTGAAGCTACGAAAACGAAACGTGACATCTGATTCATGGGTAAATAGGTGGCACGCGAAGAAAATAGTGTCAGGTTTGGACATTTTGGTTGTAAAGCCATATCGTTCTGCTCGTTTTATCAGCGGTGAATGGAGAACACCACATAACGAAAGGTCTGTCTCACTACTGGCTGACATGCGAACCACGGAGCCCACAGCGAATGACATTCTAATCTCCTTCTCACATACTCAATATATGCAGCGATAAACATGCCACACTGCTCGGTAAAGAAAGCTCGCAAAATAGAGACTGTGATAAGGAGGCGAAAATTGGATAAGCAGAGATACGTCAGATGTGATCTACTATGCTTGTGTGCTTGTGCGTGTTTCTGATTTAGGGATTATTGTTTCTTTAAATCATTTTTTCCGCAGTTAATATACCCTCTTGTGATCCAATCTCATTTTTCTTTATTATTCGAAGAACCGTAGCTATATTATTCCAGCAGACAGAGAGGCTTGAGGAGACGCGCCTCAGCAGTCGGGAAGAGCGGACGTGTCTCACGTCGGCTCCGCCGAATTTTATGATCCTTTCCCGAAGCATTTGCCGAAGCGCTGCGACACCATCTGGCTACACTTCCAGAACAACGAGGAGACCACCCACCCTTGTTCAGGTGGGACCGTTTTCTCAAATCCTTCGAGAATTTGAAGACCAAGCGGATCGCGCGAGTTGCTAAGCCTAACAGTTAGGCCACGACTCAGCTGCCCGCCGCGGCTCCGCGGGCAAATTCTGCCGCAAACCATGACGACCCTGATGGGATACGACCCGGAGGGGATGCAGATTGTCACCATGCCGCAGGCGAAAACCCCAGTTTTCGACAAGGTTACGGAGGCGATTATCCAACGCAAGATAGAAGAGTGGGAACGCGCATCAGCCCGTGACAACCACTCGGCACGGCAAAAAGGTCGAACGCCAGATGGACGCGTCACCGCGGCAGGGGATACGCCGCTGCAGCAGACGCCCCGCACGCAAGTCAAGCGTTGGAAGCCTCCTCCGCAGCCGCGTCTGGACAAGCAAGATGCAGTGATCATAATCAAACCTAAAGGAACGCTGGATCTCAGCAAATTCAGGGGAAGCAACGCGGTCGGAAACGCCTTGCACATTGCTGCTGGCGTCGACAAGGGCTCAGCCGAGCTCAGCGTTTGGCCCATATGGGAACAGAACATCATCGTCGTCGGGGTGCGAGACGCCCAAATAATCAGAAAGATCCTGGCAATTCACGAAATTCAGCTTGGGGACAAGGCACAGGCAGTGTACGCCTACCTCCGCCCCTCCGACGACACTTGCAAAGGAGTAATACAAGTGGACCCGAGGGTTTCCAACGAAGACATCACGAACGCGCTTCGCTCCCCGGACGCACCAGTGGTGAGCGTGAGAAAATTAGGTTCCTCCAACGTGGCGGCCATCACGTTTGAAGGAAGAAAGGTTCCGTTTCACGTCTTCTACTACGGTGAAGCGGTTCCAGTACGCCTATACAAGAAAACAACGCCAGCCTGCGCACTGTGCGGGAAACTTGGACACCGGGCGGATGTTTGCCCTTGCCCTTCGAAGTCAAGATGTCCGCAGTGCGGTCAGCAAGATGTTCCAGAATCCCACGACTGCCAACCCAAGTGCACGGTCTGCGAAGGTCCACATCCCATGGGGTCGAATCAGTGCAAGTACAAGTACCGAACATCACAAAAAACCAAGCCCAAGACAGGAGAATTCAACCACCGGTCAAGATCCAGGCTTCGAAACCGGTCCGGCAGCAGAGGTCCATCGAGCAGCGGGGACCGACTGACCCACCAGGACCAGTCCAGCAACAACTCAGCACCACCCGGCTCACGCTCTTCAAGCAATGGACCTGGGACTACCGATAATGTGTCGCACAACAACGGCAGTCGTCCAGCCGAGAAGACAACAGGACCCCATAACAAGGAGCAGCGCAACGGCAGCAAGGTGAGCTGGGCAGATGTAGCTGCCTCCTCCCCCGAAGCGTTGGCTTACAAACGACTTAAAGCAGAGATTGAACAACTAAAATCAGAAAATAGCACATTGAAACAGCAGTTAGTCATCGCAGTCAATCCAAACAACACATTACCTCCATCGACGCAACAGGCATGTCCGATGGAAGAAGATAGGGCAGAGCTACACCCTCCGTCTCCACACCAGTTAGATGCTAGCACCCCCGAGAGGCAAGCAACTACACCAGACGCACCCCACCAGGCACCAACTCCGCAGGCACCACCATCGCAGGCACTAAAGCAGCAATATACAGAGCACCCCCAAACCCAGGAACGCATCACTCGCTTGGAAAAAACAATTCAAGACCTCATTGAAAATAAATTACAAATTATGATCGAGACGACAATCAAAAGTATGTTCGAATCAGTTATTAAACCCATGATGGAAAACCTCGAACCAGTTTTAATAAGGATGCAATCGCAGGAGATCAGAATTGACCGCAAACTTCAGGAATTATCAGATGGTTCTCACAACAGAGGCACAAAGCTGCAGGGTAAAATGGGAACTCGTCGTCTGCCAAGCACTCAGCCAGATCTACAACCTGAGGGCGCACCACATGATGAGGCACAAGTTTCTAGTGTTCAGCATGGCTCCACAACGTAGACATAAACTTACTATCCTACAGTGGAACTGCAGGGGACTAAAACGGAAGACGGAAACATTACAGCAATACATAGACTGTCATCCCGATACGCCGCAAATAATAGCCCTGCAAGAAGTGAATATGGAGGCTAAGATCAGAGGATACTCAACACATCAAACAAATCCCTCGACATGCATCTTGGTCCACAAATCATGCACGGCAATAACTGTAGACCTTAATCTAGACAGCGACATTGAATATACCTTCATAAAAATACTGCCACAGCACAGAAACAGCAAGGGCACCTATATACTCAATATATATAGTCGCCCCAAACAGAACCGCGTAGCCTTCGACGTGATCTTTCTTAAAGCCCTAAGAGAAGCCCAAAAAGCTCCCCTAGCTATAGTTGGCGACTTTAATGCTTCTAGCCCCCTATGGGGATACCCCAGGGAAGACACGAAAGGCAGAAAACTAGCATCCGCCATCGCTGACATGGCCCTGACCCTACTCACGGACCCGCAGCACCCGACGCGAGTCGGCACCAGCGTAACGCGGGATACTTCTCCCGACCTCACGCTCGTCCGCAATGCCCGCAACTATGAGTGGCTCAATACAGGAGAGACCCTAGGCAGCGATCACTACGTGCTGCAGACCATCTTTGAAAGCAACAAGCACAGCAAACCACGAGGGCAAGCCAGAATTACAGACTGGGAGACATTCAGAAAGGACACCAAACTAACCACATCCGAACAAATAACCAGCTACGAAGATTGGGCGGCTTCCATTCTCGACCTTAAAGAAAAGCTCACAAAGTCTCTTGCCACCACGGAGGACCACCCAGCTGTTGACAACCACCTCCTACACCTTTGGGAAGCAAGACGTAGTCTTATAAAACGGTGGAAAAAACAAAGACACAATCGGAAACTAAGACTTCGAATAGCCAAGCTTACTATTCAAGCAGACCAATACGCATGGGACCTCGCTCGCACCAATTGGCTAACGAAGTGCGAATCCCTCAAAGGCCGCCTAGACACCAAGGCTACATGGAACCTTCTGCGATGCCTAATTGACCCTCCGAAAGCGAAGAGTGAACAACACAGAAATTTGCATCGAGCCCTACACAGCTTTCAAGGCACGGATCATGAACTCGTGGATGAACTCAAGCGTCGCTATATCTGCACCGCGCGAGACCCACAACCCTACAATAAGGAGTACCGTGGGGAACCGAACGAAGACCTAGACAGAGATTTCACTTCAGAGGAAATCATTGCAGCACTAGCAGATATGCGCCGAGGCACAGCCCCGGGACAAGACAAAATTACTGTCGGACTTCTGGCCAACCTCGGCACGGAGGCTCTGCAGCAACTCACGGATTACATAAACGAATGTTGGCGTACCGGCACCATTCCACAAGCATGGAAAACAGCCAATGTACACTTTATTCCCAAACCCGGCAAGAAAATCAGCATTGAAAACCTGCGCCCCATATCCCTCACGTCGTGTGCAGGCAAACTCATGGAAAAGGCAGTCCACACCCGTCTCTCCAATTATCTTGAGGACAATGAGCTACTGCCACACACGATGTTTGGATTTCGGGCACACTTGTCCACCCATGATGTGCTTCTGCAAATCAAACGTGAAGTCATTGATCCCGCACGCACAAACAGTAACCGAGCGCTTCTAACACTTGACCTCAAGGGAGCGTTTGACAATGTCAAACACTCCACAATCCTCAACAACCTCCACAGCATGAACTGCGGACAGCGAGCCTACTCGTACATCTGCGATTTCCTTACGGACAGAACCGTCAGCATCAGCACCGGCTCAAAACACACAACGCAAGTGAAGATGGGCACGAGAGGCACTCCGCAAGGGGCAGTACTATCCCCACTTCTCTTCAACATTGCACTCCTAAATCTCCCACCTCTTCTCAATCAGGTACAGGGCATACGCCACGCCCTGTACGCTGATGATATAACCATCTGGACAACCACGGGAAGTATGGGAATGATTGAAGAACAACTACAAACCGCGGCGACAACAGTTCAAAATTATGCCCGGGCGTGTGGACTAACGTGCTCACCCGAAAAATCCGAACTGATAGTCTTCCGTCAACGCAAGAATCAAGACACCATCAATATCCGCGTAGACAACTCACCCATCAAGGAAGTTCAGACCATGAAGATACTGGGTCTGTACATAAATAACAACGGCAACAACCTTCTTGCCCTCCAGAAACTACGGCTCGTGAGCGAGCAAGTCGCCAGGATGATCGCCAGGATAACGACGCGCAAATCGGGGATGCGAGAAGACGATACTCTGCGACTGGTGCAGGCTTTCGTTGTAAGCCGCGTCGTCTACGTAGCGCCCTACCTCCGTCTTAAGAAGCGTGACATCAAAAACCTCGACATCATAATCAGAACTGCCTACAAGAAGGCCCTGGGACTCCCTCTTGCGACATCGACGGACCGGCTCTTGCGACTGGGTGTGCACAACACGATCGATGAGCTGATAGAGGCACACCTTACGGCGCAGGTGGTACGGCTCTCCACAACTCGAACTGGCCGACAAGTCCTGAGTGATTTAAACATCAATTGCCCCCGACAGCTAGACACCAAAACCGACATCCCAGCCTCATGGAGAGGACAACTCAAGGCAGCTCCACTACCCAGGAATATGCACCCTGATTTTCACCAGTCAAGACGACAAGCACGAGCCGAAGCCATGAAAAGACACTACGGCGGGCGCGAGGGCGTGTTCTATGTCGATGCTGCGGGTCCTGAGCAGGGAATGACGGCCGTCGCGGTAGTGCACCAAAATACAACAGTCGACGGACTAGTACTGGCTAGCCAGGACATACTGGCTGCGGAAGAAGTGGCGATTGCTCTAGCTGCAACACACACTAGCTCAATATACATTCTCACAGATTCACAGACAGCGTATCGCAATTACCTCAGGGGCAGGGTCGCACCGCTAGCAGCTAAAATCCTGCAAGATAGCTACATCCGTGGCTACCAACCCACACACAAACACTTAATATGGGTACCAGGTCACCAGGGCATCCCAGGGAACGAGAGCGCACATGCCTCAGCCCGAGCATTTCTCCCCCGGGCACCCAGTGCGGATGCCGTGGAACCTCCTACCCCACTACTAACTTACAATGACATACTTCAGCACTTAAGATTATCCCGTCGGGTCTACCCTCCGCCGGCTAAGACACTAGATAAAGGGGAGGAACAACACCTCCGAAAGCTACAAACCAACACTTACAACAACCCACGAAGACTGCATGCCATAGACCCGGAGTCATTTGACTCACAATGCAAATTCTGCGGGGAGAAGGCGGACCTGTACCATATGGTATGGGCCTGCCAACGAAATCAGGCGATCACTGTTAATAACCAGCCAACGCAGGAGGGGTGGGAGGCAGCTCTGTCCAGCTCGGACGGAAAGAGTCAAAAGCAACTCATCGAAAGAGCCCGGACAGCAGCCTACGCCAATGGGGTTCCGGACTGAGAGCTCCAACCACGGCTACAACCTCCTAAACCATTTCATTAAAATATTTTCACCACCACCAGAGAGGCTTGACACGACCTGACGCGTTCTCGGTACGTGGCTTGCATGGACTCAGCCAGCGTTCAAGTTTCCGGTAACTTTCACCGACGCTCTTATAGACACCATCCGCTACGGATGCTCTGCCTTAGGCCGACGACCGCTTTGTGGGACGTTTCCCGTGAATACACGCGTTGGTGGAGAACACGAGCCGAAGAAGTGTACACGTGGAGCATTATTCATCGTAGGGACCTTCGTTGCAGGGTTGTTATACGTGCGGGTTTTTTTTTTTTTCATCCTCTTTTTTCTCCAGCTTTTCTGAAAGAAATTCAATTTACAGCTTTCGGACGGATCAGTATCGGGAGCCTCCACCTGTTACGTTTTGTTTTTAATTTCTAGATTCACTGGTGAAAGCTGGCTGCTTCAGCAGCGAAGCTGCAGTTGTAGAAAGCAGAATATTTGTACACTTTTGCCCGACCCCTCTACCCTGCGGAGTACAGAATTTTTTAGACAGTGTTAGCGTACTTCTACAGGCAACTGAGTCGGGAATGCGCAATGTTAGGTTTCATTGCGTAACAACTAATTCCTCGCTCCACCAGCAATGACAGGTGGCTCGCTAAAACGCAACCACCGCTGTGACATGCGCGATCCAGGGTGCTCTTGTCGAGCAACGTTTCGCAACGAGTTCATTTAACTGCCTCTGCCATATGACGCCATAAAGTCACGTGACCTATGTGTCCCGACAGCCACGAAGGTTGCTTTTCTGGTAATTTTCCGCTCACGCTGCCGCCGACGACGAAACACGGTTTCACGCTGAATGGGAACCTGAACGCTACAGCGTTAAAACAAATATATGAATTGGTAGTGTTTTATAATGAACAAAATTATGAGCAATAACGAGCAAGTAATAATAATGAACAAAAAAGGGCGATTTTACGCCCGCACAAAATGAGCTCTTCACAAAATGAGCTCTTATAGTGAATATTTTTTTTTAATGTAAGCCCAAAAAATACCCCGAATTACATAAAACCTTGGTGAATAACACAATTTGTACCCGATTATATGCTAAAAATATAACGCCGCGTTTTTCAGCTCTCAATTTCAGAAATATAAAACCCGCGAACGAATGACTCTAGGCTGAGGCATGACAGAAGCCAACAGCCACAGAAACCAAGGGGCACAGGGGATTTTTTTTAAGTTATTTATTTTGTGGTATTGATCAATTTAGAATATTACTGAATATGTTATCGTTTACAGATAACTGATTAGAAAAGCAGAAGAAAAAACAACCACCTGCCGCCGGTGGGATCCGAACCCACGACCTCCGAATTACGCGTCCGGTGCTCTACCTCTGAGCTACGGCGACGGCTGTCAATTCTTCTGCTTTGGGGGGTATTTATGTCTACAAGTAACCTAACCTTGAGAGTGTTCATTAGCGCCACCCACGTTCATAAGCGGCGTTAGTTAGTTAGTTAGTTAGTTTTCATGCAAACGGCCATAATTTCTTTCTCTGATACAACGGCTGACGTTCATTGTTTCAAACTATGTTCCACCGAGCGCTTGTTTTAGGTGCGAAATTGTCAGCGGGTACACAATAAAGTCCCATTCTTCAATTTTTCACGCTTTTCCACTGCTCTTTCTGTTCCAGGATGGAACTCTGTGCATGCGACGCGATGCAATTTTTGCTAGTACTGATACTAGCATAGGTCCCCGCAGCGCCATGCTAATGTTTCCCCAATTCGAATCTCAGTTCGATTATAAAGGAAAATTCAAAAGGGTAGAACGCTCGTCCGGACAGGTTCATCGATGAACGCGAAAGTTCGTGCAAGCGGGCTTCTTCTCTGAACGGACAAGTCTTGCGAGGAAGCACACTTGCGCCCAGCATCAAACATGTTTTACTGTCGTGGCAAGAGTAACACGCTTCGGTGTCCCAATTCTTTCGTCGGGCTCGTAAAAGGAAACAGAAAGAGTTTCTGGGCTTACGCGCAAACTCACAAGCAGCATTTATTTGCACAAGGAACAAAAACACCCTTTACTGTTTGCTGAGTAACGTTCGGGAACGCGTCAAGGGAGTCTGTTCCCCGAAGCGTGTAGTGTACTGTTCTCGCCGCGACTGTACGCTGCCTCGCCTTTGCCGCGAGACGCATCACGTTTCGTGCGCAAACGCCATCGCCTTGCCGCCGCGCCCGTGACACTTGATACTAAGCGGAGCCGACAGAGGGAATGCTATTTTTCTCTCTAGCTTTCGTTGAGCGAGAGATGAGCGTCACGAAACCCAATGCCGACCGGTGTGTTTTTGTGTGTAGTTTGTGCAGTTCGTGTGTGTGCTAAGTATGCACGCCGCTGTCTAAGCGGCTGTCGACGGCCCCACCACTACCGCGGCTGGCTGTCCGCAGCCGAACTGCGGCTAACCCTTTTGTTGGAGTCATCGTTCGTGTCTGGGCATGCGGAGGCCACCGCGCGCGCGCAAACGCACGTGAGTGTGTTGTCTATCCGTCCGGGGGACTTTGTTTGTGGGGTTGTGTGTTCTTGTGAGCCCACGTGCCAACTTTGGGTTCGTGTTGCAGCCGCCCCCGGACTGTTGTTCGCGGTTTCTTTAGTAAGGGTCGAATTCGCTAAACATTCCTCTCGTGACGGCGTCATGTGAGGGGCGGGCAGCATGATCACCTGCCAATCATGCTGGCTAATCATGAGAAACAAGCGCGGTGCAGTCATTAACTGTGTCTATGTCTGAAATTATGGGAGTCGCGTCCGATGTTTTTCAGACCACCAGCTGGACGGAGTGATGTTGTTTGAAAGTTTCTGTTTTATGATAAACTTAATGCGTTTACGTTGGTATAATGAGGCAAGGTTGAAGAGGTATAAAGGGTGTTTCACCTAAGACTACACAATTTTTAAAAATAGACTTTTTCAGTTAGAAGAGCGCTTTTTTCGGCATGGCATTGTCAGCGGTGTAGTAAATTAGGCTATTACGTGCTAACTAGCAAGCTGGTTGACTAATTTATATAATTAGCTTTTTAACTAACACGCCGTTACTGGGAGACGTGCAGCCCAACCGAAGTAATATCCATATCACTTTTTAGAATTTCGAAAACACAGTTACTCTCGGCACTGTAATCCAACAAAATTTGCCTATTTCAAGGAGATGCGTGCACTGGAGAGGTTGTTCTGCCTGCAAGCTCCTCGAAAGCGCATGTATTTTGGCGCGACGTAGATTTGCACGATGAGCGTAACGTAATCGTCGATCAACGGACGCCGCCGTAGCGCAAAGTCGCGAATTATTTCGAACACAGCTCAGTGCTTGTTTTCTTGTTTACAGTGGAAGTAACCTAAACCCAAATCCATATTTTAACTGTTTTTTTTTTGTCATATACCGGACCAAAAGGCAAGCGGACTTCAAATCGCAGACACCAACGACGTGCCCTTAGTTACACACAGCCCTAAGTTAAAACCACGCCGCCCCTTTAATGTCGCCTAATTAACTCCCTCCTCAGCGCTTATTTAAATGTCTGTCGCATGTACCCGCTCTCATCACTGCTGCAGAGCAACGCGACAAAGCAAAAAAAGAAAAAAAACTAGGCTAAGACCTCGGCGCAGAACCTTCGAGTCTCACGCGAACTTCCTTTCTCATCTCTGCTTACAGCGCCCTCTAGCGCTCGGTCTTGTGCACGCTGTTTGAGGTCGAATCCGGCAGCGTGGCAACCGCACGCTAATCGTTCGAGGCGCCGACCTAGGAAACATTTTCACTCACGGCCTCGTGGCGTCCTCCGACACATACGGGAGTGCAACAGAAGGGCGTTTGTGACCGGCCGCCAGTGTGCGAGCATTACACGTTGTGCCTCCGCTAGAAGTGCTGCCATACTAGCGATCACAGCCTTGTGCGAAGCCGATGCCATACTGGCGGTCACAGCCTTGTGAGCTGAAGAGTAACATTCCCTCAACCCCATCTGCCCTTCGCCCCTACCGCCCCATCCCCATTACTTTTTGTTGTTGTTGTTTCTTTTGGGCAATCGCCTTCTTTCATGGAGGGCGGAAAGCTCGGGAGAGGCCCTCGCTACCCGAGCTGCACGCCAAAAAGTGTACCGGAAGTCACGTGCTTTCGTAAGGACTACTGGGAGTCCTCGGCCGACGGCACAGCCAACGGTAACGCTGGATGCAGCGCTGTCGTCTGCTACGCTGTCAGCTGCGCATGCGCAAACGCGCCGAGACGGCGGCTAAGTAAAGGGGGGGGGGGGGGGGGGGGGGGGGAGCAGCTTCAAAAAAATGTTTGGTTTGGTTTATGGGGGTTTAACGTCCCAAAGCGACTCAGGCTATGAGAGACGCCGTAGTGGAGGGCGCCGGAAATTTCGACCACCTGGGATTTTTTAACGTGCACTGACATCGCACAGTACACGGGCCTCTAGAATTCCTCCTCCAAAGAAATTCAACTGCCGCGGCCGGGATCGAACCCGCGTCTTTCGGGTCAGCAGCCGAGCACCATAACCACTGAGCCACCGCGGCGGCTCAAAAAAATGTGACGTAACCGCCTCTCCCGAGTTCTTTCCTTTCTCCACGCCTTCTTTGGGCATTAATTTTGAGACAGCAACACTCTAGCTAATTAGCAGTGTTCACTCAATTTTTTTCTTGTTGGTAGGATATATGGTACAGTCTGAAAACGCGCCTGAAAGTATACGCATTCCAGAGCTCGACGCATCCGCAGCACCCTGGTTGTGTGTTGTAGAACGACCCTCACAACAGCTGTCAAAACAACATGACGCCAGAAAAATAAAAGCGCGCACCTTTCGGTCCACATTGCCTCTCTTTTTATTTTGTTTAGCCTTGAACTGTTTTCCACCATATGTATTTCTCGTTGCGCTATTTTTTTCCAAGTTCAAATTCACACTACCAGAAGCTAGCCATTTTTTCCCGTGACTACATATTGGTGCAGACCGAATATATAAGTAGAGCTAACCGCACTTCCGGCGACGTTCTTGACACCTTTCACTATAACAATCAGCCATCCCGGTTATAATCGCTTCAAACTCGCTAATTCAAGGTGTAATCTAGGCGTTAAAAGTAGAGTTAAGGCTCAGAGTATAGGTCAGCAAAATCAGTTCGAAGTACTGTTTTGTGTCAGTGTGCTGTGAGCAAGTTTACTGCGATTATCGCTCCAAAAAAAAAAAAAAAAACTGGATCGATGCATTTACGAGTTCCTGGTATGTTTTAAGCCTCTAAAACAGCTAGATTCAGCCTGCGCTCACAAGGCACTCTGTCCATTACCAGGAACGCACTCTTTGAAAATAAGTTTCTAAGCTGGAAGCCCTTTCAGCTCCAGCCTCTGAAAGCTCGGGCGAGCACCGTCCTGAAGGCGCATCGAAACCCAAGCCGAAAGTGAACTGGAACCTGAATGTTCAGAAAAGTAATCCGTCCAAATAGTGAAAAGCGAGAAAACTTTTCACATCTTAGCGCACCGGGCGGGATTCGAACTAACGCGGGTGCAAAAGATATCGGCTTCATTACATGACGTCTCAGACCACTCGGCGATCCTAGTTTTTATTTATTGCTTGACTTTGGCAAAAATTGCACCGAGATAACAATCACAATAAGACCGGGCACTGTATATACCGCGTAGCGTCTCGCGCTCTGTTTTAATTGGTTTAGGACTTGCTAGAAGCTACTCTAAATGGTAGCCGTTGTCGTCGTCACATTTGATCTTTTCGTTTAACGCTTCGAAATGCTCGGAGGCTGCAGTGCTGCCCAACAGCTGTGCAGTATAACCAAAATTCAGTCAAGAGATAGGCATACTCGCCAGAGTCGACAACGGCCGCTTAATGCAGCCGCACACAAAGGTGACGGCGCAACCAGCAGCCCAGGGTGGAGGCCGATAAGTGAGTGCTGCTGTGTTATTATACTATATGAGCCTTCCTGAAATGTGCTACGCCTTTACTACAACGCATTTCAAGCTAAGCCTAATTCGACAAAGCTATACAGTGCAGAGGGATGAATAGCTGGTCAAGTTGGTAATAATTCATTGTCGATGGAACATATAAAATCGTTTTCATTCTGTACCCCCCGCAATGAATATAATGGGCATTTTTTTCTATAAAAAATACTTTGGTCGAGCAACTATAGTAATCTGTGTTAGCACAAACCTCGTAGTCGACACCTGACTGTTTACATATGAAGCGTCCAGAACAGCCGAGATGTAAGCGTTCCTAAAACCAGAGCTTGGGAGTCAATTTGCTATGGTTTCGACCTCCGCTCCTCGGTAGAGCTCGTTGCAAGCTGCTTCTAATGGGTCAACATTATGTACAGCGCGAAAAACTAAGACAGGGGAAGAAACACGCAAACAAACAAGCGCTAATGGGCAAGAGGCTTGATTTTGAATTAAATAGAAAGGACGCTGAAAGCGCTCACACGGCTGCTGCGATGGCAGAACAAGATATACAGCTTCGTAAATCTCTATCCCGGCGCTAACACTTCTGCACTACAGCCCGGTCACTTGCGATTATCACCGTCTCTGCTGAGAGGTATTTCCGTCATACGATCTTTATGGCACTTTCGCTATTGCGCGAAGTTCGAATTAAACGCAAGGAAACAATTCGCCGGAGTGGCGCTCTAAGCTAAGGAGGCCTACTGCAAAGCACGATATCGCGACGCCGATTTCGAGAAATGCAAAAACGCTCATGTTCTATGCGATGTTTCTTGCACGTTACGGAACGCAAGGTATGCAAGAAACTAATCCGGAGCCATCCGCTACAGCCTGTCTCACACCAACAGCGCTGCTTCGAGGCGTTAAACTCCACAAGCTGCACACGTAGGCAGGCGAAACAAGTACACAGGAACGTAAAGAAACCACGAAGGGCCGCATGTCTTTTTTTTTTAATACAAATTACCAACAAACAGTTAGCAGGCGAATAGAGAATTCATCCGCGTTGTATTAGGAAATCTGTTGGCACTTAATGCAGATCAGTATTGCATTCGCACTCGCTTCCAACTAAAATACCGATGGACTATCTAAGGCCCTCACTTCCAGCGCTGTGTAATAGCAGTATTAGTGTATTTACCTCGTTCTCAGCGCAGGGTTCACGAAAGTCGATGTAGCGATCTGCAAGTCGACTAAAGACTCCAACACTTGCACTATAGTCGACGCACAGTGACGTTTTGTTGCGCCTTCTCTGTGGAGGACTCCCAGTATCAAAGAGAGTCGATTCCCTGCGGGTGCCACTGCGAGGGTGTTTCCAGCCAGGATGCTATTCAACAGCAGTCGCACTCTGTACACAGCTGTGCAAAAAGCCCTTTGTCTTTTTTTCTTTGCTTTGTTTTCAGGGTCGGTGGAGAAGCAAGGACCGACAAATACTGCACCCTGTTTGCCTCAAAACCGAGAAAAAAAAATTAAATGCAGAGAGAGTTGTAGGAAGGCTAGCAGGTGTGCCTACGCTGCCGTGAGCTTCGAACTTTCGAACACGTCTCCCTTTCTTTCTCTCCCTGCCTGGGTGGTTGGCGTTGCAACTGAAAGCGCCAACTACGCATGGGAGGAAACGAGACAGACTTTCAAAGCACTCGGCTCCAGCCGCACAGCCGAGCGCTGCGGCAGAAATTAAGCCAGCTGTGGTGCGACAATGGCGGTCTGATCGCTTCTTCATACACGTGAACGAGCGCCTCGAGCTCTTTACGGGAACACAGGCGTCGCGCCGCTCAGCTGTCCCTTTGGGTTCGACACGTGCGCACCAAAACAGGCTGATTACAGGAGCGCAATTTTAACCACTGTTTCCAACGTCTCTCAGAATCTCGCGTTCGCGGTCAGTGTACTCGGTTCTCCGCGCTTCCCGCTTTCTTCTGTGACCTCGGTCCTTATATCAAGGTCGATTAACACAGGGCATTGGTACGGGTGCATCAGGTGGACCTAGGGCCACAGCATGACAGATAACGATAAGCATCGGAAGGAACGGAATGTTGAGGTTTAAAAATACTCCCAGGCTTTTCGCCGTCTTGTGAGGGAAAAAATCACTGTAACGCAACAATTAGACCCCCCCCCCTCCCCCCCCCCCCTGTCTCGAACTAACGAGACACTATCACACGCAAGATGATCAATCACACAAGACTTACGTTCACAAAGAACGCACGATCACACACGTCGCACGATCACACAGAATGCATGATCACGCGAAACGCATCATCCCTCGAAAGGCATGATCCCACGAAATAAATCATCACACGAGAGCCGCTGCTGTAGCTCAGTGGCTATCGTCTTCGGTTTCTGACCCGAAAGATGACCATTCGATCCTGGATGCGGCAGTCGCATTTCAACATAGGCGATATGGCAGAGGCCCGTCTACTGTGCGATATCAGTGCACGTTAAAGAACACCAGGTGGTCGAAATCATCCGGAGCCCTCTACTACGGCACCCCTCATAGCTTCAGCCGCTTTGGGACGTTAAACCCCATAAAAGAGCATGATCACACAAACTGCAGGATCATACGAATTGCATGACGTCACAAGATGCATGATCACACAAGGCGGGCACATGATGACAGAGACATGATCACTGAAGACACATTCAAAGCGTCCGCTCTTTAATAGCCTCCTTTAGAGCAAATCCTCAAAGGCCATCTTGTCAAATGAGAAGTTTTTAACTTCGACCTACTATGACGGTGACGCTGCTTTCCTGGAAGAAACTGCCCTACGTAGCTATTATTGTAAGGAAAACAAAAAGAACGAAGCTGCAGGTAATACAACGAGAATCAGTTCAAACAAGACGTCAACCGAAGCGCCAATCTTGTCTCGTCAGATGGAAACTTTCCGCGTTGAGTTTTTTGCCATTATTTGTCCGTGGTCTCCTTCAGAACTTAATGAAGCCATTTCGGCTGGGCGGGCTCTTAAAGAGAACGAATAAAAGCGGGGAAGAGAAAGACGTACCTCCTAATGCCCCAGATATTCAGAAGTGCGCTTTTCACGCGTGGCGCAACACGCTACAATTCGCTCACTGACGAGTGAGATTGCCGCTGAGAACCAGGACATCGATATACTGCCGCGCTCATATTGGAAGTTCGGTTGAACGGCGTTATATTAAATCGAAGAAGTCTTTTCGCTCTGGATTTTAAAAAAGTAAATCTAAGTGAAGAAAAAAAAGGCATGAGGAACGGAGACCCGGGTCAAGTCACTCGCCTGTCATTTGCATTTCGTCTAAGACTGGGATATTACTATTTAACTAAAACTCAGGCGTATTATACAGAATGTTCGCAGAACAAAGACTGCCGCCCCCTTCTTTCGGCTTGCAAGAAACGGCTGGAAAATTCCGGCAATCGGATACGCGTGACTTGAAGCCGCAACTGAAAGGTCGGTTTAGTCTTTAGTGAAATGAAGTCGGCAGGAATCTTATTACTAACCAGGCTAGAAACCAAACCTTAAAGAAAGTGTACGCCATAGGCTGCTCACAACTATGTTGAGGGGCCCGTAAATAGCATCACTTTCGGCGAAGGCTAGAAAGCGGCAGCGCATACGCATATATGAAATTTCAGATTCTCCGCGTAAATATACGGCGCGGTAAGTCAGGGGCTTACGATTAAGCAAAGGAAGCTTTTTTCCGCACGAAGGTAAGCCCACGAATTCCAAAACCGCACAAGCGCTGCAACAAACGACGACACCCTGCGTAGGCAACGAGGCCGGCATGAAAGGCCAGAGAAGTTGCAGTACACGCTTGATTTATTAGTACGGCATGCGCCACATTGCAACAGCTGCTGCACTCGGCTTTATCTGTAGACTTGTTCGCGCTGTGTTTCTCAAGTTGCGTATAGACTTTCCGCCATGCCCTTAAATGGGCGCGAAAAATACGCATGCCTACTTTCGTCACACAAAGAAAGCGAATTTTTAGTCATGCAGCCACCCTTTTCAGTTTAACTGCGGGTTACCTTAACTGCAGGTCACCTGTACTAACTGCTGAAACTAGTGAAAATATCACCTCTCCCTGATAACTCCCGAAGGCAGACGCCTCGTAGCCTATTCCGTGTATGATGTGCCGTAAAAAGTATGGCGATCATAAAGTTATCCTTGCAGAAATAGTAGAATAGTCAACTTTTAGTCGTTGAGCAGTGTGTCGAGGTAATGCCTAGACTACTACGTAAACGAAAAAACACCCGCATAGCGACGGCGCGCTAGCTGTGCGCCGTGTAACGCCATTGCTCCTCGCGCATGCGCAGTATGGCCTTTCCTCGTCTCCGCGAAATGGCTCCGCGACTCGCGTAGTGTTGCTTTCGCAACAAAAAACACTTCCAAGCAAACGACCGCCTTCCTAAGCCGAACAAGTGATACCGCGTTAGCGACAGCTGTCCCCCCCCCCCCCCCCCCTGTCCTTCCTCCCTGCAACTCCCCACCCCTATGAGAGCGCCTACTATAATGCTTACCTGCATCGTAAGAGAAACCACGGAAGGTGCGCCAGGTATTTTCACCCAGGAGCCATTATAACCCAGGTAAAATGTTGCATTTGAAGTTTCCCACAATCACATATGTTTTCTGAATGGCTCATGTAGGAAATGTAAGGAGCATATAAAGTCTATGCGAATTCTACGAACAATGCTTACGAAAAATTCTAAATTCAGACGGACTTCGCATGACATCACGTACATCCAGTGGAAATCCGTGCGCAACCTACACAGAAAGGATATGGAAACCATACGGAACCCTCTGAGAACATTCTAATTTCCGGCTATTTTTTCAAACACATGCAAATCATATTTCTAAATCTCTATGAGCCGATCACATGCAATGTCTGAGTAGGGCACTGAGCTCACTACTCAGGACACCTGGATGACATCCTAGTAGATCAAAAGAATAGCAAATTTACGGCCACGACACGTGAAGACAGTGCCAACGCATGCACCATTTCACTCATGAACAGCGTTGTAACAAAAAGCGGCCTGCAACCCTGGCTTAATATTTCAAAGAGGCTAAAGGCAGGTCTTGAGAAGTCTCAGGAAGCCCTGAAAAGGTTCCCAGTAAATCAAGGGCGGAAGACAGAGGTGGAAAGCCTGAATTAACAACAGCAACAACATAAAGCCGCAAACACACTACAATAACGGTGAAAGTATGGGAGTCCCCTCCATTATCAGCGGCGTGATAGCAGTTGCGAAACAACCCGGAGTGATTAGGGCACTGCAGTAATACTGCGATCAGATAACCGACAGCGAAGGACTTGTAAGTGTGCAACAGGCATTCTGACATTCTTGCTGAAGTCGTGTCTCAAGGACTAGCGTACTGCAAGTGACACTATATAAAGACACAACGCGACCTCCTGGCAGAGGCTAAGGTTGACAGTGGGCAATGGCGCTGAAGAAGACTCCAGTGCGGGCTGTTATCTAACACGCCCCCACCTCGGCAGCTTTGCTAGAGACTGAGCAAACACGCGCAGCGTGCCACAGTGGTACTCCCGCTTTGCGCGACTTCAATTAAACGTCGCATGAACCAGTTAGCACCGGTTCAGGAATCACGTGACGATTGAGCACAATGACGACGGTCTCCTCTACAACCTCGCACCCTCCTCTCTCCTACAGCGGGAGCGGAAGAAGGGCAGAGGGAGAGGGGGACAGTTGACAGGTGGAAGATGGAGAGAGACAAATTCCCCTAAACACCACCTAGCAGGAGGAGGCCTCACACAGACGCCGACGTCACTGGACAATTTTTGCCTTCATGACTTCTAATCACCTGTCGTTAGAGCACCACCCGTCATCTCCGAACACTCATCAGGTGGAGGTTTCACAGAGAGGCCGACGCCGCCACCGGACAGTTGTCACCTTCATGACCCTTCTAATGCTATCGCATTAGAAAAAAATCTCAGCAGCAAGGACACATGTGAGGTATGTGCACTGCGACAACAGTGTCGTGTGGCCCCAGAAATTGAGCCAATCCAGCAAATATTGCGCAATGCTATTCGTCTGAAGACAATATGGACGCGCTCACAACTTGATTGCTTTTAAATTTAATGAGGGAACTATACGTGCAGGAAATCTCACAGACAACAATTGTTTTCTAGAATGAAAAGGCCTCGCGGTCCTGTCGACTGCGCCTATTCTGTGGTGTCCGGTATCTGGGTTGAAGGATAGAACAGGCTAAAACGGCAACTTAGTGTAGACTGCTCGCGTGTACTGGAAAATGTTACAACAATATCTGTGTGAGAGGCTTTTCGTGCGGTAAATGACGTCCTCAATTACGCCATCTAACTACGACGGTGAAGTTTATCATTAAGAAGTCTCGCTAAATTGAGCTTCAGAATGGTTGTCACCACAATCCCGTGTGAGCCTGCCTGGACGAATGCTTCTCGTTCACACGCAAAGCAACAGCATCAGACAACAAAAGTACTTCCAGGTGAACTTGAGTAGTAAAAAATGTGTAATATATGGGGCAAAGTCCAGATTTTTTTCCCCTCAGTATCCACGATTCACGAACATGTTCGTGGGTTTATTTCCACTCCCAGGATTCCAATGCCAAAATACAGGCCGCTTCGCATCTGTCGAAACAGTGAACAAGGAAAGCGGAAGCGCCCATTTGTTTTCGTTTCCCTTTGGGCACAGCCGAAAGCACCGACGTCATGGAGCAGCCCCGGGAACTGCGCTGTTAACACAGGCCGCAAAGCTCCCAGCTTACTGCGTCGCGAATACCGCGCAGCTGCAAGTTCTGAAGCTGTGCTACGAGGACAGCGTATACTGTGCAGTGAGCTATTGCTGCTCCTGCTCTCTTGCACGCGAGCTCAGCAATCTCCCCCCGGAATTTAGAATAAACTTTTGCCTGCATCTCGCTCTCCATGGCGGAAAAGTGTGAGCACGACGGAATGTCACTCGTGCACGTGGGATGAAATATTGAATTCTGTCCCGGATATATTGCCTACCACTTCGTACGCATATGCTTTCACAGACAATAGACGTCAGTGTGGAATATTTTAGAAGAAATTAATAAAAGTGTTGTGTTGTGTCGGGTTTAGTGGCCCATAAGCGCCATAAGCGCCACTAACAAAGCAGCAGATGTTTCCATGGCGATGACAGCGACGAACTGATGATGAACAGTTTGGTTTGGTTTATGGGATTTAACGTCCCAAAGCGACCGAGGCTATTATAGACGCCGCAGTAAAGGGCTGCAGAAATTTGGACCACCTGGGGTTCTTTAAGGTGGACTGACATCACACAGTACTCGGGCCTCTAGAATTTCGCCTCCATGAAAATCCGACCGCCGCGGCCGGGATCGAGCCCGCGTCTTTCGGGTCAGCAGCCGAGCACCATAACCACTGAGCCACCGCGGCGGCTAGAAATGGCAAGTATTAAAACCTTTATAAGAAGGTCGAGTAACCTCAGCGGCCATCCTTGGCTGGGCAAGGATCCCGAGGCTCTCAAGCAATTAAGTAAAGATCTCGGCATTCTTCTCCGGAATGAGAAGGCGGCTGGGGTGAATAAAAAAATAAAGCAAAGCAGTGGATCAATATGTATAGTCTCTCGAGACAACCTGCTTCTCTTAAAAAGCTAAAACACAAGATATATCAACAATTGCGTTGTGAATAGTGTGAACAAAAAGTGAACCTTGGTAAGACAAGTTGCGTGCAGAACTGAAAACAGCTGGTCCGAGTGTATACCAAGAGAAGGAAAGCATTAACGAGAAGACCGATCTGGAGTTGACGAACTTGGGCAATGAGTTGGAACCACATGGCTACGGCTGACGCGCAGCACAGACAAGCATTTGTCTTTCAACCTACTCAGCTAGACACCGCGAGCAGTGTCTTGGTACAGTACTGTAGCAACATCAAGGTCAAGGGTGATCTGCACCGCGCCTCAACACGAGTGCCCCTAGTACTAGCGTAGCGATTGTGTGAGCAATGTGAGGCAAGCTACGGTTCAGCTCATTCCCTTTTAAACTGTACTGGACTGTATGCAAGAGAGTATTTGAAACCCCATATCACATTCGGCGACAGTGGCTTAGTGTCCAACTCCAGATATCTAGACAACAGTTTTAATGACTGAACGGAATGTTCATCAACGAGCTCATAAAAGCCAGTGCATTTTAGTCCCAAAACATTTACTGCGGAAAGAGGGAACCTTATTGAGAAATAAATATTCCTCAGCGGAATGTGTTGTCACTGAGTTGAGTGTTAAAAACTGACAAATGCATCGCGGACACTAAAAAGGCACTCAATGACAGAGCAAATCAATTTTCACAACCTAAGAACTTCGCACCTGCAAGTTAAAAAAAAAAAGCCAGCGACAGCAGAGGTCAGCGCTAACTATATGTAATGTCACTTTGAGTAGCTCAGGTTAGGTTAGATTAGGTTAGGTTAGGTTGGGTTAGTTTGGGTTAGGTTGGGTTACGTTACGTTAGGTTACGTTAGGTTACGTTAGGTTACGTTAGGTTAACCAGTTTTTACGTACCAAGGAAGCCGTTTTGGGTTACGAGACACGCCTGCATTTCTTTCACACCCACCGAAAGTTCACAACATGAGCATTATGTACTACGCTATGAAAAAAACCGCGAATGCTAATAATGCAAACGCTTAAGTTTCAGACACGCGAAGTGATTCAAGAAATGGAAATGAAGTTCCAAGTGGCCAACAAAATGTCAAATGAAACGCCCAATGAAATGCATAGAACGCGAAACGCGGCGACCGCCGCAGCCGGCGATCGAGTCTGTGAAACTTGCGTTCAGCAGCTGAAGGCCGTTTTCACTAAGCCACGGCCACAGCTGCTGATGCTAGCTCAAAAAGCACGTATTTTATTTGACACTTTTTTCCAGTTTTCCAAGCGCAAGTCGCTCGCCTGAATATATCCTCAACAGAGGTCCGACATTGCGTGACGTACGCCCTTCTACGCTGAGCATTTCCCAAATTTTTACTGCCTTCCCGTCGACGAAATGCTTTAGAAAGGAACGTCAACTTCAGAAAGAAAAAATCGTATTTAGAAAGGAACTTCATTTTAAAGCTCCTCTTTCCAGAGGCAAGTAAACAAAGGAAGGGAAGATAGAGGCCGGGAAGAGGCAGCCTTCGCAGAGGACGGGAACATGTGTAGCCTGCAGATTTGTTAACAAGGTTCGAAAACAGAGCTCCAGCGATTACAGCGCGACTAAGCTTACCATTCTGCCGACGAAGAAACTAGGTGGCAGGAAGAACCTGGGATCTCACACCCCGACCACATCTACGTGGTTGTGCTTGATGGAGAGTTTCCGGCGCGTGCATTCTCACTGTCACTCTCCATTTTCCTCTCCCGCACAGCTGCCGACTCCCTACTGCTTTCCCTCAAATGGCGCCGTAACAGCCGAGCTGCAACGTGTCAGCGCGTCGGGCTTCACTCATAAAAGGAACGTCCTCAGTAAATTGGCTTGTCTCAGAGCCGTTATACGGGACTGAAGTGTTTAATCAGAGATGACATGTTAGATGGTGTCGCCACTGGGATATTTAAAAAAGAAATGTAACAAGCTGACCGATGTCTTCTTCGTGGTGTCGTTTGAACATAAACCACGATAAAATGTTTAAACCAAAAATTTCATCATAATTACTCCCACGCACGGATCATTTCTTGCTCAAGATAGCCGCAGTCTGTGCAAAAAGAATGGCGCAGCTCTTTACTCTAAGATGAAGGTGCGCGCTATGATGTTCATGTAGTTGTTGTAACTTAGTGAATGTGCACACTAGTATAGACCGGCGTTCATTGTCGAGTTACCTCGACTGGCGACCATCTTCGTTACAAACCTTTTATTTCCTTTCTGCAATGAGTGGAGAAATTGTTCGCCCATGTATAAGACAGACTTCATTGGTAGCTAGTTGAACTCCCTCCATTTTCACTCAATTCTTGGCTGTTTCTGCTAACTATCGGAGAAGGAGAAAGGAAAATACCGCAGCAAAGGGAAAAAACAAAACGAAAGAAATTATGGTGGAAGTGAATAGGAAAAGGAGAGGGTTGGTAAAGTTTAGGGTTTATGGGGGTTTAACGCCCCAAGCGGCTGAGGCTATGAGGGATGCCGTAGCGAAGGGCTCTGGAAATTTCGACCACCGGGGGTTCTGAACGCGCACAGACATTGCACAGTACATGGGGCCCTAGAATTTCGCCTCCATGGAAATTTGACCACCGCGGCCGGGATCGAACCCCCGCCTTTCGGGTCAGCAGCCGAGCACCGTAACCACTGAGTCACCGCGGCGGGGCCGGGTGCTAAAGTATCGGTCTGTGAATTATGTAATGTCGTAATTAACGTGTCGCGAAAATATGTACACATGAAATTCGAAATTAGCCACCTCATTTATTATCGGCGTCAAGCATCCCGTAGAGTACATGCTTCTCCATTGTGAAGATATTCTGCGCGAAATTCATTCATTTGCGAATTCGCCAGTCCGTGTATTAGTGCATTCGTTCATTCATTCATTCATTGCATGATATGGGCGCGCCGAGTATGAAAAGGATAATGAGTCCGTCATGTGACTGCTTGAGAGATGCTTGGCCTACCATGTGTTGCACTAATAAAGATACTTTTTACATGAGTGCTTATTTTTCAGGTAGACAATGGAAGTATATTATTTCTGGAAATAAAATCTGTGTTTTCTTTATATGCTCTGAACTACTAAGGCGACAATGTCTCGACCCACTGTATGCTGCCAACACACACAACACCTATGTGTATACACGGCAAAGCACGTCGCAACTTCACAGAAATTAAATATAAAGGCCGTCTGCGTGCCGAGTGAATACAACTGAAAGGCCAAATGGCAAAATCGTCAAAGGTTCAGCAACACATCCGCTGTTATTAACGGACAATAATCGATGGGCTGCGGCCTCGGCGTAACTGTATACAGGCTGAAACAGTATCCGAAACAGGTTTGTATCCCTGTTCCGTCACAGTGCGTTGACACTAAACTTGCACAGGAAGAGTGCCGTCCTGAAATGCATTGGTCGAGGAGGATGTAATAAATACATACTCGTTCAACGCCGTTCAACTCGATTAAAGTTTTAATTTCTTCTTCACACGAGTACATAGCTTTATTGCGTTGACAGAGTTTATTACGGAAAGAGAAAAGCTGAAAGTGAAGTGAAAAGGAACGGCCTGTAACACCGACAGTTGTCGC
Organism: Amblyomma mixtum; assembly: GCF_055824585.1. NCBI lineage: Eukaryota > Metazoa > Arthropoda > Arachnida > Ixodida > Ixodidae > Amblyomma > Amblyomma mixtum. Next base: position 257,352,705 of record NC_143013.1, read on the forward strand.
ATGGAGAGAGTTTATTCGAGTAATATTTTAAAGCAATGCGATGGATGAGACAGGAACACAAAGAGCTCGAAAATGTGCCTAAGACGGACCTGCGCGGGGACTTCAACCGAAGCATAAACAATTTTTATTTCTGTGCATTGCATATGAATGTAGCACTCCTGATTCGTCAGCGCCTGTTCACCACTTTACGATTTTTTTGTCGTTCTAGCCTAATAATCTACCCTGACAGGTTGCTGTTGTCACATCGTGTCAGTGTCACTACCACTAAGCTAGGGGTAGGGAACTCTAGTTAGTTCCTGTTTCAACTACTTCATCGCACCTGGTGACTGAAGAAGACCTGATGCTAAATATTGAATAAATCCCTGACATGCGCTGACCGCGGCAAACTGCTGCAGTGACCGAATTGTCTCAGGCACCAGCAGGAAACTATGTGGCATTGCTTTCAGTGACGGTGGTTCGAGTCCTGCTCGGGGATGTAGCTTTTTCTTCTGCTGAATAGCGTTACCATGGTAACGATACGACGCTCCATCTGATGGACAATGACACATATGGAAGTTTCCTACCCCCGAATAAGCCAGAAGAAGCAATAAAAACAAGGCAGCCTTTAACACATGATGAAGCGAAGCAACCCATTACAATGTGTATACAAATAAATGATGCGCACTCTTTCTTCCATAGAAATTGTTATCAAGTGTTATAAATTGTTCCATGAAGTGCCGGCAGCTTGACAACGTTCTCGATATTTAAAACTCGTCACCCATGGGAGAAATTTTAGTAAAGCGTGGCAGACTGCGACTAAGATCAGGACATGCTCGATCGTCGCCAAGTTTTCCCACTTCGAACAACAGAAGGTGAATCAAAGCCTGCTCTGTGCTGTGCACAACGACGTATATGGGTAGATTCTCTACGCCCTTTCCACGCTCCCCTCGTCCTCTTCATTGCAGGAACGAAAGCGCTAAGCATAGAGCAAAAGGAACAGCCTTAAGCGAAACAGAAACGAATCCGACGACACGCCGCCAACCTGACGAAACCAGAGGAGGACCACGATAGAGGGAATCAAGAGTTAAGAGGACGAGTCAGCTCAGCTAGAGGGGACATCGCGCTTCAAAGCCTGCCCGAGGAAGGCAGCTGGAGTGGCTGGTAACGTCGTCGTAGTGTCTACACAATGGCGGAATTAGCATACGAACGACCGGAGGGCGCGGCGACCTTGATGCGCAATCTGGTTGCGACAGCTGGTCTATTCCGAGAGGGGCAAGCTAAGAGGGAAGTCCCGTTCCTTGGATTCCGGGCGGCATTCGCTGAAAGCAAAGCGGCGGACGGCTCGCCGTCGAAAGAGAATCAGCGATTTCTAAACCGGGAAGACGTGTCCGCTCGAGGCCTGAGCCAACTGTCCATCCCTCAACTCCGCTGCATCTTCTGCCTTTTGTCTGTTTGTTCGCGTGTGTCTGTCTTTCCCAATGGCCGCTACTTGTCACGGTGCATGTCAGCCCAACGTCTGGAAGGCGTTGTCGAAGACTATGTACCCTTCCTTTCTCTCTCTCAAGGCCTACTGCAACATCGTCTCCTGTCGGGAGACACGGAGCCAAGGACGGACCTTGTTGCGATCTGGGTCGGGCTTCCTCTTCTTGTTGGACAGGAGCCGCGGTACGGCCACGCTGAATTGATGGGACGTGATTGAGCGGCGCGATGTACGGAAGAGCCGAGAATCGCCGCAAGCGATGATGCCACGACGGGATGCTGCGAGGCCTCACGTACCCCACCTCCTCCTCGTTCGTGGAAAAATCCTCGACTCTAGCGGCGGATAGCGGCAAAGAAAAAAAAACGGTTACCTCAGTTGGCCCCTAGCCTTACGTATAAACGTGTCCGTTCAAAACAAATTGGAATGGAACTTTCAAAAAACCAAAAAAGCCGCAAAATATTTTTTTCAACGACCTTGAGTTCGTTCCAACGAGTGGAGCCGATGGATATGCGTGAGATGGCTGGTAGCATAACAGCTTGTAGTTTTTGCCTTTCTTCGTCTTTAACAATATATTTATGAGGGCAAAATTTTAGGGGAGAAATGTTTACGAGGAATATTTACTGGCCATTTTTGTATTCGTTAATAAGATATCATTTGGCCACTGTTGGTTACCTCAATTCCCTTTGCCTTTATCCCTCTGTGGAACCTACTTATTCCAAAAGCATAAATTTCGCGTTTTTATTTAAACTTGTGCAGCCGTTCTTCGAGCAGGTGAAGTGCAGTCCGGAGGCATGCGCGCACGAGAACATTGTTTAATCAAAAGTGAAAAAGAATGAGAGGAAGGCGGGAGGAAAACCGAGCCGTTGGCGCATGCTGGCATCTCGAGTAAAAGAGTTCTGGTGAGCCGTGGTACATGAGAACAGTTTGCAGCGACAGTAGTGCCTGGGTTTAGCGTCGTAGTAGGTAGTCGGCGTAATCGAAGGACGGTAACCACGCGTAAGGAAGTTACCGTGAATGGAAGAGGGCATGGCGAATGCGGAGAAATATGACAGGTTCCGTCTGGAACGGCTGCTCTAAAACGCGCCAGCCAAGGAGAGGTCCCACGGCGGCGGCCCCGTGCGCCTGGAGCGGCGGAATGTAGAGGAGCGCTAGTCAAAGAACTAGTACATGCGTAAAACTCAAAAGACTGCTGCGCATCTATATGTATACATGTCAAACTCAAATTCTTTACCTCAATTTATTCCGAAATGAAAATACTTCAACACCTATCAATGAATCACGTGTTACTCAGTGGTAACCATCTTGAAAGTTTTCTTGCCCAGCCTTCGTCCCATCACACGAATTTAACTGCATCGTCCTAGCGTCAACGCTTTCAGACGTTGCTCACCATTCCTATTTAAAAACAAAAATTGATTGCCTTAGTAGTCTATGCCGACCTCAAGAAAGTCAGTTACTTAGCTTTGCAAAGGGAAACGTCATCTGCTATTTTCTGCAGGAGTGCACTATCGGGTCGAAATGGAAAGCTTACACACTTGTACCCCACTTTCCCACTCCACTGCGAAGGTGTCCCTTTCCAGTCGGTTTAGCAATACACACTTCGCTAGTTCCTTTACGCAAAAACACACTTGGATACTGCAGCTGGAAGTGCAGAGTAAAATATTTTTGTTCTTACATAAGCGCTATTTGCGTTTCATTCCGGGTGGATAGTACAAAATTATATGCAAACCATTGCTATTTTTGAGTCTGTGGAGTCAAAATATCAGTGTTTGAGGGTCTGCCAAATAAGCGGAAGTTGTGGGATGAAATTTGTTTGCTTTCTTTTTCGAAGACGCACGTCGCTCTAGAAATCCAGAATGAAGTTATATTGTTGTCGAAATCTATCTGCATGTTCAAGAAAACTTTGCGTAGAATAACACAAGAAGGAGGGAGAAACCCGTACACACACACGAGCGCACGCACGTGTACGTGTTTCTCCCTCCGTCTTGTGTTATTCTGCGCAAAGTTTTCTTGAATATGTCGCTACACCAACTGGCCCAACGTTCTGCTTACTATCTGCATGACTTCGTCGACGACATGTTCAGAAACCCCTTGTTTCGAACAATGTTCAATGTGTTTTGTAGCTAACAGAGGGCACCAACGATGCGTTCCAATGAGTTCTCAATTCATATGAAACAAAGAAATCATTGCCAGGCGTAGCGCCCAACCACGTATTGCAATCGGCGATCCGGAATACCTCTCCAGATCAGCAAGATGCCTAGGGATCATATCGTCGTGGTCCAATCGGAACTCAGAATCTGAATCCAAGTCGTCGATTCAACCACACTCTGTGCACTCCCGGAGCAAGCAATTTAGCTCTGGATCGCCGATCGGAACACGCCGTAAGAAAAAGCGACGAGTATGTACGTGTGGCGTCTCAATTGGTTAAATGACAGTATTATAGAGCGTGCTCCTCAAACATCCTCTCATCCTTCCTATCACAAGAACCAAGAGAAGAAAATATTTTACAGTCCGAGAAAACTGATCAAGATATTATTCTATTATATTTTACTTTTTTTTCTCCCGCCCACACTACCAAACGTGACCCCAGAGGGCTCATGTTCATTGTCCAGGGAGTGAATACAAGAGTGCATCTCCATTTTCAATCGTCAAGATGTGTTGATGATGACTATTTTTCACATGGTCAACGGGCGCAGTGGCGCTAGGTATTTTTTTTTTACACAAGGTGCGGTCAAAAATTGGAGGAATATGACGCGATAGTTTTAATAGTTAATGCCCTTATATGCAGAATTGGTCATTCTGAACTTTACATTCGAGGGTGTCTGGGAGTCAATACGCCACTCCTTCCGCAATGATGCAGCGGTTAAGGGAAGCGCCACTGCCCTGCGATGCAAGATGCTACCCCAGACCCCCACCCCCCTGCCACCCTTTTTTTCCACTCGCAATGCCGACAATGCCGACGCCAGATTTTCTGGGTACATTCAATTCTATCGCGTTGAAAACCAATTTTCCAAACATTTTCACCCCAGAGAAGCTGAGCATCAGACCAAGGAAAAACTGTACCCATTGGGTCACCGGTATGTGCCTGGCGGTACTGGGGATAGAACCCCGCACCTCTCGCATACCATTCGGATTATTAGCAGTCAAGATATTGACACATGATTCTATTCTAGAGACGATATTTTTACAGCTAACGTAGTTTGCCAGCACCGTGATGACTGCAAAAACTACGACGATGCCCTAAGATCCACAAAATCTACACATTACACCTATGGTTGCAAAAATACCGATCACATAATGCAGATCCAGAGTGAAACGCTATACGATTTGTGCATCGTGACAAACCCCCCCCCCCCCCCCCCCCCCCTCCAACAGTCCACGGAGTAACCGAACACCCGACGCACACCTCCTTTCCCCAATCCTTCCTCATCCTCCAAACCACTGCGGAGAAAGGGAAGCAGTCGGGAAGGCCACACACGAGGAACGGATAGGGGGGCGTCAAGGATGGAGGTCGGCTACGGGTAGCCAAAGATGCAGGCACGCAGGCATTGCGGCTCATCCAAAAACGAGTAGACGCGCTCTCCCCCGAAGACCTCGTCGCCTGCTGCCACGGTATGCAGGCGCCAACCGGCGAACACTTTTACAGCGGACTCAACGGAGCCGCTGTGGAGGAGAGACGACGGCGACAGACGGCGAACAGCAAGTTCAACGTCCTCGCTAGTTTGCTGTCCCTCCGGCGCGCCGACCGAGGAAGGTCCGGAACTAAAGAAAAAAAGGTTGCGTGGCGTCTTCCTCCCGTCACCTATGGCTATAAATACGGCACTCCCGGTTCGTCTAGACGCTCTCGAGGTATGTAAGAGCGCGCGGTGTTGGTGGCAAGCACTGGTCGGAGGATGGAGACGATGTTGTCTTCGCCGCAACGCAAAAGGAGGAAAGGGTAGGAAGAAACGCCTTGGCCAACGTCTCGTTCCTCGAGGGTTTAACCAGAGAGACACCCCCGGGAGCTGGCTGGTACTTCTGGAATCACACTTCTCGGATGAGGCAAGACTGAACTGCACATGAAGAGCAAAGGAAGCGATGGCGAGGAGCGATGAGCTGGGCCGCCGCGTGAAGTCCTGCTTTCTCGGTTGTTCCTGGGATTCCCAGACAGGTCTCCATTCATTACTGGTCAATCTGAACACCCTCCGGTCAAGTACATTCTCAGTGTTTCTTCATTTAGCCTACCCCTGCGCACTGTGGTGGAGTAAGGTTCCTAAACCGCGGCCGCAACCCCGTCCTGAAAATCACCGCTGTACCGCCTTATGCCCTTTCACATGCTGCGAATTTCACCGCCCGAAGCTGCGAATTCTGTCGGTCTGCGGCTGGAGAAGGACGTCAGTGCAGCCGCAGACGGCTTGCGATTGGTTTCGGTCCGGTTGAAATTGATTCGCAGACTTATGCGTTTTCTACTGACCAATCTGGAGCATCCTGGCGTCCCGTCAGTTGCGGTCGCTGTTCATTCTAATGAAAACATGAAATATCAGCTCGCATCTAAAAGTGCTCGCGATCGTAAAAGCACCAAACACATTCCGTGTTGCTTTACTGCCGCGTTTAATCACGGATTGCATATGCAAACATCAAGTAACCCTGTGTGCCGTTCTAATCGAATTCGCAGGGAATGATTTGCATGTTAAAGCACTGACCGAAAATTGCACTGCGACATCAGCGGCGGCACTGATTTTCGCAGCGTCGGGCGATGAAATTCATAGCATGTGAAACGGGCCTCAGACCTCAAATGACCGGGAAATGAGTTGCAAAGCCTGATCAGTGAGTTAGACAGGTGGAGCAGAACGATAAGAGAAGACCACAAGTAATCTTCAACAGTCTCGCAAGGGAACAGCTATTCAAAATTGGTAGCCAGATCCTTGAAGTGGTAAGGGAATACGTCTACTAAGGGCAGGTAGTGACCGCTGATCCGGATCATGAGAGGGGAATAACTAGAATAAGAATGGAGCTGCGCGTATGAGGCGGGTTCTCTCAGATCATGAATGGCAGTTCACCAGTGCCCCTCAAGAGGAAACTATAAAACAGCTCTATCTTGCCGGTATTTCCCTATGGGGCAGAAATATAGAGGCTAACCAAAATGGTTCAGCTTAAGCTAAGGACAACTAAGCGAGCTATGGTAACAAAAATGATGGGTGTAACGTTAAGATGATTTATGGTTTATAGAGTTTAACGCCCCAAGGCGACTAAGGCTATGAGAGACGCCGTAGTGAAGGGCTCCGGAAATTTAGACCACCTTGGGTTCTTTAACGTGCACTGACATCGCACAGTACACGGGCCTCTAGAATTTCGCCTCCATAGCAATTTAACCGCCGCGGCCGGGATCGAACCCGCGTCTTTCGAGTCAGCAGCCGAGCACCATAACCACTGAGCCATCGCGGCGGGTTTGTAACGTTAAGAGACTGGAAGCTGGCAGAGTGGGTGAGGGAACAAACAATGGTTAATGGCATCGTAGTCAAAATCACGAGAAGAAATGGGTTTCGGCAGGGCTTGAAATGCGAAGGCAAGGCAACCGCTGGTCCTTAAGGGTAACGGAGTGGATTCCAAGAGGAGGGAAGCGCAGCAGGGGGCGGCAGAAAGCTATGTGATCGAATGAGATTAAGAGGTTCGCGAGGGTACGGTGGCCGGAGCTATAGCAAAGGACAACGTTAATTGGAGAGACACGAGAGAGGCCTTTGCCCTCCAGTGGGCGTGGTGAGGCTGATAATGATGATTACGATGATGATGATAAAACTCGAGAAACTACCCAAGCCGCAAAATTTGAGAGTTTATACAGTCTATTTAGTGATAACAAAGGGTGTCAACTTTAAATTTCGAACAGATTTGGCACGTTAAGCCCCCTACATACCACCATCAGCTGAGCACAAGGAGTCTTTTGCATAGCGCCTCAATCGCAATGCGGCCGCCATAGATTCTCCGGAGGACATTATATGCCTGTGCCGTATAATCTGAGAATGCCAGGCGCCAGCTACTGGCAATGGGTGCTAGGCTCCCAGCCTCCTACAGCTCGGTGGACTGCGTGAGAACAGTATACACTGGTGTCCTCGCAAGCTTAGTTTTAAAACAGAGCCACCGGTGTGGCTTTTGAGTCCAGGCGCTCTTCCCGAGCAGTGAGAGAAGGAACAGCTTCCGCGAACTTCATTTTTTAAGGGTCCAATCCGGAAGATGGAATGTGCTCAAGTGACTCCTGTATACGCCGCTAACTTTGTAGCCCAAGCCGGCCTGGAACAGACTAGTGTGGAGTTCAGCGATTTGCCAGTTCAGTCTCATGAACGGGGTGATGTGCGCAGGCATCTTAAAGTTTGGTGATGGAGACAGCTCAAGTTTTACATCGGTGGGAGATTAATAAAAGCAGAAGAAAAAACAACCACATGCCGGCGGTGGGACCCGATCCCAAAACCGAACCCGAACCGCGAAATTAGGAGCTCGTGGTTCGGGTCCCACCGGCGGCATGTGGTTGTTTTCTCTCCTGCATTTTATTAATCTCCCACCTATGGAAAACTAGAGATTAAAAAAAAAGAAAGACATGCCCTATGCTCCTTGGTTTCGGTGGCTCTTGGCTTCCGTCATGTACGCCATATCGAGCACCTCTTTTTCCCTTCGCGTGTGCGCAAGACGGAAATCGTAAGTTTTCGAGCATTATAATCAGTCAGCTTACGGCTTTCCCGCTACACCCCGTACTGCTCTGCGGAGACAGTGGGATTCCAGGTGCGGCGGTGTTAAGGTGTAAAACAGGGGGAAGCCGTTTCTTCGCGCTCGTGGCTTTCACCGCATAACCACAGAAGAATGTGTGCGCTGAATCACGCGCTCTCGCCTGGCTGAATTCCGTGCGAAAAACAGCCGACTCGCACACAGGACAATGCGAATGCTTGCTTTTGCTTGTTCGTTCTCCTTCTCGGGCATCATTTCCGCCCAAAGCAGCGTAGTTGGTGAGAAAAAGGCTTGGTGACACGATCGCTCTCGTTTGTACCACGCGATGCTCTTGCCATAGGCCTTATTTGCGTTGTTTTTTCTCCCTCGTACCGACATTGCTTACCTCACCGCTTCCTTTCCCACGCTTTGAAGGTATACGGGCTGTTCCTTTCATTCCACTGCTTTGTCGCTGACGTGAAGTATACCAGTTTATTTCTATTTAACCCTTTGCAGCATGGCATCTACAATTGTGCACGTCACTTTGGGAACAATTTTTCGAATCGGCCGCCGCGGTGGCTCAGTGGTTAAGGCCCTCGGCTGCTGACCCGAAAGACGCGGGTTCGATCCCGACCGCTGCAGTCGAATTTCGATAGAGGTGAAATTCTAGAGGCCCGTGTTCTGTGCGGTGTAAGCGCATGTTAAAGAACCCCAGGCGGTTGAAATTCCTGAGCCTTTCACTACGGCGCCCCTCATAGCCTGATTCGCTTTGGAGGACGTTAAACACCCCCAAAACCGAACCAATTTTTCGAACCGTCTCGAGCTGTTTTAACCAGGGTGTCGAACCGGAACCGAACCCGAACCCTGAACCGGAACCGAACCCGAATTTTTGCCCGGAACCGGAACTGAACCGAACCCATATTTTTTTCGCCATCTTGGAACTGAAACCGAACCGGAGCGATTCAAAGGAACCGTTCCGAACCGGTTCGGGACCCGGTTCAGCCCCACTTTTTTTGCATCCCAGCATACGTCTTGTTTTCGGACAAAATGAGATGATCTAGCGCATAGATTTACCCACCCGTAGCTGTCTGCGCTTGGAAGTTCGAATATGGTACACAGTATATGACAGCAAACTTGCAGGAAGTCTGGTGCCTGGGAAGAAGTCTAATTGACGCTTCTGTAATATACTACCGCCAATTCTAAAGACTTGTACGTCAGGTTTATGGGAAATCTTGAGTTATTACTCTTCCGCTTTTACATATTTGCATAAATCTTTAACCAAATTGTTAGGACTGCTCTAACTCAATAAAATACTACAGACATCAAATTTTTGCTTGCGTGCTTTCTTCTTTCAAACGACGCATAAGACAGTGGTGTACATGGAGCACCGCGTGGTATTCACCAACACATAATAAATAATTTATATTAGAATTTCTAGTTGGCACTGTTTCAGTTTCATCAACATAACGATGGCTGTGACGTGTAGTGGAAATTAGGTCGCGTGAGGTGCAATAAAACGGCAATATAACTGCTGATACGTCGTTCATTGTAATTATAGTTCTTGAAGCCGGCTGATTTAAGTGCTATAGTTAGTCAAAAGAACGTATCAGCGTTTGTATTAGTTTTCGCGTATCTCACGTGACCTAATGTTGAACTCATGTCACAACCATTATTCGGTTGATCAAAGCGAAAGAGCATGGGAGAAAAAATTATTTTGTAAATTATTTATTGGCAGTACGCAAATACCACACGGTGATCCATGTATTCTAATATCTATGGCGTCATTTGAAAGGAGAAAACACGGAATAAAACTGGGTGTTATAGTCGTTTTAGGACGTATTGAGAATGCCTTTCTTTTCTTTGCGTCATTTCCCTCAAATAGATGAAATATTAGCGCCAAGACCCAAAAACGTTGTGATGGTGGTTTTTGAGGAAAAAAAATAGCGCTGTAACTGTCTCACTTCTTGATGGATACCTGAACCGCGCTGTAAGAGAGGGAAGAAGGCGGGAGTGAAAAAGAGAAACAGGCACAGTAGGGGAGGGCTCCGGAATAATTTCTACCAGCTAGGGATCCTCAAAGTGGAACTGCATATGTTTTAGAAATCGACGAGCTTAAAAGGGTCGAATGTGTGAAACTTCCAGGTAAAGTATGCGAAGTCCTTTTGGCCTAGCATTTGAAACGGTGACGCAATCACCAATTAAAATTGCGACTGCCTTCAAGCTTCTCCGCAGCGCACAACGCTAAGTGGGGAACGCATGATGACGTCATCGCAGGTATCGGTACATTTCCAAAGCATAAACGCCTGTTTTGAAGGAAAAAAACCAACGCCGCCGAAGGCAAAGCCCGCCGAACGTTGTTTGGCAATGTCCAACGAGGCATTGGCAGGACGCGGCTGACGGCAGCGGTAATTTGAAATCATACCATCCGTGACATCACACTGCACTTCCCCGCGCTCCTCCGTTGCTTTGCGAAGTGCAAAATTTAATCGTCGATTACGGCAGTATTTCAAATGGTAATGCAAAAAAACTTGGCATGCTTCACCTGCAGCCTATATAGATTTGTATCCTTGAGTATCGCGAAGTTCTCAAAAAGTGGCGCAGTTGCCCTTTAACGTGCACTGACATCGCGCAGCACACGCTGCCTTTTGCGTTTCGCCTCTATCGAAACGTGGCCCCCGGGGCTGGGTTCGAACTCGGGTACACCGAATAAGTCACCGAGCGCCCTAACCACTGAGCCACCGCAGTGGGTAGTGCAACATTTGCTTTTGTAGATACTCGTTGTCTCAGACAGCAGGTTCTAAATAAAACCCCTCACGATGGGTCTCTAAGGCAATAAAGAAAAAAAATGACTCAATGGCTGTGGAGCTCGGCTGCTGATTCCAAAAATACAAAAACCAGCCTGCCCTGCCGCACGTCGAAAATCCCCCGCTGGTATCCGTTAATCTTGAGCGCTCCAATACACCGTCTACTTTATAGCCCCAATGTCTACTCGACACGTTAAATCCGAGATATGGCTATTAGTATTACCAAAAGAAGGATGTGAAAATTGGTGCAGCTTGTTTTTCTATTTCTTTTTTTAGAATCTGCATATTCTTGTCTGAACGCGACGGAAATAAGCAACGAAAGGCGGGTTCTTGGCAATGGTGGAGATATACTAATAAGAAAAAAATTAAATACCGATTACAAAAAAGGGCAATGCGGAAATACATGCGCTCGCTGGCATGCGATAGTCATTACGCCCAGAAAGATGCTACTGCGATGAAATGTAACTGCGATGAAGTAATATCGTTATGCCGATTCGCTGAAATCGTTCTGCTTCTCAGAAAAAATTGCTGTCAGTCGCCAGCGCGCGGCTCCATCCGCTGTTCTCGCACTGCTCAATCTTGAATTCTCTGTCTGGTTACTTATATCTACTTCTCGCAGTCATACTTCCGGTTTTTAGTGTCTTACACAACAGGCTTATGGTTGTTGGCGTTTCTTTTTTTTTAAACGCTTGGGCGACTGAATACGTTGAGACTTCACAACAATCTGCCTCGACTGTATCGGGTAAACGTAGGTGGGGGGGGGGGGGGGGGGGGGGGGGGGGGGTTAGGTTTTTGAAGGTGCTTTTTTACCAGTGAATGCCCGGATGTGCGCCCGCCGGAGTGTTCATCAAGGATGGAGGCTGCACGCATGCACCCTCTCCCTCAACACACACACACCGCGGTTATTTTCGGGAAAGCAGGCTATACTGCTAACGCAGTAAAAATAACAACTAAAAGAGTATGCATACTGTAACCTCTGACTCCGAGTGGGATTCGTACCAATGGCGGCGCAACAGAAAACTGAGTTTACAGATGCTTTACGGTACTCCGCTATCTTCTAGGCTTTTTTTTTATGGTTGTTGCATGGAATATTTGGAACCTCTCTGACCTTCCTCATGCCTTACTTGACCGCGTCGAATTGAGCGATCTCGGCATAAGGCCTCATTCCAACATAACTCCCTTTCTTCGCCCGCACATGAAAATTCCAGACGGTGCACAGGTCAAGAAAGGGGAACGAGTCAGGAGGTTGAACTTGCGCAGCATATTCTTCCTGCGTTAAAGTGCAGTGTTGTCTGAACTGGGCCCTCGTTGAACGCGGCGGTTCTCGTGTTCATCCATCATGCGGGTTTTCCACACGCTAAACAGTCCTATGAACACGAAGAGCTCGCACGGAATTCCGGAGGTTTTCATCGCAGACATAAATGTTATAATGGAATGTATGATGTCAGTCAATGGGTTTTTTAAGAGACTGCATAAGTATGGGCCGGAAGAACACAGCATCACGACAAAAATATCATTTTATTGCTCAATATTTTTCTCGTTGCTCGCACAAGTAGAAATGCACTGACCACGGCACAAGCGTCCCTTTGGAGCGATGGTGCATCTTAACATGTAAGGTCCATGTCTGAAGCATGAAAAAGGTTTTTGTGGCCGACTGAAACTACAGTCAAGCCCACTTATAACGAACCTGACGGTCACGCGGGTTCCGTTCGTTATATCTGATGTTCGTAGCAAGTGGATTCTTCGTACAACAGCCAAAAGTAATAAGGTCGCTAAAAGTGGCGTTTATTTTTTATAAAACTGCGTTACGCGTGCCTACTTGTGCAATGCAGAGCCTGTCGCGGCTCTATCCAGGCTATCTACGGTGGTAATGAGAAGGCAAGATAACCGCTGGTTCTTAAGGGTAACGGAGTGGATTCCAAGAGAAGGCAAGCGTAGCAGAGGGTGGCAGAAAATTAGATGGGCGGATAAGATGAAGAAAATTGCAGGAATACGGGGGCCACAACTGGCGAAGGACAGGGTTAATTGGAGAGACATGGGAGAGGTCTTTGCCCTGCAGTGGGCGTAGTCAGGCTGGTGATGTTGATGATAACTAATCATGGATGAAGTGTTCATGGCAACTGGTGGCAGGTCGGCCACATAAATGAGATTCTTGGCTCGCACTTGGTGTTCAACGTCTTCGTCAGAACAGGCGCTTCTGCGATTTTGTGGTCTGCAGGAACGTAGTTATCCGAAAGAAACATCTAGTCGGTTATGGATCACTTGATACACTGGTATCAAGAAAGTCAAGGTAAGGCTGTAGATGTATAGGTAGAGGAAGTAATGACCGATCACAGCATTTGTCACCTGCCTTGTGGAGAGGCCGTACAGTTAAGTAAAAGCGAAGAGTGAGAAAACCGAATGAATCAGCACGAAAATTTCTCGCGAGCATGTCCAGAAAATACAGGCGAGCATTTAGTCCCCTATTAATCACAGCTGCCAAAAAGGCGTTTTTTGTAGTTTTGAAAATAAATGCCTGAAACAAGTTGGTGGAAAAATGCTGCATGACAGATTAACCACTCTTTTTCACTCTATCAAGGGCGCAAAAAATTCTGTTGACGCAAAGGTTGCCTTTGATAGCGCCCCAGGAAAAGTCACAAACATTCTATGTAGTGCAAGTATATCTTCTTCCTCGCACACTGCTGCCCTTGCAAGAATGTTGCAGCTCAACGTCACAACGAAGATGTTGCCAATTTGTGTCCGCGCAAAAACGAAGCGTTCTCAACCCATCCAAGCGTGTTTCTTTATCATACTCTTTTTATCAGAATAAAAGAGGTTGACGTCATAATAATAAGCCAATGTCGTGATTTCTTACTGTACTGTAGTGAGAAGCCATGATTAGCTCTGTTTTTGAAGATACATAGGGGCTCCGGATATATAACGTGAGTCACAAAGGCGGTGTCGAATAAGTGATTTAAATAAAATATGTTTGGTAAGTTGTGGATGTTAGGGAGAGCCAGTGCTCTCATGAGGCTCTCGTTGGGCGGCGGATGGGTGGTGGAGGGATTCTCGCACATTTTCTCACCTTGTTGTAAAGGACGGAGGGGGGTTCCCGGCTATGGAAAGGCTATGTCTGTATGTAGGTGCCGATAGATGCCAGTTTCGTTCCTCAGTAGTGCGCGGGAACATAGAGGGCGGGTGCGGCGGCAACTTTGGGGCCCCGTAAGTACACTGCGTACGAGAAAGTCCCAACTGACTCAAGCTTCAAGTGAGACTTACTACTCGCGCGACGGGGTCTCCCAAACTGCTCAAGCAGGAAGGTCTTGTAATGCAAAATCCACCGGCTTTTCGCCTTACAGTTCATAAGTTGGATTTTAGCGTATACATAGCTGATTTTCATTAATTTCGACTTCATTTCATTTTGCGGCTCTTGCCGTAAATTCGTCTTTTTGCTGCGGACAATAAATAAAATCTGTTAAGTGAGAACATTTCGCATTAAACAATTTTTTCATGTTTAAGTAACGTAGTAAACACGACAATAGGGAGACGGGAGACGACACGAGCTCTGAATAACAAATGGTTATTTTATTCTGGGAAAAGCATATAAAGGTAGCAGAACACAGGGAACAACCCCCAAAAACAGAACAACAAATCTTAAAACTTAAAAACCATTCTGTGCATGCACACCACAGTCGAGTCATGACGTCTTTTTCAACGAAATTCAAGACTATATTCCCTGGCAGAGGGCACTCCCCTATCTCCTGGACTTCACACAATTGCCAAGAAAGCCTGACTCCTTATCAACGAAATTGATGGATGGTGAAACAACACACTCATCTGCTTCTTTCCTGATCACATAGACCTCGAACAACTCCCTACAAAGGCAAACAGTGTTATTAAACAGGACACTTGTCTTATCGACTGGGGGAAGCAATCGTTGCACTCGCTGCAATGCACAGCCAAGTTGTACGACACCGCTACTTTTTTCACCCACCTGCGATGCTTGAACAAATGCTCATTGCTTACCCACTTAGAAAGACAAGTCTCCTGTTTAATCGGCTTGATCGAATTTGAAGGGAGATGGTGGAGGCCTTTATGATCAGGAAGGAAGCAGATGAGCGTGTTGCTCACCATCCATCAGTTTCGTTGATAAGGGGTGAGGCTTTCTTGGCAACTGTGTGAGGTCCATGAGATAAGGGAGTGCCGTCTACCATGGAATATAGTCTTCAAATTTCGTTGAAAAAGATGTCATGGCTCGTTTATGATGTGCATGCACAGTATGGATTTTCAGTTTTGATTTTTGTTCTGTTTCTTGGATTGTTCACTGTGTCCTGCGCCTTCATATACTTTTCCGAGAATGTAATAACCAGTTGCTAGTCAGCGTCTGTGTCGTCTCCAGTCTTCCTTTTGTCCTGTTTACTGCGCTGCTTAAGCACGAACCCTTACCAACTAGCCCAGTTTTATGTTATCGCAAAAAAATCTTTGCATTTATTCTTTTGTATACCGATGTGCAAGAAAAAAGAAAACGCATAACAAGGTTGACTGAAACCAATTTGCGTTCGATTTTTTTTTTTGCGGAACCCGTTCGAACCCGTTTGAACCGGTTCGAGACGGTCCGAACCGGTTCGAACCGGAACGGAATGGCCCTCTGGAGCCAAACCCGGAACTGAACCCGAAAGGCGTGAACCCGAACCCGAACCGAACCCGAAAAAATGCCGGTTCGACACCCTGGTTTTAACGAAGAAACTGATTCTGGAAAGATTTCAAATCCCTGCTAGATATAATGGTAGGGTCATTTCGTGCGTAGACAGAAGGATGGATTTTCATAAACAAGAAACAAAAATGGACGTCGCGTAGTTCTACGGTGCGCCTAGGCACTCCTGTCTGGTGCTGTACCTTTTTTCTGCTCTCACGCGGTGGAATGTTTTACTTGAGGACATTGTAGCTGATTTTTTGTTGCGAACGGAGCTTCGGTTGATCGAAAAAATAATTGGGCAGAAATGTGTTCTTTTTTTTAGAATACGGCTCAAATTCCTACGGTGCGACTTTTCAACCTTAACACGCCAACCACACTTTTTGTTGTTCTGTAAAAAGAACCACGCCTATAATTTTAGACCGGATCAGTACGACTTCCCGTGATTTTCTCACCTTGAGCAAAAACTACATGAAGAAACAGAACTCGACCCGAAGCACGTTCGCTACACTCGCGTCGAAAATGAATGGACCGAACGCGCACTGTGGTCGTCGATTTCAAGGAAGAAAGTAAGAACGGGGGGGGGGGGGGGGGGGCATTCGGTGGAGCGGGCATCGATGAATTTAATAAACGTACCGAGTGACACTAATCCGAAGAACACTTCGATTCCACGGACCCAAAAACGGCTTTCTTCTCAGATGACACGCTCATGTAAGATGAGAAAAAACAAGTGTGCATACCATGACGGCGTACGGCGATATGTTTTCTTCGCTTTTGCTGCACCCTTCTCTCGAAAGGCACACGCAAGAGGTGCTATGAGCAATGCTCTTCAAAGGACACCGAGGTACACTCCAAATCCAATTTTTGCTCTTATTAAAATTCAATTTCGCGGTGTTCTTTGATTCTCTGAGCATTCGTGCGCGTGGATCGGTCAGTGCCATTTCCTGGCGGCTACTGACCGCGCCATCCAGGCGTCGTGGCCCCGTGAAACGCTTAGCAGACTTGAAGCCAGCGAGGGCTTCTTTTGCGCGAGGCCTAAGTAGCGTTGTCATTAAGAATCCATCGGGAACGCAGCAGAGGCAGGCGAGAAGGAGAGGCGACAAAGAAGTGGAGTTTTCAAAAGAGGGAGACGACGGGGGCAGCGTGCAGGGTAGCGGTTAAGAGGGGCCGCAGCTAGCGGACGAGACGGTCGAAGAGAGCAAGGCACAAGCCCGGGGCTGCGCCCCGACCGGAGAGCCTGTGGCTTCGCCCTCGTTCGAGATCGCCCTCCGTCAACGCGTCCCCACGCCTAGCAGCTCAGAGAGGATGACCAGGAGAAGATGAGAGAAGCGCAGGCGCAAGGAAGCCCCAGCCTGGCCCGTGCCACACCACGCCAGCTGGCCCGCACTCTAAAAATTCAGGGGGCATTTTAACGATCGAAAGTGCTCGAGGCGAAAGCCTTGCCACGCAACTTTGGCGCCACAGCCATAGGCACAAACGAGGCGGCTATGGGGCAACTTAGATTGGCTAGTCATGACTAATTATTCATGACCCATGACTAACTAGTCATGATTGGTTATTGACTAACGGGTCATGATCGCTTAATGACTAACTAGCCATGACTGATCAGGTGACGACTGGTTAATGACTAGTCATGACTAATTAGTCGATGACTGACTAGTCATGATTGGTTAATGACTAACTAGTCATGACTCTAGTCATGAGTGGTTAATGACTAACTAGTCATGACTCTAGTCATGAGTGGTTAATGACTAACTAGTGATCACTAACCAGTCATAGCTAGTGATGACTGTTTAATGACTAACTAGTCATGAATAACCAATCATGACTGGTTAAGGACCAGTTAGTCCTGACTAGTGCCTAGTAATGACTAGTTAAGACTTTCACTTCAGATGTAACGGACGGACAGAGTCATGGTCGCGAGTTGAGCGCTTAAAGGCTGTCGCCTTATTATTTATACGCCTAGATGGGAGTAAAACCTTTCGGTCCTCTGGCGCTCTCCCTTCTATAAAAGGTAGTCCGCTGGAGAACAACTTACTCACTTTTTACTTCTTTCTGTTCAGAGTGCAGCGACGACAATCCCAACAACAGCAGTCTCCTTAACGACAGCCAGTCAGATGACTGAAATATATCTAAAATCAATATCAGAGCCTCTGCTTAAATTTTTTTCTGCCCAGTGTGGCTCCAGGTTCATTATAGAAAAAAATGGTTAGCCGCAGATCTGTTGACGACTGTTCGGCGCCAGAATACGCATAAATTGTCGTGAAATTCGGAGTTGGAAACGGAATAATTTTTCCCTCAAGCCGACTCAAACTGGTTAAGTTAGGAAGGCATCGATAGCATTATGAATTTTGTGATCGCCGAATGGAAATGGATTTCGGTACAGTATATGCCCCCACAGATCCGAAGAAACGGGCGTCATCGCAGTTCAATTGAAAATGGCCTGCGCTGGCAATTCGTAAATTATACTTTTTCTTCCTTACAGCACCTAACCAAAAGCTACGTAAAAATCGAAAGTCACTTTTGTTATTGAACGGTGGTAATTAATCGATATAAGGCAGTTCTTAATTCTCCTTAATGTTCCTTTCACGCGAATGAGCAAAAGTGCAATGAAAAGGTGGTCATGCACCTATCTATTGGAAGAACATAGCAAAGAAGAGAATTATGCATGTTGGGAAAAAGAAAAGCCATATTTGGCTGTACAACCAACATCGGTCCAGTCTTCGTTAACGTTCTTGCCAGTGCCGGTTTAATAGTGCCTAAGTACTGGCATGCAGCCAAGGTCGGCAGCATATGTGCTCGGAAACTACTACGCACGCATATTCTGTTTTAGACCTTCCGACTTCCTCTTGAACTGTGCAAGCTGCTCGGGTTGTAAAATGATATGCAACTTAACAGTCAGCGTAGATCAAAGTACCTTGGACGTAAGAAGGTCGCGAAAGCGAATGTCGGTATTGTGGCTGTGTTTAGTGCAGTAAGCTTAACCTTTTTAATTGCAATGGCGGCCTATGTTGCCACAACGTATAACCAAATTACTGACCATGTAGCAGAAGTGAAGCTATGAAATAATACCTACTATTGCAGCCATATCAGCGATGACCTTCAAGCGATACGTGAATATTATTTTACAGCTTCACATATGCTATAAGATCAGTAATTTGTTCGTCCTTTCTGTCTGTGACCGTTCGGATATTAAGCGTTAAAAGTACACTGACAGACTTTTCGGTCTCTCTTTAGAGCTCTCGTCAAAATTTATAATGAGACAGTTGGGAATACCCCTGGTGAATCCACATTCTCAAGACATAATAATAAAACAAACGGCATTTCGGTCGTGTTGGCTTCTGTGTATAATTACGCTTAACGTCCACATAAACACAGCCATGTGACAACTAAGGAAAGCTGCATATCTTTCTCAAATTCTCTAAGTTGGAGAAAAATCCGCCCGTGATAGTGAACGCTATACATTTAAACGCACACTTCCGTCGCCTCAGCAAGAAGACGTCAAGCAAACTAAGTTAACTAGAGAGGCCAACAGATAACAGGGCGAAGTTGAGTTAATTTAAAATTCGAAGTGGGAGCAACTTTTCAATGCAATGATTTTTTAATTTCATTGAATACTATTTCTTGTGTCCGTTGGTTTAAGCAGCGGCCCATTCCATTTAGCTAAGCCTACATGCTGAAGCCAACCCCAGCAGAAACCTGCAATCACAACTCTAACTACGTCGGAAATAGCATCATGAAACGCTTTACGAGAAAGGAATTGCAGTCGGCCATATTGCACACACTTTTCACAGAAGGAAATGCCTTTACGCGGACAAAGACCGAACTCCAGTTTCCTGAACAGTCCGAAAAATGTACGAAATTATCTTTACTGTCCTTTTATATCCGTGTGCATGAACGCGGCACACACTACACTTTATGGGTAGCAGCTGTTTCAGAACGGAGAAAGGGATGGTCGCGGATAACGTATTACCTGAGTATTTGTACCAAAGTTGACGATTCTCTTGCAGTAGACGTCCCGTAACGGTCAAATATTGCGGAATAGTGCCCCGTGATTATTCAAAGGAAAACTGACGTCGGCCTACATCGATACATTACCGTGTTCTACACTCCGAACAGAAAAGAGTAAAAAGGGAGGACAGCTTGCGCTCTTTTTATTCACATATAGGCGTATTTGTGTTGACGTCGGCGTTGCCGGCAAGATCTTGGTTTGGTGACGTCAAAGTAATTCGGGCAAGTTCAACTTGACGTCGCTCGATATGGGTGGAAATGCCGAACGGCTCCTCGGACAACATTCAAAATAATATTAAATTATATTCCGCTCAACGCCTGCAACTGAGCCTTGCTAGAAGGCATCTCCTTACGTCCATATAAAAGAAATAATATATGATTGCGTTCGCAATTTTTCATCTGTACCCCTTTGATGCAGAATTGAGAAAAACTCTCGCAGCCGGATGTAAAATTCAGCTACTTTACTTCTTCTATGGAGAATTGAGGTGCGTGCGACAAAATATTCGCCCCATAAGCAACACCTTCAAAAAGCGGAAGAAGATGCACTGCTTCATACAGTTCACATATAACGCAATTTAAATATGCTACAAATAGCGTCCGGACTACTTTCGAGGGCTCAGAACCTTTCAGATGGATACAGTTTGCATAGAATACAATTTATTTATTCTACACATTTACAGAATTCAAACTCTCCATCCAACGCTTAGAGCAGACTCAGTGGAATCAAAGCGAACCTGGTGATAAAAACAAGTTGACGTTCACAAATGCGCGCCGTCCTGATGACTGCGAGAAAAAATAAAAGTTTTTCCCTGTTGTATAATAAGGACGATGCTCCACTTCAGAGCAGAATATTAAAAGCACGTACAAGAAACAACGCGAATAAAGAAAAGTAGCCATTTGCCTCTTCAAAAATCCATTGCAACCTGCAAAGTGTCGTCCCTTGCTTCGCCAGGAGCTCCAGATACGATCCAATTTATTATCACTACGCTTAGCCCGGCGTGTCGCGTCCGACACCTTCGAGTTGACGTAATCTGATCCCGCGGGACACCTCTTCCAGAAACACCACTTTTAAATCTGTCAGCGCACTAGGGATCATCATCATCATCACAACCAGCGCAAAATAAATCTCCGAGCCACAGAGCCCGGTGCGGCACTGGCGATGCCAGGGCACGGAGCACGGAGGAGGAGAATAAATACCAACGCACTGTCTGCTGAACGAGTTCCAGCTCGGTGCTTCAAGCAGCCCTGTCTCGGCGCCATTACGAATAAAGCAAAAAAAACTTCTGGCAGGAGACCAAGGCACATTCGCACTTCTAGCCCCCTACAGAAAGTGTCCAGGAAGCAACATCGCAGCAGCAAATCTGTGCCCTCTAGTGAGGAAGGAGGGAAGTGAGGGCGAGGGGGCGGAAGGGGTATAGCCATTGTAAACAGCCAATTTTAACCGAACCTGGCAGGGCATGGCAGGGTGTATGGGGATGGGAACTCGAAACCGAAAAAAAGTCCAGAAAGGGCCCGAGTCGCGTCTCCGAAATAGAACTCGACCACGTCTCCTCGTCTTTTGTCCGCTCAAGCAGCCCCGGCAGTCTAGACGCGGCGACGAGAGACGGCGAGCCCAGGGCGGAGTAAAAGTCGCGACGACACCAAAATAGGCGGCGCCCCGCGAGCCGGCGAACAAGACACGACGCAAGACAGCCAAGCGGTGTTCCTCACAAAGCGATGTCGCCCTTAGCCGCCATGGCTGCATCATCAAAGGTTGAGCAAAGTCGATGCGCGCGACCCGGTCACTGGAGCAAGTTTTTACTATAACGGTTAGACGGTCGGGGACATCGCGACCTCGAAAACCTATCTTCCCAGAGGAAGTAGGTCGGCCTGCACAATATGCGGCGGCAGTCGGCAGACCGTCGCGCTCCGGTTTCGAACCACTTAGACAGAGGGAGAGGGGAATGCGTTTGAGCTCTTTAAAAAATTTACCTGTGTAATCGTGAATAACACAAAGCGAAATGCAAACAAAATGAACCATCCGACCGTGCTCTGTTTTCATACGCTGACTATCACTCGCCATCGTCGCGTGGTTAAAAAGAATCCATACTGTTCTAATTAATGTACGTCCCTCTCCTTCATTTCGTCAGCTATGTTGCACACATGAAATTAATTAATTAATTAATTAGAAGTGCTCATTACCTCAAGCCATCGCCATCATTTCCTTTAACGTTGACAGCTATAAGCTTACATGCCGTGTACGTTCCTGCCGAATAATACTTTTGCGGTACGAGTGAAGTCACAAAGAAAAAAAAAAAGCAACGCATGCCATCTCTTTTCTATTCTTCACGTTAACTAAACCTGAATTGCGACATCGGCGGAAGAGCAGCCGTTGAGACATTTTCACTTAAGTCCCTAAACTATGATTCGAACTAATGATCAATTTCCTCTTGGCGGTTTGTCAGCGTGCTCATAAATTATTCTTCATTTCCTTCCTTCTGGTGTATCGGCTAACTAAACCGGCAAATAGATTGAAGACCACGTGTCCTGTCGCTGTGTAAACCACCAAATCTTATCGAGGGGGAGAGTTGAGAAATGTGACGCAGAGAGTGATTTGCGCATCTTTCGCGTTCGCCACACCAGTAGAGGAGAAGGAATAACATAACCAGAACCCATACATGTCTAGCGCCAGAGCGACCTTTCACTCTTTCCATGGTCGCCTTTCTCCGTCCTTGCTCCTCATAACTCGGGATCACCCTCGTATCAAATCGCTTCGCTTTCCTTCGCAAACAGAATTACACTTCTCTCATTCGGGAAAGGGAAGTGCTGCCGCAAACCCCTGTTTACGGTAAGCACCCGCTACTCTTCGGCATCGTCGGCGCTTACATTATTAATGACAGTTTAGCGAAGTACAAACACACCTCTCAGCAATGACAAGGATTGTTGAAAGTTACAAACGCTCCTCATTACAAAGTTACAAACGCTCACTCGCCCCGCTGCAACAACTGCGCTTCACATTGCTCAACCGTGACGTAATCGAGCGTCACCCCAGTGTAGAACACAGTTCTTTTTCACGCCCGAAGGCTGGCGCGCGTCCTGCGGGCTTTCTTGCGCAACGACGCCCAGTGAACGACGTTAACTAACCGCAGCGCTGACCAGAAACAAACACAAAGCAAGAAAAAGAGACGCGCAGAAGCCAGAGAATAACTAAACTATACTCACGCCTTCCACCTTTTCCTTCTCCTCCGCCGCCTCCTTCCAAAAACAACGAGAACGATCCGTTCCGCCGGTGCTTGCTTCTTCTCGTTGACGGCGGCGTCGTTTTGTTCGTCGGTCCTAGCTGCCGCTTTCCGGCGTCCACGCAACCACAACAACACTGACGCGTGCGTCCCAGCAGTGTTTGCTGAGCCGGAGTAGACAGTGGAATGGAAGGCTCGAGCGAATGCAGTTTCGTTGCCCAATGCTTCAGTAGAACCTGCAACTCCACCACCGGCGCCGTCTTCTTCGTCTTGCAGGAACTCCGACGACGCGGCGACCCTCACGGAAGGACAACAACAACAACAGAGGAGACGGCGGCGGCAGCGGCGACAACAACAAACCACGGCAGGCTTCTCAGCAAAGCCGCGGGAGGGTGGCAGCGAGAGCCAAGCGGCCGGCAAACGGGCGCGCGCGAACTGTGGCGGCGGCGACGGCGTGGAGGGGGAGGAGTCTACGCCACTACTCGTCGGCGCCGAATCCGTGACACTGCTTCGGTGGCC
Source organism: Amblyomma mixtum (assembly GCF_055824585.1). NCBI lineage: Eukaryota > Metazoa > Arthropoda > Arachnida > Ixodida > Ixodidae > Amblyomma > Amblyomma mixtum. The sequence goes on from NC_143013.1 coordinate 257,376,057, forward strand.
CGCCGCCGGCGGCCGAGTTCGCGCAAAATACTCCCTGGCCCACACCACCAACCGGTTTCGGCAACAACACCGTCGCCGCGGTTTCGCCGAGACGAAGAAGCGACGATGGTAATTCGGTTCGGGATTTGGACGAGGACCGGAGGCAGTGCACGCTGACGGGGAGACGCGAGCGATAGTCACAAACCTCCTGGCGCGATAGAAGCCAGAGTCGGAACAACGGGAACCCCGCAACCCCACGCGCGCGCGCGCCCGAGCTCGAACCCGCTACCGGCGCCGGCGTGATGCTGCTGCTCGGCTTACACGCACAAAACGCACGCACTCAGTACAGTATCGCCCAGTGAGGAGCGAACGCGGGCATGTTCCTGTCTCTCTCCCTCTCCCTTCTAGAAGCCCTCGTTCTCCTGCGGCGTCCTCCTCTAATTTTGGGGTCGGTTCCCAGCCCGCGCCGTGAGGGGAAGAGGAGGGGGAGATCAGCATCACATCACAAGCAGAGCAAGAGCGAAAACGATAAATAGAAATGGATAGGAGGGGTTGCGGAAGAGAACGGCTCCCGCGCTTTCTTTTTCGTTGTTTCGTTTTCTTACTATCTTTTACTTGTATTCTGCCGAGAGAACAAGCAGCGAATTCGTTCGCTGGGAAGGACCACTGTTATTGATTTCTTCTTTTTCCTTTTCGCTTTTATTATTTTGTCTGGCGCGGTTCCCATCGACAGCGTAAATAAAATATTTGCATTCCGTTCACAGGGCAGGGTACGGTAACGCAAGTCCCCTTGTCAGTGCAAGCCGGGGTTGGAGTTGGCACGCGCCAGCAATGAACACAGGGCTTCCTGTGTTCTCTCTCTCTCTCTCCCACTTTTCACCTTTCCTCTCCCGCCACTCCGAACAGCACGCGCAGTTTACCAACAAAATATGTAGAACAAATTGACAACAGTTGGGGGAGAGAGCACAGCACGCTTGATGGCTTCAGCCATTTTGTTCCTGATCGCGGGCTGCTTGGCACATCAGCAACTTTTCAACGTGAATGCCATCTACCAAGAAAAAGGCAAGCACCAGGTCGCACTTCCGGGAACGCTGGCTATTTCAGTTTTGCTGTTTCAGTTTTGAGTCATCGAAGCTGCCGAATCGATATTCTACTCGAAAAAGCATTCCCAACAGCTAACTAGCGTCATCTTGTCAGAATGAAAAGACATTAGGTAAGTGCCACAACGCCTTAAGCAGTGTTTTGTCCCAACTCCATTTATATCGGTCATACTTACTTCACCGACGAGCGACTAAATACGGAAGCTAAACAAACAACTGAATTCACGGGCTCATCATTGTCCCTGCGGCGCTCTCTGTTCCAGATATAGTGCCAAGTACTAAAGTTATGCAACAAATGTACGGAAAATGCTTAAAGGTCAAAGTGTATTGGCAACCTCTGTCAGAAATTTAAAATGTACTCTGTGGCAGTGTAAGAGCGTTTCTCTGTTAGATTACTGACCCAGTATGCTCCATGATCCAGCTTTCAATTAAAAAAAAAAACCAAGGGCGCAGTTTCATTTCATTTTAATACCTTAAAGACCCAAGGGGGGTATTACATAAGGGGTGGGTACAAACAGTCAATTGAACAAGCTCTTGAAAGGGATAGTCCTATCCGCTATGTATTTCTTGAGCTTGTTCACTAAAACGGACGGGTGACAATGTGGTTTTTTCCCTGGCGAAGATTCCTCACCGGCTGATTTCGCGGGGCGGAGAGGTCTCCCCCCGCTCTCCCCATTTAAATCCGCCCCTGCAACCCACGCACTCCAATTTCGATCATAACATCGTGTTCTGATTATGGTTTAAGCTGCTGTTATTTCGCTTCTGGTATAAAATAGCAGTGTGGTGACAGCGTTCTTATCGGAGACCCCTTATACAATAGCCGTGTCGCGATTGAGACGTTATTAGAGAACCCTTACTCTGCCCATATATGCGAACTCCCCATGCCTAACTCCGTTCCATTCCCATCTCCTCGCTCTCTCATTGCTTTCCTCCCCCACCGCCGAGCGCTATCCTACCTCCCTTGATGCCAGAGGCAGAGCAGATCCGCCCCTCCTCCTGCCTGCCCTCTCTCTCACTTCCTCCTTCCTTTCCGCTGCAAGCTTCCCTTTCCTGTTTCCCTCCCCTCAACTCTCCTCCTTCCTGTTTTGTTCTCATTTGTTCCTTTGAGCCGCCGCCAGTGCTGCCTCCCGCTGCTGCTTACTGCTGCTGGTTCTGGATAGCCCCGACAGGCCAGGAAGCACAGGCAGCTCGAAGTGCCGCGTGCGGTGCGGCAAGGGGGGAGGGGGGGGGGGGGGGGGGGTGGCACCGAGAGGGGCTCCCCAGGAGACAGGGAAGAGAACAGGCGCCAAGAGTTTCGTGCAAAAGACACAAAGACGCACAGTTTCGTGCAAAAGGCACGCACCTTTACTGTTTCTGTTGTTGTGAATGCTTTCGTTTGGCGCAGGCGGAGGTGGGAGTATACCGTGGATGGGGTGGGAGGACTGGCTCGGAAGCTAGCATTCTGGGAGGCTCAGGCAGATAAACGAGTGGCGTCGTTTTGGGAAGTCGTTTCAGGCGCCGGGGATGATTGTTGCGCGGAACACCGTCACGCCCCCTACCCCGCCAGAATCTACCTTTCCCTTTCACGCATCGTTTTCTGAGAGTGAATTCGCTTCCTGGATTCGTCTCCGTTTTGGCTCCTCAGAAAGCGGGTTCTCTCATTTTTGTTTGCAC